>NC_089814.1:14691590-15044923 GCF_029633855.1 Hoplias malabaricus | reverse complement strand
TTTTCACTGAAAATGGTATAAAGAAATGTAATTCATTAAATAATACAATTCTGGTGATTCAAAATTTTTCTTTATTAGCATCTGTGCTATTCTTGCTATCAGTGTGTCACAGGAGGTAACACTTGTCTGTATGCCAGTGGTTAAAATGGCCATATTTCATGATATTTTTTAAATACTTTCATTATTCCTGAAGAAAGTACTGTTCTATATTCTGTTCAATAATATTGTTCAGTAACTTAATAAGTAATATAAATTGTATCTAGAACTGGTGTCAGTGTCTAATATTATTGTGTCTAATCCTTTGTTGTATCAAATGACATAAATTGAACCTAGTACTTGTATAAGACAGATTGCACCTTGCTTGTTTTAAGACCACTTATATGTTGTACCGTAATAAGACCAGTTGTATCTAGTAATTTAATATGACAGTCATAGATTAGCATGGTGAAACTTCACAGGCTGAAAGGATAAAAAAGCATGCAAGATGCAAGATGATGAATGCCTTCAGTCATTTTCCCTTTAACCACACCCACTTGTCAATCACCATCACTTCTGTAGTCATACAGGCCACTGAAATGTGAAAAATCCCAGCATTCTAAGATATATTCAATAGTCTCAATAGTCTCCAGCAGAGATACAGAGGTTCAAAGTGCTTATTGATTTCTATCTTACCAAAGTTTGAATGCATGCTGTGTTCCATGCTGTCACCAGATAAAAGGCCAACTATCTCCCATCTTCACTCTCCCAAAAACATAAAGACTCAGAGATTTCCACTTTTCCATGTCTCTCTCAATTTAGCAATTTGGGTTTTTCTTCCTAAAATATGATTGGTATTGAAAGATTAAATATAAAAAGCATACTTTTATGACACAGTCAGCTGCCAGGACTAAATGCAGATTTGAATAGATTATTCAGAGCTTAATTAGCTCACCCCGGTTTCCTCATTTAAAAGTGTCTGGACGCAGACTTTCCTGCTGATAGCTCCTTATGGCTATACTATTCGAGCATTTAGTCTACATCCAAAACAAGGACAGGAGGAACAGTGTGTAGTTCATTTAAAACAATTCATATTATCTACAGTGTGGTCTTTAAAAGATTGATCTTTAAAGGTATGTAAATGGAATTTATAATTTGTGTATAGGAAATTAAACATGAAGACTGTGAAAGTTAAAATTATCAATTAAGTTAATTAATTCAGCAGTACTCTGCACAGTTTGCAAAACAAAGTGTCTTAAGCTGAAATTGTGTACCTTAACTTTGCATATATTTGTACATTAAAACAAAGTGGATGAAATCAGTGCAACCTTAAAAAATGATAAATCTCATGATTAAATCACTATTGGCTGGATGCATGAAGGGACAGTTGTTTCTTGGCCTTGGTCTCATCCAAGAATTGTAAGCTGTTAAAATTGTGGACAAAACTTTAGCTGTAGTTCAATGAAATGCTTGCTGGCTTTACATGTTTTGGCAGATGCAGGTCATTAACCTACCAGCATGCATTGGGATTTTGTGTCTTTGTTTTCGTTGTATAGAATCCTCCTTGAAATTTCAGTGCACCCAGAATGGTTGCAGTAAAATACTGATTGCTAAATACTGGTGCTAAAGGTATAAATAAGTATTGCACATAAGCAAATTACACAAGATTAACACAAGGTCATTTCAGAATAAATATCTAATCAAGCCAGCCTTCCAGAACATTGTTACATGATTTATAATCGACTCTTAGAGTGCATATGACCTGACATCTGAAGGTCAAAATTCAGTACAGCAATGGGTCTGGAATAAACTTTTGACAAGTTTAGTGGTGTGAGTTTTTGATGGTTTTCAGTGTCTATGAGAGGGCAAAAATTAAAACAATTAATGGGTAGAATGGGACAAGCTTCTTAGAGTATTGTCTTTTGCAAACAGCAACAAAATACACTTAAAGGTAATGGAACAAAAATATGAATTGAAGCAATGCTACAAAAGAACCATTACTGGTTGCCAAAAAGAGATCAAGAGATATCCAAGTATTGTATTTTATTGTAACTTTGAGCTGTAAACAAAGGAATTCTGTTTTTTTACAAGTGTAATTTTCCAGTGTAGAATAACATGCTTACAGATTGTGTAAATGATTTTTGAAAATTTGTACAATGGGTACAATTTATAGTTTGCCCTTTGTGGATTTATGTTAATTTCAGATGCCTAAAATCTGAAAATTCTCTCTTAACCCTAACGTTAAACCTATGCCTAAGCATAACGCCAAAAGTTTAGAAATGGCCAAATTTTCTCGTGTCTAACAAAAGTTTACAGCACAGATTCTGTAAAACATCTTTGGCTACACAACTGGCAGTTAGTGTGGATTAGTGTAAAAAAATGCCACCAGTGGATGGGAACTAATATGACGATCATAAAATTACTAAATAACAATTAATTCTAACATTCAAATATTATTAATATTTGGCTGCTTTTTATATTTTATTCTATATATTCTAAATTTTTCAGATTTTGTTGGTCTAAATGTTTATTTGGGGTTTTTTTAATCATTATTTTATTATTATTTTTAACTATTCAATTTATTTAAAACATGTAGGAATGCAGCAATAACCAGTATTTTTGGCTTAGATCAAAGTCAGCACAGAATAACTACAAAATAAGTTTTTTAAAAATAAGTGATTACTGTTAAATTTAAACATTTGGCCCTGAAATGTTGTAACTAGGACCCAATATAGATGCATAGGCACTGCATATGTGGATCATTTTAATTTTAATAATCATCTTTTCATTTCTGATGCAACATTCTGGACTGCAGAGCTAACTGTAAGACTGTCCAATTAATTATGAACAGAGTGATTGTAATGCAGAGTTCCTCAGTCTTGTAATGCATTTTTCATATGCTTTAGACATAAAAGGACAAGGGTAGTGTGTAACATGAAAGACACAAGAAAGGAAATGCCTGAAAAAGAGCGCAACCAAGAACGTCTGATCATTTTAAAAGTACTGAGCAGAGAGAATCTCCCCATTTTGTGACTTCTAGACCCCTGTGGCAATTCCAAACCCTCCAGAATAATCCAGGACTGATAAGTGCTAGCACACATCTTCACTGGAAAACCTTTGCTGTAAAATGGCCTGAAGCCAAAGCAAAGTAGAGAGGTTATCTTAATTTTTTTTTTATTTTGGGACACTTACATATGTAATAGATGTGCCCCAAGTGAAGCTCCAACCCTCCAAACAATGAGTATATGGTTCTTTTATTCTGTCTGCCATATGGGGTTTATACTATATATATATCAAGTATTAGCTGCACCTGTGGAGCAGGAATAAAGCAATGTTCTAATGTCTCTCATGTTTTTCAACATTTGGAGATTTCTCTGCTGTTTCTCGAGGAAGCATATATATATAAATATATATAAAAAATAAATATATTGTTATATTCTTGAAGCTTGCGTCTATTATAGAAGTAGACCAGAGGTATTCAAACTGTAAAGGGGCTGTTCCAATGAAATTGTACCGCTTTGCAGCTAACTGACAAAACACAAATGCAAGAATTGCAAATTAGGAGAAGAAGCAAACTATATCATCAAATAGCTCCTACATAAACATCATGCAAAACAAGCATTAGGCGTATGTCTTAATCACTGGTGATCTTGATATTTAAAGAGTCTGCTATTTATAACCATAATTCAATTAGTTAATTCATTCATTCATTCATTCATTCATTATCTGTAACCACTTATCCAGTTCAGGGTCAAGGTGGGTCTGGAGCCTACCCAGAATCAATGGGCGCAAGGCAGGAATACACCCCTAGAGGGGGCACCAAACTTTTGCAGGGCAACACACACACACACATTAACTCACACACTCACACCTAGGGACACTTTTGAATCACCAATCCACCTACCAAACTGTGTATTTGGACCGTAGGAGGAAACCAGAGCACCAGGAGGAAACCCACGTGGACATGGTGAGTTGATTGAGAAATACAACCTCTGCAGAACAACGCTGAAGTATATGTTAAATAACCAAATGTTTGTGATCAATTCTTTTAACAAGTGATTTAAAGATGAACCCACTGCTGACATATGTGTTCAACTATACACACACAGTTTGTCTAATCTCCATAGAAAAGCACTGAAGAGTAGAATGGTATTCTCTGGAGCAGCTGCACAGGAGTCTAGGATCACCATGCCAGCACCAAATGTCAACTGAACGGGTATACAGCCACCTCATCCTTGGCTGTGGAGCAGTGAAACTCTATTATTTGGAATGATGGGGTGACATTTATTAATTACAATACAATTTTTTTTTAAGCTGGATGAAATCAAATCCTCAAATAGCTTCCAACAGAAAAGTGAAAGCTAATACCACAGAATAGGATGGAAACTACCTGTTGATATCCATCACTTTTAAAACTTTGAGATTTATGCATTAGTCATTCATTCATTTATTATCTGTAACCACTTATCCAGTTCAGGGTCGCGGTGGGTCCAGATTCTACCTGGAATCATTGGGCGCAAGGCAGGAATATACCCTGGAAGGGCGCCAGTCCTTCACAGGGCAACACACACACATTCACTCACACCTATGGACACGTTTGAGTCTCCCATCCACCTACCAACGTGTGTTTTTGGACTGTAGGAGGAAACCGGAGCACCCGGAGGAAACCCACGCGGACATGGGGAGAACACACCAACTCCTCACACACTACCTCAACACTACCTGCTGCACCACCGTGCCATCCATGCATTAATCCAACGGTGAAAATTTTAAAGTGAATTCTGAGTGTATGCTTCTCATATCACTTAGAAAACATCCTGCAATTAATTGTATGCTTTACTTTTATGCCTAATTACCCTGAGTAAGTGGAATGTAATTTCATCTACAATATCTGCAACATTCATTCAATCAGTAATGGCTGTTTTTATTGTTCAGTGCCTTGTCAAAGCCTGTTACAATTTGCAGAACTTATGCTTATGCAATGTATAATCATATGCAAAGCCCCTAGCTCCAGCATTGGGAGCTGATTTGACTGGCCAGTGTTTCACATTTACATTCTACATTAGGGCATTTTAGCTATTTTAAAAATCTGTCACATATGCAGGTGAATGTATTGTTAGGACTCTTGGCAAAGAACTCATATTGCTGTAGGCAGTATGCTTAGCCATGCAATAAATCAAAATCCAGCCTTCCACCTGGGGAGCAACAGTGTAACCCATGAGGCTAATGGTCCAATATTCAAGTCCACATCTTTTTTAAATGTCTCCAAAAGAAAAATCTTTTATGTGTCTGTCTCTTCAGCCAGTCAGCCACATGGAAGAGTTGAACTCCTGCCCTTTTATCATCATACAAGTTTGAAGTTCTCTTGCTTGGTATGTATAATAATTGTTTTTAAAATATGGCAAATCTCTAAAATTTGTTTCAGAGAGTCTCATAGTTCTACAAGTGCCTTGCCTCTTGAATTGTTTCTCTGGAACCGTACCAACCACTTGTTCCCCCATGTCAATTCCAACTTGACATGGGTGAACACTTCACCACAGTGTTGGAAATCCTGCCAGTAACACATTGATCATTTGATTTGAAATAACAGCTTTGCATAATGTGACTATTTTTATTTTCATCAAAATAAAACAAAAGGGGTGCTGAGGCAAGTTTTGGTTATTGGAAGAAATTGAGGCTTTTTGGTGTTCTTAAACAGAGTCCAAACTCACTACTCTACACCAATTGGGTAGTAAAGAGAAAGGATAATTCTAGTGCATCCAATAACATTGGGTTAGTAATTTTCAACTGCCAGTTTGTTATATATAATAATTAGCTAAACACTCTGACCAATAGTAACATTAGATAGGAATATCTGTTAATTTCTTGGTACTTGTTTATATTCAAGATGATCAGCATTAAAAGCAACCTGTTTTTCATTTTGAAAATGATTTCAGAAAATGTGTCATTTAAAATAAAAGAAAATATGTTCAAAATGCAAAAATGAAAATACGGCCTAGTTTGGAAAATAACTTTACTAGAAGTTTTCAAGTTTAAGGAGCAAACTTGACACCAAAAATCTTGTGAAAGCCCAAGAAGAGCTGGGGTTCTATTGTCTGTAGGCCTTGTCTTTCATTGTCCACAAACATTGCAGGCCACATTCTTCTTCTTTTGATCTCGGGATTTGGCTGCTGTGGTTCACTCTCTTCTCCTCTCTATACAGCTTGCGGCTCTTGATGCTCAGGGGCTATAGCAACCGTCTTAGCTTCTGTACAAATCAAAGCATGGTTATCAGGAGCCATGGGGGGATCTTCCTTCCTCAAATTCACACTCTGACTCTGAATGAGGCATGTCCAGGTGTGTCTCTATAGCTCTTGCCTGTACACACCCTCCAAAGCACAGCCTAGTAATGTTTTAGTGTTAACAACATCCCTGGTTCTGAGTGAGCCTGTCCCAGTCTCAGCCACAAATGCTCCACCCACAAGTTGACAGAGAGTCTGACACATTCAGTGCACTAACCTGGTTTCACTGTCTGGGTTCTGCCAGTTGCATTCTGATTCGCGGTCTATACCCCTGTGTCTACACAACAGTACACTTCTGTGTATTGTTGTGTACTTGCTCTTGCACTGGTCCGGCATTAAAGACTGCCTCCACACATCATGTAAAAATAGCAGACTTGTGATTTATTTTGCTGTAATAGGCAGTTCTTGGTCACGTTAAGTGGCAATATATACCTGACTCTCTAAGGAGTCTAGTATAGACAGGCACCCAACTCTAGTGGCATTGACTCCAGAGGGATTTTCCAGTTATCCTCGATAATCAACTAAGTCTGATCATTTAATTACGCACTACATGTATTTCTAACATTCAATTTTTTAAATAAGGAGCATCGGATCAGGGATGTGGGGGTTAAACTGTGAGGGTAAATAGCAGACATGACCAGATTGAAGAAATGAGAAAATCAAACAAAAACAAGTATGGAGAGATGAGAGACAGTGGCACAAATCTCAAAAGAAGAAAGAGAAAAAAAATGTGGCTAATTATGAATTTAGGTAAAAGACACTGAAACCAGTCATTCTAAACAAGACTATTTGGACAAGGTTAGAAAGATGCAGCATTGTTTGTTTCCTTCTAGTATTTTGGCAAAAGCATGTCACAGACATTTCATTAAGACTACAGAACTGCGTTAAGTTGTGGAAAATGGATATAATATATAATATAAGGCACATCTAAAAAGTGCTAATGCAACCAAAATCATACGCTAACATTAATTATCTACTGGTTTAATTACCAGTTTACAGTAATTATATGCTGAGCTTAGTTGTTAGTCAAGTAATTACACACAGCTCAATCTGGAAAGTTACCCCACTGAGAAGAAACTTGGGAGGTATGTGTTAGTGAAAAAAAAAGGAAACATGATTCTGCAAAGGTACAACCCAAAATACATCCCATGGAGGAGCCGCAAGTTTGACCAAGATTAGGAAATGTCTGAAAATCAACTATGTATGATCAGGACTTTCATGCATCCATCTTCTGCTTGTACGATATAATTTGCCACAGTTCCCCATGTGGCTAAAGATGATAAGCTGCAGAACCATACAAATTAACACCCAGCATGCCCCTGTAGTTCCCCTGGGAAGAGTCTTTAATGTTTATAGTTTATAGTTGTGGTGGTGTTTATCATGTTTTTTTGTGTTGATGTACAGTGGCTGTGGCTCTTAAAGCACTACTCCATCTCTGTCTAGTTTTGGTGACACCCTGGTGTTTTGTGTGTTCAGCAGTTGCTGGGTGGAGCATTCTTGGGCCTTTTAAATGGCTTTTACTGGTTTGTCAGGTTCAATAAAGAGTAGTTAATGCATTAATTTAAGATGTCCTTGCCTCTGGTTCAAGACTACAGCATAAAAACAAGCTCTCCATCATAGGGTATCACCAGCGTGTCTTTCATAAACCTTCAGTCTGTAGCTGGATACATTAGATTGTTTGTGGAAATTTTAGCGGGTTTTCAAAAATGTATCTCACTATAGTAAAATAAATTCAAAATAATTTCATAATAGAGACTTAAGCCTGGCCCACACTACAGGACAATCAGGCTGATTTTGAGAGCAATTCAGTCCTCCCGACAATCGCAAGAGGTCCCAGATTTTAGGCTTTCCACATTATCATGTAGTGTGGGGAGTCTATAATCCATTCTTTACTAGGCTGGATTTTGACTCATCCTGTAGTGTGGGGTGGACGCTGATTCTCGGGTGTAAAATGCCACATTAACGTCAGGCCTGAAAGATGATAAACCAATGACAGTTGAGCTGGGAATATTTAACTGCTGTCCTGAACAGTTGTGCTGAAATATTGAATACTCTGTGACTCATTTACAAACATCTTAATTTCAAAATGCTGCCTTGTGAGGCAACAAGAACGCAAGGTTCGTACTGCTTTCTGTTTCGGACACAGCTAGTGTATGTGAGAAACTCCTGCCTGCTCTCGGAATGTAGCATTGACACTCCCATGAGGTTTTAAGGAGCAGAGCTGTCTGTCGGTGTGTGTGTGAGAGATCGGAAAGTGTGGGCTGTTTAATTCAGGGTGGATCCTGTTGTGTGGGGACTAACAATGATCAAGCACTGAAACGTCAATGTGTGGGGTGTCTCACGTTTCCAACATGGGTTAGGATTTTTAAAGCCCTATAGTATGAGCCAGGCTTTACTGAGATACTGAGAAGAATCTAACACAATGTTGGCATATGGGTGAATGAGGTTTATTTATTTGCAGTTATCTTTACTGTGTTTTAAGTAAGACCTGGATATATGGAAGGCAGAACAAAATACACTGACAGGTTTTAATGTGGATGGTTCTGCTAATGCAAATGAGGTCAGGCAAGATGTTTTCAGGGGACTCTGAATCCTGGCACACTGTTTACACATGCTTAGTGCAGCAGAGTATTACAGAGTAAACATTATAATTTCATTATGGATTTCCAATGATAAAGATCAGGCCTAGAGCAATATGCATTGACATTAATACGCATAACTCAGCATACCCGTATCATCCCATCACAGTCATGGAAAATGCTGTTAAGACTAATTTAAACGCAAAATTGTGTAGCAAATAATTTTTCTAAATGCAATTCACTCATCCATGGAGATGAGATTCCAGGCCACATCCTCAGATTCAGAGCAGATACACAGGCTGCATTCTCTGAGCTCTGGGGGAAATAGTGTCCCCCAGCTAGAGTTATCAGAATGCCAGGAGGCCATATGCACACTTCCATGCTTCGCTGCAGAGTCCAGTTAATTACAGCGCATCAGAGACCAACAAAAGATCATCTTACAGCCTCTCAGGGGCAGATGAATTAAGACATAAACATAAGCCTCTTCCTTCCTTCCTTCCTTCCTCTCTCTCTCACTCATTTTGCATTTTAATTCACCATTCTATCATGTTCCACTCCAGAAATTGAAAAGACTTATTAATGGGTCCGTATCCTCCTCCATCTTTCTTAGGTTCGGTTCAATTTCCTGAGGCCAACTTGTGATGTTTGTGTGGGTTTATGTCCCAACAACAGCCACAAATCATTTTTGCATTACCATTTTCCAACCTCAATAGGCAGTTTTTGTGTACTTTTGAGACTGATCTATAAATTAGCCTCCTCTTTATTGGCTAACTACTATGGCTTTTTCAAAAAGCAGTCTTCTTATAACTTCATTGTGTACAGTATGGGTGGGCAACACTGTAGGCTGGATTGGCTGTGTAAAAGTGTGTGTGTTTGAGAGAGAGAGAGAGAGAGAGAGAGAGAGAGAGAGAGAGAGACTGGATGACTGTGTAGTACCTTGTGATAAATTGGCTCCCTGTCCAGGGTGTGTTCCTGCCTAGGGTTTCCAGGTAGCCTCTGGTCCCACTCTAACCCTGATCAGGATAAAGCAGTTGCAGAAGATGAATGAGTGTGTTCACACAGTGAGAGTTGACAAAGCAAAGCAGGCACCTATATGTTGCAAAAAGTGAATTGGCATTATTCAGTCTAAGAAATCTAGGTAAAACTGGGGCAGCAGTAGCCTGGTGGTTAGGGCACCAGTTAGCTTTAACCGGTAGGTTGTGGATTCGATCCCCAGAACCAGCAGGTCATGACTGAAGTGCCCTTGAGCAAGGCGCCTGACCCCCAACTACTCCCCGGGCGCAGTGGCTAGGGCTGCTCATCATTCCGGGCATGTGTGCTCACTGCCTCTAGTTTTCACTAGTGTGTGTAAATGTGTGTTTCAATGCACAGATTCAGTTAAATGTGGAGAACAAATTCCTTTGAGTACAAGCACAATGGCGAAAAAGGTAATTCTAATTAGAATTCTAAATACACAACAGTAGTAATAACATGTAGTTTTTGGTCAATGATGTATGTTTTCCATTGCACTGGCGCTTTAGATCAACATTCCACCACATTCCAGTCCAATAAATCCAATATAAATTAGATGTGCATTTCACATTGAATGGTGTAGTCATTCATTCATTAGGCCAGACTCACAGAGAGCACCGTAAGCAGTGACACTTCACTGAATATAAATCAGTGGCTGTATGCAAATCAAGCTCAAAGATTAACCACCTTCACAGCTTAACGACTTCTAAATAATATTAGGACCTGTCTCCGAGCTACTGGAGTGCCGGAGGTGATACAGATTTCCAGGGTCACTCACTGGCACTGGTAATTACTGCGGTTAAATGGAGCCCATTATCACAGGGGTCATGGCTATAGGTCTTTGCTGGTCATTACGCATCAGACCCAAGAGAAATCATGAAGTGGTGACAAGAACGTGAGTCACCTATTAAAGATAGAGCTTCGGTGAATTACAAAGGCCAGTCATGTTCCCATTAGGAACAGACTTATATAAAAGTCCACAGATGGCCTTCTCTGACCTTTTGGTTCCGGTTGGTTACTATGAATAGCCTTACACACATAACGTAACTGTGATCTTTTGTGCTACAACCTACATCCTTCTTTTTGAGCTCACCAGTGACTCCAAAAAAATGGGACGCTACACACACTCCAGCTGTTCTGAGGGTTTCATGGTTTCTCCACTCTGAATGTAAGCAAAAGCTGCTTAGCCAAAGGGAGCAGTAGACAGAGGCAGAAGCACAGCAGGGAAGCAGGATCAATCCCACAGCTGTGTCAGATAACCAGCAAGCATACACCCAAACAATTTTGCTGTAATACTTTGCCAGGATTTGGGGTACTAGGCTGCATATTCTGTGTAAAATCATATATTTAAACCTAATAATAATATTTTTAAAATTATTTCACTATATTTCTTTTATATAACAGAATTTATATGTGGGACAACAGGTAGTGTAGTTGTTACACGTGTGGTTGTGACTGTTTGGGGTGTTCTCATCACTTGGGTTTCCTCTGGGTACTCTGGCTAACGCCTACAGTCCAGAAACATATGTTGGTAGGTGAATTGGCTACACAAAGATGTCCATAGGTGTGAGTGTGACATGCCCTGTGATGGCCTTGTAAACTAGATAAGTATTTACAGAAAGTGAGTGAATAAGTGAAAAGGGATTCCTAACAATCATGCACTAAAGGCCTTTTCACACTGAGTAAGATTTTATTTCGCACATAAAAAATGCAGTTGAACCTTCACACCTCATCCGACACGTTTTTTTTTTCAGCGTTCTGAAATTATAGGAAGACGCTGGAAGAGGTAGATTAAATGGATTTACTGAGTAGGAAAAATGATACATTTATTATTTTACTTTAAACACTGCAATTAAACTCCACACTGAATCCGGCCCAGTCTGCAGAACTACACGGGGAGTTCAACAGTGTGTTTATGAAGGTCACCAGGGGGAGTTTGAGGCTCTGCTTCTGCACATTGCTCCTCATTAAAAGGGATTATATTTTCTTTAACCTCAGCATTTTAGTTCTCAGCGTGTTGATTATGTTTTAAGATTTTGTATTCTGCTTCAAACAAGACAAGTTGTTCAGCCGCCACCATGCTGCTCATTTGTAACCATCTGTAACCATCCTGCTTATTTGTAACATCTGTAACCATGACAATGGCGCTCTGATTGGTCAGCCTGATTTTAAATACATCTGTCCATCGCAGAACAGGTTCACAGTCCTTCAGTTTCGGACTCGGTGTGAAGGACATCGTTAATATACGTGTGTTTGTTTTCAAAATTTGACGTGCAATTTTTTCATGCGTAAAATCAGACTCAGTGTGAAAAAGCCTTCAGTTGTTTCTTATTCATTCTCTGAACGGACTGGTTATTCGAGAGCCAAAAACTCAAAGCCATCGTATATCACCATGTGAGGCACCTGATCTATGGAACATAAACTGGTTCATTCAGAGACTACAAAACCATGTTTAATCTTCAGCTTATATGAGTTGTACTTTACAAAAGTAAACAGGCAAATATTAATTTTCATCAATATTGATTGTAGGGATGCACTGATATTGAATTTTTGAACTGGTACAATAACCAATAATTTGCAACTTGGTGTAGTCGATAACTATATTAGTAACCAATAACATTATCTTTTTTTTAGTAATATTAAAAACAAAGCAAAACATATCATTTTTATTATAGGTTGTCATAGGACAAACCATTTCTTAAGTATTTGTACATTTCTGTAGTTTTTAATTGTATCTCTAAGTTTATTAGGTGTAATACATTTATAATTTTTCAGAGATTTACTCATGGTTCACATGAGTGGTTTCTAGAGGGGAACTAATTAGTGCAACATTGGATTTGTTTAGAAGAGTGAGAGAGAGAGCGGCATAAAGCGGCTCAGAGTGAGGGAGAGTGAGTGTGTTTGAGTGAATGTGTAATAATTTTTCATCATGTTTCAGAAATAAATTGAGTCAATATTCATTTTCAGGTGTTTTATATAAGAATCCTGTACTCTGGTGGTTGAGAGTATGTTTCTCTCAATTATCCTGCTGTGTGTGTGTGCACACGCTTCTTACACTGCTATCTGTGTGTGGATGCTGTGAGAGTCACTGATATTTAAGAGTAGTTTTTACCCTCAAAACCAACAATAAAATGGAAAACTGTCATAGTGGTGAAGAACTTCAATCCCAGAGATTGTCCTCTGTGAAAAGCATCCACTCAACAGACATAACTGTGCAGTTACAAGGCCATGTTCATTTAAGACAGCCACAGGGAGGGGGCACTGTGGGAGCTCACTGACTAGTGATGGCACCATCTGAAAACAGATGGCAGTCCAGTTGTGAGTTTAGCATCAAATTTGGGTTAAAAGATAGGTGAGGAAAGCATAAAGGACTCAGAAGACCCTTCACTAAATTTTGTGCTCACACATATGAGGCTTTATCCTCTAAATATGTGTGTTTTTAGCCTCAATTCACTGGTAAATCATCTGCTGTAGTGTGCTAAATCACAAGTGCCTTTTAGCTGGCCATCTATGCTTCTAAACAGCATACAGTCAAAACAAGTAGAACAGTGCATAAAACGTCTTATATTACATACTGTTAACTTTTCTGTTACTACATCACCAGCTGCTGAAATTTGCTCTCTCAGAAATAGGTTTTATTGGCAACACGTGTCGGTGTGCACACAGACTACAGGCCTATATCAGAAGCATCAATCATATGGTGATTGACATCTACCCATACCTCAATGTGTATGGGTCATCAGCTGGTGATTATGGGCTATTACATTACATATTTGAAGATTAGTCAGTGGGTTTCCGTTCTATTTAAACCATTTACATCAAATTGATATTGACATTAGAAATTGAAAGTGTATTATTGAATGAATAAGCCATTGAGAAATTGAACAAGAGGATAGCATTCTCTCACTATGAGGTCTAAATTGCTGTGGCAATATTCAGAGTAAGAAAGTAGTGGCATGACTGTGTCCTATAAATCTTTAAATTTATCAGAAAACCTTCATAAAAAGATAAAATAAAGACCTTGGTCTCAGGAGGTTTTCCTCACATGCACACAAAACTAGATCTTCTGGATAGAAAAAACTGACAGAACATCTGTTGTTGATGTTAATACAGAGCATTGAGCTTAATCAAATTTCAGCTCAAAGTTCATGTATGTAGTCTCAGCAAAGTCCCCACTAATAAGTTTCAGCTAATAAGATAATGAAAACATTTTTAAACATAACAGTAATACAAACATCAGTTTGAACACTCAAATGGTCCTGTACACAATGTTCTCCAAAATCTAAGGATTAAAGCCAAAACATTAGAAAAGCATTTGTATTTTAGCTTAAAATGTATTCATTATTATATCATAATGATTATTTTAATCACCTGGCACCCATAATACATTTGCACGAGCTCCCAAATATATATGTACTAGCAGCATTATTTTAATAAAAATCACTTGCCAAGAATTTTGAGTTAGTCACTACATGCTGTGCTGTGGTTAGTTTATGCTTACGTTGCTAAGCAACAGTAAAGTTGCAGATCCTGTATTGAGAAAGAAATTTGATTACCGGATGACTCACATGGTGTTTTTATTCATTATCAGATTACTGTGTTTGTAGACTTGTTCAAAGTATTATTGCCAATGTATTCAAGTGGTAACAATGTATGTCTTTTTTTATACTTTACCATCTTTAAAAAAAAAATAATTGCAAACTTTCAAGATAGCACTGAGTGAGACTTTTTTTTGAAGCTGAAGTCCATTCAAGGAAAGCCAGAGTCAAAGGATTTCTAACAGCATTTCCCCAAAAGTTACCTGCAACTAAACAGAACAAAAGAAGGAAACAGAAGGTAATACTTGGATGGGAAACCTTTATAAATCAGAACATCACTTTTGTGCCGATGTGCCCCACTACCAGTACGGCTCCTCCAACTCTTAATTCCACCTGCAACAACACAACAAAGCAGAACATCACAAATGGCCAAGATGCTATCAATGTCTTTTACTTAAGGCTCGTGGGAAATTAAATATGCCCTTCCAATATATGCCTTAGTCTGTGAAAACTAATGTATTATGGTGGGATTCAAAACTTGTGTCTGACTATCTTTGAGGAAAGAAAGGATTTATTCTTGAGCATCCACACAGACGAATTATCAGTCTTACTGTGTAACTGCGAAACATTTAATTGGACTTATTGGATTTAATACATCTTTCACTATTGCTCAGAATCATAAGCTCTACCTTTCAAACCTTTGCATGCTCCACAGAGACATTCGGTGGGGAATGTAGACAATGAGGATGAGATAGTAAATGTATTTCAGAGCAGCTAATGTCGCGAACAAGGCCTCATCATATTCAGCAGACTACTGGTCCTCATTGCCTCTTATCCTCAAGCAATTCTTGGCATTATCCAAAAGATGAGAAGAAAATAATTATCCAATAATTATTCAATTAACTTAAAACAAAGATAACTGGCACAACTGGTGGCTGTAATTAGCTAATTAGCTAAAACAAAGCCTTCAAAGCAATGGGTTGGTGATGACTATTAGAGTTAGCAGACTACTGAAGTTGCACTTTATGGCCAAAATAGACTAGACACTTTAGTTACTTTAAGGAGCACCCAAGGTCTTCACAGATGCAGAACACTTGAATAATCTCCATGGACAAGCAAGAGCCTACTAAGATTTTACTATGATAAGTGCCAAGCACTGGCTCCTGAGGTATAATTTCCCTTCCAGCACTGGGCTGTGGAGCAGTGTGATCAGTCTCTTAAGAGATGGGGCACTAACAAGTACCTTTGGGATGAAATGGACTGGTGTTTGTGATCCATATCTAAGCATCCAATGTCAGTAGTTGACCTAATGTTTTTTCTCTGAACGTGTACTGAGCACAAACTCTTACTAAGTAACTAATTTAGCATGGTCCCAACTTTTCTATCGCTAGCTCAGCAGCACCACCCCACCCCAGCTCAGACACATGATGGACAGAAGCTCCATCATGATATCATTTGATGAGGTCCAAAACCTCTGGTGGCACCCCTGGTTATAATCAAATACTTAGCAAAATGTTCAGCATCCCACAGGAAAAGTAGTTGTTACTGCAGCAAAGGGCAGAACCTTTCAGTTCAGAAGAGATTTTGCATGAACAGGTGCCCACAATCCTTTGTGGGTATAGTGTTTAACAAGTTATTTAAATCTGTAGTATGTATGTGTATATCTGTTTCCTTACCTTTTTGAATATTATTGCACATCTGTTTTCATTAATTTTAGCTGACAGCATGTCACTGTCTTTATTATCTGCCTGTTACTGGCATTCATCAATCATTGTCATAATTCAAGTATAGCACAGAATAGTTGGGTGTGGAACATAAATAAGATTTAAGGTTGGTGTGTGTGTGTGTGAGAGAGAGAGAGAGAGAGAGAGAGAGAGAGAGAGAGATTTATCATAATATGCATTCAATTCAACACCCTTTGAGGAGAATGCTTACTGCGCAGATCTCTTATGCCAACTAACAAGCCCACACTGGCTCAGAGGGAAGGAGGGCAGTCCAGATAGAGAAAAGCCAAAAGATAGCTAAAGCATCACCAGGTATCACTCTGCCAAATGATCTGTGATTGTTTTGCACTCAAATCTGGATGGTAGCAGCATTGGGACTGTGCTCAGCATAAATAGAATGGGTAGCTATCTTTTATGGAGCTTAAATCTAGTTTTCCACTAGTGATTCTGTTATCACTAGCAGGTAGGTCTGCCACAACGAATACACTGAGAGTGAACTTCAAAGCTTTCGTTTTACATTTATACCAGGGTATTCACTAGGAACAATCATCTTACATAATCTCCAAAGGGAAGCACTATCAGTAGAATTGGCCTCTTTAGAGCAGCTGAACATGAGCCAAAGTTCACCTTCCCAGTGCCAAGCATTCGCTATAGTGCTTTAACGCCCCTCACCTATGAGCTGTAATGCAATGCAACTGACTTTTCTGGAGTAATTATTCAACACCTCTGGGATGAGCTGGAGTTGTGTTTATGATCCAGACTGAATCCTCCAACATCAGTACCTGATCTCACTAAAGTTTTTATGGCTGAATGCCATTACATCTTTACATAACATTTTCAATATCTAGTCGTACCAGAACATCAGAGTGTTACTGCAGCAAATATTGATTTTGGAAGAAAGGTTTATGTGTACATATCTACAGACTCTTCCAAAAATATGGAACTGAACAGACCTGTTGGTATTTAGCTGAACTATATGTGTAATGATTGATTTTAGCTCTTTAATGGTGATTGAGCTGAAAACCCTATATTCATGTATCTGTCTATCAAATATTCTAGTCATAATCCAACAGTAGATTCAGGGTCTGGATGTCAAGATCTCTGTGTAGCAAATATAATTGCACATGAAGATTTTATTACATTTATTACTTAATTTACATTTATTACATTAGTTGAACAACATGAGGCAATTACATTCCCAACTTTTAGTAGCAGCATATTTTAGCTTTGCCCAGCTACACCAGAGAAAGAGAAGATGAAAAGTGGGAAATGTTTATTGACAGTTATAGCCGTAACTGGAACATACTGAGGCATTTTGGGGAAGATCACTCGAAAAGCGATTGCTAAACAGTGTAGCAGATGAATGTATATTGATGTTTTATGGTCTCCAAGCAAAGCATCCTATTGTTGTGATGAGAGTTTATTTGCCATATGCTGTCGAGTCCCTGAGGCATCAGAGAATGCAACTTTTTTTTTTTTTTTTAAAGCAGAATTCTCTGCGCAACCCACTACCAGTCAAGGTTCAGGATTTTCACCAATGTTGTACAAAAATGTTTCCGAAAATATCAAGTTACTGCATGGAAAGTCTACATGCTAATACCTAAACAACAGCTATAGCAGCTGGAACTGACAACAACAAATAAGACTGAAATGAAATAATAGAAAATCAACTCTGAAAATGTGTCTGTAAATATGCTCATGAAAGTGTTTTGATTCCTCCTGAATTAGCAAATGTAATTAGTTTTTAAAATATGAATTTAACATATTTAGGAACCAAAAAATCACAGGGTGACTGTGAGGAGTTTGGTGTGTTCTTCCCATGTCTGCATGGGTTTCCTGCATGTGCTCTGGTTTCCTCCCACGGTCCAAAAACACGTTGGTAGGTGGACTGGCGACTGAAAAGTGTCCGGAGGGGTTCGTAGGTGTGAGTGTGTGAGTGAATGTGTCGCCCTGTGAAGGACTGGAGCCCCTTCAGGGTGTGTTCCAGCCTTGCGCCCAGTGATTCCAGGTAGGCTCCGGACCCACTGCGACCCTGAACTTGATAAGCGGTTACAGATAACAAATGAATGCTGTATTGTGGAATACAATAAGACTGGAAGATTTAGATCAGATTTCAACTGTTCATCACACTGAATTTCTGACATCTAGCAAGATAAAGTTTTGAATTAAGTTCATTGCACCATGCCAAGATGTCTTCCAACCCTGTCAGACAGTAAGTAGAACATCTCTTATTTTAAATATAATTTGGAAAAGATGCATCAACACACTAACCAACAAATGTACTTTATTCAAAAGGTAAATATATTATAGATGTTAAAGGCATCACTAGTAGTTACTCAGTAATAATTGCAGGCTTGCTTGTCGCTAAAAATAGTCACATATATAAAGGAGTCCATGATTTTCCATGCTTAAACCTGTGGTGCATGATATAATTTTGAGCTCCCCAGAATATCCCACTTTGGATTTTACAATAGTTGGTTTATAAGGAGTGTGTACAAACTTTTAAACATATAGTATAAAAAAAATTTTATAATTCAAGACAGTTTTACTTTTGCATAGCATTTTTGTAGGATCAAATGGGAAAAACAATGTTGAATGTAAGCATTAGAAATTTAAGCTTATAAAAAATACTAAGCTTAATGATTATATCAAAAATCACCTGGCAAATAATCAAGGCAGAATACTACAAACCTTTTAAATGCTATGAAATTCACAGATTATTATTCATTCATTCATTCATTCATTATCTGTAACCGCTTATCCAATTCAGGGTCGCGGTGGGTCCAGAGCCTACCTGGAATCATTGGGCGCAAGGTGGGAACACACCCTGGAGGGGGCGCCAGTCCTTCACAGGGCAACACAGACACACACACACATTCACACCTACGGACACTTTTGAGTCGCCAATCCACCTGCAACGTGTGTTTTTGGACTGTGGGAGGAAACCGGAGCACCCGGAGGAAACCCACGCGGACACGGGGAGAACACACCAACGCCTCACAGACAGTCACCCGGAGCGGGAATCGAACCCACAACCTCCAGGTCCCTGGAGCTGTGTGACTGCGACACTACCTGCTGCACCACCGTGTCGCCCCACAGATTATCATATTATTATAAATAAAATATTGATGATTCAAATATTTGAGCCTGTGGTAAACACATCTTGCAGAGTACTGCTTTTTTTTAAAAAATCCTTAATCTCATGCAATAGCTGATCTTCTTTAAATTGTTCCACACTCTCTTTCTTGCTTGACATTTCTACTTTAAATAAAGTGGTTGACACTTAGCTTTGGAATATTTGCATATCTCTGGGGCTGTATCTCCACACAGCCACTCTACAGTCCAGCACATGATTTAACCCAACTAGGTACCATTAGACCGAGAAAATACTGGCTAAAGCCCTATTCGGACTGAATTAGTTTTATATGGGGAGCTGGTGTAATGCAATTTTTCCATAAGATGTCAGTAATGTTTATGGTGGATTCACACTGGATAAGAAATCTTGGTGAAAATAGAGGAGATGGGAGGGGCTATTCGAGTGGAGTACACAGGTTTTCGGTCTGGGTATCTTTACTGGACCTGGCAAACCTGCTCTCAATTTGCCGGTATAATTGTCAACCTGCTCTCACAAGACCTTTCAATTACTAACCGTCTTTAAGTGCTTGTTGAGTATGTTATGCATATATTATAGACTAGCATACAACACTGCTGCTATGACATAAACGTGAGGACCTTTGTGAGGGCAAAGGTTTAGTCAGAAATGTGTGTGTACCACTGCTATACAAAACTGTTCTCTAGCTGCAGCAATGTTAGCTGAGCAGACTTAATACCTGTGAAGTTATGCTACCTGGTCAGATTGTGCTACCTAGTGCGTATTTACAGGTTTAACTCCCAAAATACAAATATAGGACATCTTAACACAGGGTAAATACGGAATAATACAAAATGCTTTTAGTAGTTACATGTTGTATAGTAACGTTATATTTATCTTAACTTATCTCACTTTATTAAAAAAATCCAACACAAATAAAACTATAAGAAGTATATTTTGTAATTTATCTAAACATGATTCCAGCATCAGTTATTTATATACGTTGCAATAATACTGTAATAACTTGCTTCAAACAGTTATTATTAAAAGTAACGTGAAATGACATAATCTATGCAGTATATTAGTACAATATAAGAACATGAACTGTTCTAATTACTGCATTAATACAGTAATTTTGATTGGTCATGCAGTGTATTACTAATATTATTACTAGTATACTGCATGGTCAATCAATACAACTGCTTTAATGCTAGTAATTAAAACAGTCCCAATTCTACATGGATTACTACTGTATGGTTTTGTTTTGTTTTTTATGAGGGACTAAAGACTTTCCTATATATTGCCAAAGTGAATGTGTTTGTGATTATTAATATTATTTTATGTATGTATTTTTTTACTAATTATTAAGGAGAAGTGAGAGAGGAGGATGAGCACACAATGAGAATGAGGAGAATGAGAGAGAGAGAGAGAGAGAGAGAGAGAGAGAGAGAGAGAGAGAGAGAGAGAGAGAGAGAGAGAATGTGAAACAAAAGACATAGTCTAAATGGAGTCAAAGCAGTTTATGGGAGAATGGATGAGTAACATAAATTAGAAGTCAGCATTTGAAGTTATAAACATTTGGCATTGCGAAGTGTACTGGGTATGCATTCCCGTAGTGTGGACCTCACTACATTTTTTAGTGATGGCCCTGCATACAGCACATGCCTCCGGATCCATAACAGAACAGAGTAGAAAGGGGTGGTAGCGTGGGAGGTGTTATGGGCAGGAAGTTCTATGGCACTACTGTATATGTCTATATAAACTAGCAAGTACTCTTTCTCCTTCTGGATTTATGCAATGTTGTGATGTATTTGTTAATACAGTTACACTCTCAGGGAAAAAGGTACCATAGAGGTACAGTATTTGTCACTGAAGGTATGAACAGTTTAATGTACATTTAAAGGTACAACAGTGGTTTTAAAGTCTCAGGATGGAAAAGTGAATATTTGCAATGGTTTATTATAGAACTGTGTAAAACATATAAACATATTATAAGCCCCTGAGGTGAAATGGGGCATATGAAATGAACAGAGTTTTAAAATCTACTATCTAAAATAAATTATAGTAGAATAAGGTACAATTATGTTTCCTAACTAAAGGTACTGAATATGTACTCACTGGGGTACCTCCACACTGACTGTGTAGAACAAGTTTATGGCAATACAAATTCTGATGTGCAAAAAATATGTGAAGAATTTATAAACCCGAATGTAATTGGATTTGCCACAACAGGGTAATACACTTCTTTTTCTCTGAGAGACTTGAGAATAAAGCTCACCAAACATGAATAATAAACATGAATAAACATAAGCTGAATAATTGAGTGCTTCCAGAATAAACGGTGGCAAAAGACTCAAGTATACCTGGGTTATTATTTTTTGACCAAATTATCAATTATTTATGAGTTTAAAACTGTTAAAACATATTTTTAGAAGGATTGTAACTGGGGGCTAGTTTGGTTTGGTCCCCTGGACCAACAGGAAAATCAGGGAAACATGGGGAGTGAAGGAGCAGCACTTTCTCCTCCCTCAATAGCAAAGGCTGAAGTGCCATATAGCAAGGGATTTAACTCCCCAACTACTCTGTGGGAGCTAATCACTTTGTGTGTGTGTGTGTGTGTGTGTGTGTGTGTGTGTGTGTGTGTGTGAGAGAGAGAGAGAGAGAGAGAGAGTGTGTGTGTGATTTCACTGCCATCCAACTGCAATTAACTGTGGAGTCCAACCTTCATTGTACTGCTGTGCAATGACAATAAAAGTTTGTTTCAAAGACATTTAAAATATGTGCTTTCGGTAGTGCAATTCTAAGACTCTACAGCGAGGAAAACTACTTGATTCAGTGCTTATCGTCTTTATTGTTGCATCAAATAGAGGTGAAGGGGTGTCAGTAGCTTTTTTTTTTTGTCCTTTTTCTTAAAAAATAAGAACCATTGTGTTGATTTATATTTTTTATATAGCATATGACCATTACCCTGCAAGTTACAGCAGTTTGAAAAAGAGTATATATTTCCCATTACAAAATGGGAAGAAGTGAGATGATGATGATGATGATGATGATGATGATGTGTGTGTGTGTGTGAGAGAGCGAGAGAGAGAGAGAGAGAGAGAGAGAGAGAGAGAGAGAGAGAGAGAGAGAGAGAGAGAGAGAGAGAGAGAGAGAATGATGAGTATGCTCTTTTAACTGATGTGATTAAATATATATCTGGAGTGATTAATTCCTAAATCCAAAGGCAACATATGAACATTTCCTGCAAAGTCGTAGATGCTTTCCTCTGATTAATGCAGTGTTGGGTCCAGTGCTAGACTCTTCACTTTATGCTTATGATCCTGATATATAGATTTAAGCCATTTTAAGTTGGGGTTACATTTAGATGGGGTCTTGATGTATATAAGACACTAGGCGAGTTATGGCAAAAAAAAATAAATAAATAAAAATTAATCCATTCATTATCACACAATTATCATTATCACTGCTATTATAAACCATTTGATGGTCATACATTACTGAGTAGGGTACATGTGGCCTGCTGTTGTGCACAAAACTTACCTATAGCTTTCAGAAGTTTCATACCTCCTTTAGGCCAGTGGTTCTCAAACTGTGAGATATGTACCACTGCTGGTACGTGATGCAAGAGGTGGTAGCCAGATGATCTCTAACATTTTACTATACTATTACTATAATAAAGGAATTATAACTGAAAATCCAGAGATTTCTAGATACTCGTTCTTTAGGTAGGTATTCGGTTTATAATTTTGAGATTCGTATATTAAGGTTTTTTATATAAATGTGGCGATAAAAGCTAACATCCACTCCACATGTATTCAGCCTTGTCAACATAAAAGTCTTGAACGAAGCCTAAAACAACTGAACACGCTACAGCAAACTATTACAACGAAGCTTGACAAAGCTACGGTTAATTTTTTCAGCTTTACACCTCAGATTAGATCAGCTTCAAGAAGCTCTGGTTCATTTGTGTACACTCAGTGCTTAGTGGCACCGTGTATGGTAGGGTGATCAGACGTCCTCTTTTTCCCGGACATGTCCTCTTTTTTAGACTTAAAAAATGTCCGGCCGGAATTTCACAAACGTCCGGGATTTTGTTTTTCTAGCGTTTACAAAGAATTTCGAGAAGCGTTTTGTTCACAAACTAGTCCCGCCTTCCCCTACTCCGATTGGTTCGCTTGAGTGAGAAGGGGGCGTGGTGAAGTAGCCTAAAATCTTCTGATTGGACGGTCTGACTGTAGAGCTACCGTTATTGGTGGATAACCTTCTCTGTAAACATTCAATTGGTCAGTCTGCACGTCAGTACTCGTATACTCTGGGTCCTTAGTTAGCGATAGTTCAAATGTTAGAGAGCGTAGAAAGCGTAGCCGCGCTTTGAGAGAGGGATATTAAAGCACGAGTCGGAAGCGGATTTTGTTAATGACAACAATATACACCATCCCACTCTCCGAGTATTCAGATTTTCGCCGAATATCCCGGACGAAGCCCAAAAAATAGAATTCAGGACAGCACTAAAGATTTCACGAGTAAATTATATGTTTCACAGGGGTATATTAAATTTCTGATTTGTATTGTACATCACTAAATGTACGTCTCCATTCCTGAGAAAACCCTTGATAAACTCCTTTACCACAGAATATTACTTAATATTCAGCCATGTGTCAATTTGCATGGGATTACTATGAACTGGTGTTATTTTTACTGGTTATTTTTACTGGTAAAGGCTCTGAAAACATTTCTGAATCACGTGAACTGTGAATAATTAATAAAATGGTCTGTTCGAAAGGGACCTGAGATACCCCAGTATTAATTATATTACCCCATTCCCACAGGCAAAACTAATTCTGTCCATATTGGGGTTTTTTATTTGCCTCCTGTTATTTTTTCTCACTAATTTAAGTGAAAAATGTATACCTCATATCAGAGACACTCCCACAGACATTATACATTTTCCAAGTCACAGAATAAAAAATGGTTTGTTCTGTGTGGTTAAACCTAGATTCCCTGTGCTGAGATATTTTAAGGAGGAGTAGGAAAATAAAATCAATAAGATTTCACAGACTTGTTCAAGGGGCAGCTACAGGATTAAAATATTACTTATGAACACATGATGCAAACACAACCCAGGGCAAAACTCACTTGTTCTGTGGTTATTTTACTGCTGGAAAATCAAGACTTTTTCACAGAGGAGACCTGTAGAACTGTTTATGTTCACAGTGCCATAATAAACTATTTTCATGTAAATAGGTTTTTAGATGCAGGGTTCATTTTGTCATGATGGACAGAACTCTTTCATGCTTCATGGTAGAATTCATCAAACCATAGCACTGCCTTCCACTCTCTGACCTCTGAACTGTAATATATTGTACATCATTTTTTGATTATGACTTTCATCTTCATTGTAACTTATTCATAGACAGAGCACAGCAGGCCAGCCTTATTTCCTTCATACACTCTAAAAATAAAGATTCTTAAGGGTTCTTGTGTTGTTTTCAAGTGCAATTGGGACAGCAGTTTTCTCAGAGGAGGTTGTTCTCCCCATATGTGTGTTCATGTGGTTTGCATGAGGGGAAAAAAACAAAACAAAACAGGATATGAACTGGGTGGTGGACCTTATTATACTGTATATGTGGCATCTCTACATTTTGACCATCTTCAATCAAGCAGAAATGTAATGTAGGTCAACAGTACATGTTTAGAATGTACTTCCCTATCACTAATACTTATATACACGACGTACACAGCTGATTTATTACAGAAATGTATAATAAAGGTTTTGCAGGCACTTATCAGGATGAAAAGGTTACAGAAAATCAAAGGACAGTGGTTTCTGTTTAATTTACATTGAATAAAACATTCGCTATATCCTCCACCATGATTTAATCAGAGCTGACACCAGTTCATGCATAGTCCATCACCTTGAGATTTAGTTGGAGTGAAGTCTGTTACCCAAAAAAAAAAAAAAAAAGTCAAACATCAGCACCTCTTTAATGTTCCTGTGGCTGGATATAATCATGTCTTTATAGCAGCAACCCCCAATAACTTGTGCAAGAGCTACACAGAATAGTACAGACAGCAGGAGTCAATTCCATTTCAGAAAAAAATGTTGGATAAGTAGGTGTCCACAAACAACCCCCCCCCCCCACACCTCCAAAATTCATCAAAATAATTGTGTAATAAATGTATTAATATGTAATTTTTTATTACATTTATTTAAAAAATCCCCCAACTCCTCAATATTAGTCCTCACCTCTATCTCCATTTAATTTTCTGTTTGATTGTTTCTTTAGGTTTATGACATATGAAAGCCTGGGTGTCTAAATCTGCCTATCTGCCTCTGTACAAATGCTCAACCAGGCCATAGAAATGTCATGGTACGACTTCTAGAGCAAAAACAACATGTTAATCTTTCACCAAAAACAACAACACGATCAAAAACTTGATCACTGGAGGGGTCTTTTTATTTAAGGATAAAGCATAAGGCCAAAATTAACTTTAATATGCTTCATGCAGGTGTCCACAGGTAGACAAGAGTATACGTATTGAGTGAGTAAGGCACAGAGCACAAAGATATATACAGACTCTAAACATGATACTGGAAGAAACCCAAACTGAATGAAATAAAAGTAAGAATAATTGAATAAAATTAATAATAATTAATAATAATTAGAATAAAACAATGAAAGAACAAGAAGAAGACAGTAAATCCAGGGGGAAAATGGAGCTATATAAACATAACTTAGGAATTATGAAGTACTTGGACTAAATACAGCAGGAGGAACTACAGACAAAACACAGACGAAGGAAGTGACAAAAGGCCAGAGCTAAAAATCCAAAACAAGCCAGAGCACAGGGCTAGGAAATGGAACTAGAAGGATAAGTAGAAGAAGTGTGTGCTGCGCTGGTAAGCAGTGGATCAAACATAGCAGTGATGCTGGAGTTTGGTTGCAAGACGCCTCAGTGTCAGTGTTGCACTATAAACAACCAAAAGTGTTTTGTGGGACAGACTACACCAGCTGACTTTACAAGAGATTTCACTGTCTGAATTCAGTCAAGAGAGATCTTATAGTGTGCTACAGCGTTAGATTTGTGGTGTGCTTTGCTATTATGATGATATGATGGTCAGTATAAAGTGGTCAGGATTGCTACATTAAATCTGTGCTTTTCTCTCATTTTGATGTTCATGTAAAATCAACTGTGCTTAAACATTTTAATCATAGTTCATGCATATAGTGACCCTGCAATACCCACTGTCTTTGCAAAATCAGCCTGTGGTGTGTGATATTAGTCTTTTAAAAGTCTTTTCAGAGTTTTTTCAAAGTCTTCTAGCACATGTTTAGCATTAGAATCAAATCTCATTGCATTAACCTGCACCAAAATGTAAACAGTTTTATTGCCTTCTCCTGTACACGACCCATTTTGTGGTGAGTGACAGCGATGCAATTATGTCCTCCAAAGCGTGCCTTGTGTTTGTCAAGCTTATTTCAAAGCAATTTGAGACAAAGATCTAACAGAGATCAAAGGCCAGGGATCACTGAGGGGCAGCTTCTTTGTCTCTTCTGATTTATGTGGAATACCACAGAGTTGTGAAGACCCCATTTATTATGCATGGCACTGTTACATTATAACTGCAAGAGGCAAATATTGCTTATTTACAGATTCGTTCTGAGACCTTGGGTGATGCGTAAGCAGAGTTTTAGAGTCACAGAGGCTCAGTGCTGTGGATAAAGCTTCTGTTTACCTTGGAATGCCTTCAATGTGGATATTTCACCGTTTGATTGCCACAGGCTCAGAAAATGGAAAGTGTGACCCCAAGTGGTGACTTTTGTTGTTGTTGTTATTATTGTTGTTGATGATTGTCTTTAATGAAGTCTCTGCAATGAAGAGCAAATGCATCCTGGATTTTGTTTACCAGTCCTTATTTCATAAATAATGATAATAATAATGTCAAGATTAAACAGCATTGCAAGTAATCTTTCAAGGGATTAGAGTACCTTACCCAAAAGCAGCCTAACACTCACTAAACCTGGCCAGCAAAGTTAATGAGTTTCTGAAGGCTGTAATGAATAATATGGCTTCATTTTGATTAGTGGCTTTCATTGTTGTGACACCTGTTTGCCTCTTCCTGATGAAAATGATCTAACCACTGAACATACACCCCCTACCCCCACTAAACCCAACCCCTAAATCTCATCCAATCTCATTTTATCTCATCTGGAAATTATGTCAGAGAGAGGGAGCAGAGAGCAGGGTTCACACACACACACTGCTCTGGGGAAGAGAGGAGAAAAAAACCCTTGCACTTATAGAATGACCTCATACCAGATGCTGGAAAGATGATGTCATTTTCATTAGCTGATCTGTGAACATCCAGATGTGCTCGAATTTATGCACACACACGCACGTACACACTCAAAGATGAAACAAACAAGCAAACACACACACATACACAGACACACACACTCACTTTGGCCCGAAAACAAAATCTACACATAATAAATACAAACAAGAATCCCTGCACACGTGTAAAAGTGTTGTGTAAAAGTCAGAGACCACTTGTCATTTTTTCAATCTTGAGCTCTTACATAACTCTCGAGACTTTTCAGGTTTCATAATTGTTCTCAGTAATGGTGTCTTGAAGGCTACATGTCCTTTCAGACCCACAGTGTTGAGATGTTGTCTCTCAGTGGAAGGATGGATAGAGACAAATGGATCCTCTCAGATCTGAAGAAGAATAGAATTTTATATTCTCCTGTCTCACAAATAAAAAAGCTTTATGTACTGTTTATCACATGAAGAGATTTGTGGTGGTCTACTAGGTCTTGCATGATGTTAGGGGTCAGATGTTCTCTGATTTTGACTTTTTGAGTTTGGGCAGCTTACTGCCTTTGATTCTGTTTATATCAGAGACATACATTTTTTCAATATTTTATTACTAACAGAACACTGTCTACCATGTCAGTCTCTCTCTCTCTCTCTCTCTCTCTCTCTCTCTCTCTCTCTCTCTCTCTCTCTCTCTCATACCTAGATTGGCATGTTTCATAAAAGTGCATTGACGGCAGTGAATGGTTTTCTCTGTGTGGTTCTGGATGGCCTGCTATCATTTTGTCCGGCTCCTGATGAGAGGAGCCTGCAGGCAGTTTTTGTGTCTGTGTGTTTGTGTGTGTGTGTATTTGACACAGCAGCCCCTCAGGCTTTGGAGCTTCCTCTCACCTCCTGTGGGAGCCTTTTGTGGATGGCTTTACTCTTCAAAGCGTGCCGAGGAGATCCGCAGGCTCAAAACAATGATGCTTCATAATCTCCAGTCCACAAGGGAGCAGTGGAGTGTGTGTGCGTGTGTGTGTGTGTGTCTGGAGCTCTAAAGCCCCTCATACAGGATCCCCTCTGGATGGAGCTGTGGTGAGCGGCACCCATCAGAATTCATACGGTCTCATGATTGCTCTGATTTGGTTCTAATGGCTTCAAATGGCAAATGAGGCCTGAAATGAGTCCAAGCCAATAAATGATTAGAAGACATACACCAGACATACAGCAGTGTGTCTGTTAGAGAACATTAGCCTTGTTCTTAAAAGAGTTTGTGTGTGTTTGTGTGTGTGAGTGTGTGTGTGTGTGTGTGTGTGTGGGGTGGGGGGGGGGGGGGGGTTATCAGCACATCTGTGGGATTAGAAAGAGAGCTGAAGCAATTAGGGGTGGGCGTTATACCAAAAAGTTAACATCACCAAAGAGCTGCTCATAATACACATTACGTATCATCAGATTTGGGCAGTGACTAGCTACAATCATGTATTGATTATTTGATGTATGTTTTTAAAACATAACTGCTACGTTATTGAGAACATACTCACAGTTCACAGAAATGTCTGTGACATGCTTTTGTTAATATACCACCTCAATGATCAAAAGAACACAGCGCAATAATTTTAAACGTAGCGAGGAGCAGAAGATCTGGATTTTAATCCATTTCACTTGGTTCTCATTCTTCTCCGTTCTTATTTTCACCATGTTTAATTAGTGCACTAATTTCTCTGGAGTCATTGTGTGTGTGTGTGTGTTGGATTTGTTTAATTTTTTTCATGTTATGCCCCTTTAATGTGGTCTCATTACTGATACACGTGCAATTCACAGAGAAAAGCAATTCAATAGAATGGGGTTCTGTGGAGCAGCCGCACATGAGCTTAAGATTACCATGTTCAGAGATGTGGAGCAGAAGAAGAACTGGATTCTTTGAAGTAAATTACCACCTTTGGGGTGAGTTGGAATGTTTTTTATGATCTTAAGCATGCTATTGCTAAGGGCTGAGACTGAATGTGATCAAATTCTGACAGGATTATTTCTTTAATACAGAAAAGCTGTACAAACTACCAATTTATATTTTAATTCATGATGAAACATTGGGCCAGAACCAATGGACTGTATAGTGTACCTTTACATCTACTCAAGTGTATGGGTGAAATACTAATTGTATTCCCTTTAGCTGTGCTACTAGGTGGTGTGTCTGTTGCTGGGCTGGGATGGGCATTGTGCAATAAGAGGAATAATTTGCCCATCAAATAGAAAATCTGAAGAAATGATATTATTGCTTTTTTGAACATTGATTGGTAATCAAAATGCACTGCTCTTCTGATGGCCATTTTGAAGGCAGTGAATGTGCCTGAGGTCACAAAGTACTAACTAGTACAGACTCCACAGCACTGCTCAGGGTAGAGAGGCTTGTTTCTCTCAACATTTTTTGTCCTCCCTAATTTTAAAAAAGTGTTTGTTCACTTGTTTATTGCTCGTATTTTTCCGATCGACCAGATCACTGTCTTTAATAAGGACATGTGTGAGCTTAGTGGTGCTGAAAGAAACCCCTGCATCAAAAAAAAACCATGTAGATGGTGACAAAATTTTGCACACAGTGTGGGGTTCATCCACCACCTGATTCTACCCCAAACCCCACAAAATTAATAAAAACTCTGGAAAAGAAAACAGTGAAAACCCACAAAGTCCAATTTGGCATTAGACAATCAAGTTTCTTCTGCAATTTAATATAAAAATGCTCAACATAAAATCTTAATCTAAGGGTTTGTTCTCTTGCTTAAATTAAACTGCCCAATTTACATGCCCTATTTAGGAAAAGCAACAATTGATTTGTTGTCCACCCAGTTAATGAAATGCCCACCCAAATGAAATGGATCTGGTTGTACTGCAGTCTTTATTTTACCCATGCGTTTGCTCAGATATGGATTCAGGCTTCTCACCCACCTTCGTGTATGGTCCGTGATCATTTAATTTGTCTGAGGATGGAAATGCTGAAACTATGTGATGGACAGCTGGGCTTGTTGTTGAGCAGTCCACTGACTGTCTGAAAAGTAGTAGTGGCTGGATTCACATGTAGCAGAGGAAGCATGTGTTTGTCTCACCCTCCCAGAGGCCAATCTAATGAGTAAAACTGGAAGCTTAAATTTGGGGTAAAATTTGGCGACAACAGCAAATAAGACAAAAGATTCAGTAGGTGTTTTTTTTTTCAGGTATTGTTTTACAGTTCTTCACAAACACAAGTACAGTACACAGGTCATTACCATCACTCACACGCACACATATTTGATGGAAACGTCCAGTAATACCTTCATAGTATAATCTTCCTTCAGATTTTCAAAGAGAAAGTTGCTATTTAGACTGACTTTTAACAGAATGAATCTAATCTGGGGCAAAATTGACATTAAATGTAATTGCACATTAAACACACAAACAAACAAATAACAGGCCAAGGTCAGTTTACTAAGTAATAATACCCATGTTTGAACAAAACCACCATACTCCAGATTGGCAGCCTTACACTATAAGATATACACATCCTCGTAGTTGTAATTGAAGATACGAAAGCTAAAGTTTAATCATTTCAGAGCTCTCTTATTGGTTACTTTACTGTAAAAACGAAAAAGTGGGACACTGTGCGGGACAACAGTAATTTTGTTGGATGACAAGTTTGTGTCCTGATAGCTATGATACAGTATCATCAATAACACCAAAACTTCGGATGAATGACTGTCAACTAAAATCCAATTGAAAGAAAGTTTAGAGGCAAGGGCAAAGCTCTGTGTGGAGAAAGGAAAAGCCCTTAACGACTCTATCCAGAGAATCTGGAGCAGCTGAATTCTGAAGGGCTCTGTTCTTTTAGACTGACTAATGAAAAATGTATGTGAATGTCATTTCTGTTAGTTACAGTGGTACAAACAAGATGTATTTTGCCGATCTATCTATATCGCTGTCAGCCCCCCTTGTGAGCGCTGCCATCATTTGAGCTCTTCTGATGAAGCGCTAAGCTCTGCGGTCTCCTGCAACACAGACACATCATTAGCCCTTAAGGCCAGCGACACACATCCGCACAGCTCAGAATAAACCAGCGTCAGGCTCAGAAAATCAGCCCTGATTGGGTTAAATGAGACAGACTGTGTGTATCGAGTCCAAGAGTAGCATCTGTGGATGTGTGATTCCTCTGTGTGAGGTGGAGCTAACCCACACATTCTGATGTGTGGAGAAATATATGTGTTTGGTGCATGGCTTACCTCCAGCTTCTCTGTCTCTGGCTTTGCCGGGAGAGACTTCTGTGGGGTGTGAAAGGCCTGAGGCAAGAAAGAAAGGATTCATTAGGAAGAAATAGGAGCTTGGGCTTAAAAGACTTCAAAGACATGCGCTCTATTTCTCTCTCTCTCTGTGGAGGTGTGTAGCTATGATGGCTGGCCATCCAATGAATTAATTGACCCACTGACCCAAGTTCTTGGGCCTACCCTATAAAAATTCAGATGATGAAATTAAGTCTGATGGTTGGCTGTATCAAATGTGCTACGAAGACACAACAGAAATGGCACAGATGATTTACTTAGCACCAATTAAGCAGCTTTACACAATTTCTTCCGTTTGCAAACACTCATTATTCCATTTAATTTCATCTGTAACGTTGTTGCATCAGAGATGGCTGCCAGAGGAGTAATATACAAACATGAGATCTTATGTGATCTGTGTAGCTGTGCACAGTGCTACTGTGTATCACTAAAAGTTACACAAGGCTCTATTTATTATTAGATGTATTATTTTCATTCAAAATTTCAGTTTGTGGAATGAGATAAATAAAAATGTACAACATAAATAGACTTCTTTAATCATCTTGTTTAAATATCAAACACAGAAGTGAGGAACCATTTAATTGCAGAAGGAATAGTTTGATTGCCATTTTGCTAATGTTGACCTGTTTATTTATTTAATTTGTCTAATGTGTTGAAACTTCCTGTTACGCGTTTTACATTCCACAATAAAGTATGATCAAGTGGAATATTCAGCGAAGGTGATGTAGATCTCAAACATGAGTCCAAATAAATATCAGCTATAAATATCAGTCACTGATTAGTTCTTATCATTGTTGCTTTCAACATCTAAATAAATAAATAATTAAAAAATACATTGTAAGACATAAAAACACTGCAGTGAAGTAGTTTTGAAGTAGCTGCTAATTCTTTTCATGTTAAATGTGGTTCACCCTGTATCTAAAAAACCTCTCTACAGCTTTCTCAATCTTTCTTCTGCACACACACAGTTTTTTCAGTGCATTGTGGGTACATTACACAACACGAGATGTGGCCACACACACACACACACACCCACACACACTCTCTCTCTCTCTCTAGAAGAAGTTAGACATGTGACACTAGGTGGTGCTGGACAGCCACAGAACATCAGCTTTCAGAGGGAGTGATACAAACTGACCATTCCAAGGATATCTTGTGGGAATTGCCATTCAGTTAAATAGAGCAGAGTGTGATTGGTTGGCATTTTTCACTGTACAGTAGGTTTTGCTGTATTTCTCAGACACATTAAACAGTACAAGCATTAACAGTCACGACTGAATGCTTAACTTCCGGCCATTTTTTAACATTAAATATGTATTTCTTTAACTAATTACATGTATGAGTATATTCATCTTCAAGAGTGGTATGGAGATAAAGCACTTTATGCTTAAAGTTTTGCGAGAGTTTCCCTTGTTGACCCAATAATTAACACTGTGCCAATCTACCTCCTGTCCACCCAAGACCACACAATTACATGAAATATTTGTGTGTATTTGCTGTTGATTCAGTAGTACAGATCAGTGAATCTATGGTCAAAGTCACTATGTCCTACCTTAAGTAATGCATTATGAATTATGGACTAATGTATGTACTAGCTGTATTACATCAATTGAAGATATGTTGAGTTACCTTTTTGGCTTGCTGTACTTCATCTGTGGACTTAGACCTGCTCTTGACTGTCTGCTTTTGTGGGGAAGTGGCTGACACCTGCAGGAGAAATTAAACTTGAAATACCTCTACAGACAAAAGTTGTACCATGTTTTTTGGACCTCTGGTTCAAGTGAAGCTAGTACAGCAGTGTAACCCATCATTTTTAATATCCAACCATAATCTACTCACTTTATTCTCGGCTTGTTCCATGACTGCGGTCTTCTCCCAAGAGCAGAATAATCAGCTAAGGCTCTGAGATGTGTGATGTGCCAGTAGGTGGCTCACTGTGAAGAGAAGAACAAAAAGGAGATAGAAGTGCTAGGGGTTAAGCTTTTATCTCAGGAGCTGAGAGATGAGCGGTGGACTGTGTGCCTCCAGCGCTCCAAGATGATGCTGTTTGTGTAGAGCTGGAAGAGTAATTGGCCTACGGAGATTCCTGTCAGTCTGGATTAGTGGAAGTTTTCAAAGAGTTTACTGCTTACTTTCACTACCTAGCTGTGGTACTCATCCCAGCTGCAATGTATGTCATCCACAAACTGTTTAAAATCTGGCACATATCCCAAACAGGGCTGGGTTAATTACATGACAAAAATTGACATTTGACCTATGAGGTTTGGTTAGTGTGCCATAGTTGTCCCAGTATTATAACTTCCAAATTGTAGCAACTTGCAAGTTCCCAACAGCAGCTCAACTCACAAAATGCTTTTGATAGAAATGAGTGGGTTTAGCTGTGTTTGGGCAAAGAATAATTAAGTACCGTTGTGCCCTAAGACGAGATGAGAATCACAGCAAAAGGCCAAACACAAACCTTAGAGATACTGAGCCTCTAGGTTAAAGGTTCTCAGTCTTCCACACTGAAGTGTTTTCCCTCTAGCACACCTCATTCAATTTATCTGCTAATTTAGACACTCTGCCTGAAGTCAAGTGGATGTTTTACAGCAGGGAGAACACTAAAATGCAGCACAATGGAGTCTGATCCCATACCGAGGTTAGTACATCTCACTATACCAAAACAAATCCTTGGGAATGACTCCTAACCTCATGTTTAAATACATATGTAACACGATTTAACATATGTCTCTTATTGTGGAACTTCTACATATTATCACTATCCTGTACAACAAGACTTTAAGGGACACTAGGTAGTATTTTTACCTTAAAATTGCATCTTCAAAATCATTGTGATACTCCACTGACCTGTAATAGGAAGCATAGCACCTTTGTCATTGCCACACTGTGCACAGCACTGCAAAAACTGCACTATGTAGTAGTATAACAATAATACCTTTTACCATGGCATTTAAAAATGTGGACGGTATCTCAAAATAATGGTGGTATTTATGACCTGTCTGCTGTGTCAAATTTCTGTGCTTTGTCTTTAAGAACATGGCCAAACATTTTTGTGCACTTAAGTGAGCCACAGGAAGAGGGCACTGTGGGAGCTCACTGACTGACAGTCTGAAAACAGGTGGAGAAAAACAAGCCCAGTCGACCACCGCAGCTGTTTGTTTAGTGCTGAGCTTAGGTTAAGAGAGGTAGAAGGATGAAAACACAAAAAACTGAGAAGACCCTTCACTCAACTTTGTCCTTACAGCCCCCCCACCCCTTTTGATTTCAGGACATTCATTCATTCGTTCACTGTCTGTAACTGCTTATCCAGTTCAGCCACCCCAAACCTTACCTAGTGTTCCTTTAAAATAACAATTTTTATATGTTGCAAGGTTTATTTAATTATGTTTTCCCTTTGCACAAAGTGGATATTTCCATGATACTACTACAGTACTACTCTCAGTACTGTACGAAGTGACATGAGAGCTTATTGTCCTATTAGAATGTTAAAAATCCAGTTAACGTAATGAAACTACTGGTTGCTATTGTGATATTGCTTGTGGTACACTGCATTGAAGGACTTTATAATGCAGTGCACTCTACTTGTACATAAATCTCCTCTGGCTTTGCATTGTTTCTCATGACTCAGGCTATTCATGTGGCCTATTGAAAATGTTCACAGAACATTAGCATCTAAATCCCTGTGCCATTCAGTGTGACTGCGTGAGCTCTGCAGGTCTGAGCTGCATGCGGTCTTTCTACACAGGGCTCCAAAACGTTCAGCCGCTCCTTCCACAGATATGAGTCATCGCCACTACACTCAAGGCTATTTTCTCCATAGCTCAGCAGCAGCTGCATGCTTAGGCACTTAGAAGTGAGTTGGAATGCAAGAGCTTTAAATGTCGAAATGACATTAATTTAGCATAAAGCAGCATTTCAGTATAAAAGCAATTAGATGGCCACAGGCAAATTTAATTTACATATTTCTTGAAATCAAGAACACTAATCGTGAGTGTTTCTCTGATTGGTGCAGTCACACTCTTTACTCCTCTGTGAAGAGATGTTGGAACATTGCTGTGAGGATTAGATGGCAATCATCCATGTAAACTTTAGTGAGATCAGGTAGCTATGTTGGATGTAGTGCTGGGAGATATGAGCACAAATCAATATCACGATTAATTGTACATTTTACCACGATTACGATTAATGAACGATTGTTTTGTTTTTTGTATTTTTGACCCTCATAGTCGACAAGGCTTGTGCTGTAAATATGCTCCATATCCTCTCTTGTTTTTTGAGCACTGTCATCTGAATTATAGTCAATACACAGCACGTCCAACCACATACGCTGTGTTTCTTTGGTACTAGCTGCTTGAGTTGCTTAGTCAGACTCTGCGTGGCAGATAGGGCCAGAATCACATGACTAAAGCTTGGTAGTGTGGTTTTAAAGAGACAGTACATGAACACGCAGTGGGGACATAACTGAAAAAAATAATTGTTATAATCAATATAGACAAAGTTATGTCGATTAGTTCTAAATGTCGATTTCAATTCACTTTTTATTTATTGCCCAGCCCTAGTTGGATAATTATTTCTTGATGACAAGCACAGATGCAACTTTTCTCAAAGGTCTAGACTGTTACTCAATCTTCTTAGAGAATGTAGTTTCACTCTTCCTCAGCCCAGTGACCAAAGTTATACTCCTTTAGCTGACACTTTTGGCATGATGACCTAAATCTCAATTTCATTGGTTCTAGAAAAGTTAGTTCCATGACAATGGGTATATTTAGCATTTAGAATTGAATAAGAAATGTATCTGGATGCTTTGGGATTATAGAGTGTAGCTTTCCTGGTAGTGCTGTGGAAAATGATTTCCAACAGTTTCAGTATTGCTGTAGAAAATTATGTTTTTCCCATGAGTTCTGCTATGCAGTTTCATATCAAACAGGGATGGAATGTATTCAAATTAGCTCATGTATGAATAATGAAGAGGAAGCCAATAAATAGCAGCCAAGCGTCATTGTGTCTGGACAGTGCCACTTTTCAATGGCACTTCACAGTGAGCTGTTGAACGCCTGTGCAGATGTGAGTAATCAAAAAAGCAAGACGTTTATATGTGCATGTCACCAACTAAAAAGAGGATGGACAATGACTCACCTAGCCATTACCTGCCAACTCATACAGCACAACAAGTGCTGCATGAGAGAGAGAGAGAGAGAGAGAGAGAGAGAGAAAGAGAGAGTCTACATTCAGCAGCGTTTTACAACAAAGCCATTCAGTGGCTATTCCAAACACAAATATGACAAATATGGCAACCAATTCAAATGCCGAGCCAGTAACGTTGCCAGTGATGAGTCCCAAGCAGCCTGCATTACCAGACGGTATTGCCATGGCAACAAGAAGGCACCAGGAGTCTGACAGATGAAGAAACGCGAGTGCCAGGCACTGTCCCCCCAGGGTGCATTTACAACACACCGACCCGGCCTCCAGACCGTTTTCCCTGCCTGACTGACTAATATACCAGAGAAAGACTGGAAGTCTGGGAGTAAAGCTAATTTAACACTTGGCAAAGTTTGGAAGTTTGGAGGTTGCAGACACATTATATGTCCCAGGGTTAAAACTCATAGCTAGAATTCAGTGTTGTAGTACAGTTCAATGCTAGAGTGGTTAGAAACCCTCAAGAAATGTACTGTGGAGTAGTGGACCTGTGTTCTCTGGAGTAATGGTGGTGCATCCATTAAATATGGGAGGAACTGGAAAGACGTTTGTGGTCCATCAAAACTTATCTTCTCTAATGTTTTTGCATTAGGCTAAATCGGATCCTCACTGAAATATTTTAACACCTAGTGTAAATCATTCCCAGAAGAAGAAAAACAGGCAAATTGTATATTGATATCCTTGATTTCAAGTAAAAAAAATAAATAACAAAAATGAGCAAGCAGGTGTTTATGAACTTTTGGCTGTGTAGTGTAGCTAAGTGGGCTGTTTGGTTTTGCAGAAATGATGGTAGTTCCATTCAGGTCAAAGAGATTTCCAGGCCCTTGGCCACAGTTCAAGCCTGACCTGTGAAAAAGCCCATTTTACCGAAATTACCTCAGATGATGTTTTTCCACTGGGCAGTTGACTGTGACAAGGTTTCTATCTGCACTCTGTTTGAGTACATGTGTCCATTTCCCATCTCAGAGCAGAATCAAGAAAGTGGGCAGAGTTTCTTAAGGCTGTGTTTTGATCACACGATGATAAAATATACAGGAAACGCAATAGCGGTAACAAAGTTCTGCTTTACCTTTTACTCAGCATTTGGTTTTAGGTGATGAGAAAGAGACATTTTAACTGACTGCCTGATCCCTGTTTCCAGCACTTGATGGCAACACTGAGAAATTATTTGGATGATCCTTTTGTTGTTCCTCCATGGGAGGAAACCGGAGCAGTCAGAGGAAACCCATGCAGACATGGTGAGAACACACCAACTCTTCACCGACAGTCACCCAGAGCGGGAATTGAACCCACAACCTTCAGGTCCCTGGAGTTGTCTGACTAGTGTTGCCACGCATCCTGGTTTTCCCAGGATTGTTCTCTTTTTTTACTGTCTGTCCCGGAAAATAAATCATCCTTCTCGGGGCATCTATTGTCCCATTTTTTTGTGAAAGCGCACGTCCATTCACATATTCATTCACATTTAAATAAACATATATTCTGCTGTTGCATCAGTGTTCTCTTCCCTGCATGTGGCGTGCTGGTCTCTGTGCTGCTGTAGCGGACGGAAGCTTTTATTTGACTGGTTGTTATGTAGGCTGTGTTCAAAACCCCCCCAGGCGTCCTGGTTTTCCACTACTCAGATACGGCTACCCTATGTGTGACCGCGACGCTACCTGCTGTGCCACATTAAAGCTGTGTTATGCTACAAAAATGAATGAAAGAATGTTAAAAGGTTACAGGTTAATTGGCAACAGGTAAGTGATAAAGAGACTAAGTATATCAGAAAATGGGGAGGGGTTCATCAACTGTGAAAGATTTGTATTTAGCTGAAGAATAACATTTCTCAACTTGAAAAAAGCAAAGGACATGGAGGGTTTAATCACCTATGCTATATAATATCGTTAAAAGATTCAGAGAATCTAAAGAAATCGCTAAATGCTAGGGACAAGGCCCAAAGCCAGTACTAGCTAATCTTTGGAAGCTCAGGTAGTTCTGAATTCGAAACAGACACTTCCCAAAACCGCTGTCTGTGAACACAGATCATCACTGCATTCAAAAGCCCATAAATGCAAAGACAAAATCATACTTAAACATCTATCCAAACGCTGCTACCTTCTCTGGGCCCGAACTCAGTTCCGCTTCAGATAAGTTCATGTGTCCTGTGGTCTGACAAATTCAGATTAAAAGTTCTTATTTGGAAATCATGCATGCTGTATCCTCTGGGCTAATAAAAAGAGGGACCATCCAGCTTGTTATAAGCACACATTTCAAAATCCAGCACCTCTGATGGTGTGGGGGTGCATGCTGAATGGTACACAGGTTTTGGAGCAACATGATGCCATCTAAATAATGTCTTTTTTCTTGGAAGGCCTTGCTTGTTTTAGCAAGAAAATGCCTATCCATATTCTACAGCATTGTCCTATAGTAAGAGAGCTGCCAAACTATTTCACACCCAGTGAAAACACTTGGTGCATTACAAAAGAAATTTAAAAAATAATCAAAATTATCGGTATCAACATTTACAGTGATGTTTTTGTACTATTTTTGCTGAAATATAGGGTTTAAGTAATTTTCACATAATCATTGCTCAGAAACACTGCTCTAAAGTGTCTAGCTTCAGAATGAACAAGGCTGCTCCAGGGTAGCGGCTCTTTCACCATCAAATGGCATGGAATACAGGATGTAAATATTAAATTCCAGGCTCTTTTGATTTGAATGATATTAAAAAACATGGGGATGGATGTCTGTAAGCATCAGTGGTGCTCCCATCCTAGAGGTGGTCAGATATATCTAAATAAGAAGTGATTCACACTTCAGAACTGACTTGTATGTTTGATATCTGAACTGACTGAATTAGGCATCACATCTAACTGAAGACTCAAGGATGGAATAGTTGAGATCCAAATCAAGCCTATGGACAGGTTTTTGAATGTATGACATCGAGCTGACTTTGAATGATCAGTTAAAGAGCCTCCAAGTAATGAAGTAACTCTCCAAGTATCATACAACTAACCCTCCATAAAGTAACACCACACAATGTTTTCTCATTCTGGATTTAAATCAAATGGAACTGAGTAAGAGAAGACAACTGGCTCAGAGAGTTTTTCAGGGTGGTGTGAGCAGAAGAGCTGCAGCAGTAAAGTGATTCATGCCAGTTTTCCCATATTTGGAAAAAGAAAAAAAAGGCACACAGTCACAGAAAGCAATCATGTGGAAAACTATCTATCACCGTCTCATTACATTCGCCTTCTGCTCAACAAGAGAAGCTAAGCAAGAAAAGTACATAAAAAAAAAACACTCCCAGATTCTTATGTTTTTCTCACTGGTTGGCAAATAGTCAACTTTGAGCACAAAGAATCTTTGAAATGAACTCTTACCTTGCTAAGGCTGCGCTGCTCTAAGTCTAACCTGCAGCTAGTGGCAGGAGGATGTGGAAGACAGCACAGTGATGAGACTAGAACAGCACAGAGGAGTGAGTTGAAACAATATGTTTGATCTCCATAACACAATGCTAAATGATGAGGAAAAGAAGCTTCACCTTTTAGACACTCCTTCCTCTCCTTCCTTCCTCCCTCTCTCTCTCTCTCTCTCTCTCTCTCTCCTGCTGATCTCCCTTTCCCTGGCTCTCAGTTTCCCTTCCTGCCCCCACCTTCCTCTCACCTTCCCTCGCTCCCTCCCTTCATCGGCTGGAGGACAGCAGGGGCGTCAATCTATCAAGGCTGATTCTTACTATGAATTTGATTAAGTCTTACCTCCTCCTCTATGTCTGTTCAGGATGTACAGAAATATGTAGCGCACAGAGAGAGACCCTCCTGCTGGAAATTACTTTTCTTCCTGGGGACAAAAGCACTGCTGTGCATATTGTGACCAATCATACTGAGATCAGGAGAGAGAGAGAGACAGAGAGAGAGAGAGAGAGTAAGTGTGTGTGTGTGTGTGTGTGTGTGTGTGTGTGTGTGTGTTTATGCATTACCATAGAGCAAAGCCCCACAGGCAGTCATCAACATTACACACTGTCCATTATCCCTCTGCCTCCACCACTCTTTTCATTTTCTGTTTTTTGTCCTCAAGCAGTTACATATGAGTAAATCCATGTTTGGTCGGACACAGGTGGACACATGCCACAGACTGCATGATGTCATTGTGACTGCCCTTTGATTTTTATCATTTTTTTATATTTTATAAATACATTTATTTCATTTGCAGTATGGTCTTCTATATACGCATAAAATAACTTTGAATCAAGTAATATTTTTTATTAAACCTTCAAGGAACCCCTTTAAAGCCTACCAATAACGCTCCATACGTTCAGCTGACACTAAGTGACCCTTCTTAAAGAAAGTCTAGAGGTAGCCCTTCTTAATGTAAGTACGAAGGTAAATCTCCATAAAATAAGGGTGTGCTCACACTTGGCCCGGCTGCTTTGTACCATGCCTAAGCACAGTTGTCTCTCCTCCCCACTCTGTGTTGGCTTGTTCTTACACTGTGTGCAATGTTGAGGGCCAGAGAACACTTACATCAACAAGTTGTAGCTTTTAAATATCTTGGCAAATTCTTCCGTCAAACACTGCACCTCTGCAGTAGCCCAGAGTGATCTCTATGCCACTACTGCCGCCTTTTTTACACTGCATAGTCCCTACACGACTCTGCTCGACTCTACTCAGCCCTTTGACTTTTTTGTTAGGCAAATCTGGTACCTAGATGAAGGTACTTTTTAGTGTCCTCCAAGCCAGCTGAGTAGTGACTAAACATGACGTGTAAACATTGCAGAGCACTGATTGGCCTGAGAAGCTTGTCTACACTTCGAAATGCAGACCACTAATTAGATGCTTGTAACATCTCCACAATTCACCAGTGATCAGATTTGTTTTTATCAGACTCTCAAGAGCAGCAGCACATAAAATTATGCCATGGTCCTTTGAAGAGGTTCAAATAATCCTTGGAGTAGTGGCCAACAAAAGAAACAGGCTAGAGGAGAACGGTGCTATTGATCCCTCTGGACTGGGGCACAGAGCTATGTTCAGTCCCAAAAAACAACAAATACAAGATGTGTAAACAACATTTACTGTTGTTGTGGTTTCCAAGCCCCATTCCTATTAGAGATAGTGTTTTCTGACATCACTGGGTACATTTCAAGCAGAGGCACTTTATAGTGGAGAACCAACCAGGGAGTAAGCAAGTAGAGCTGAGTAGAGGCAGGTAACATAATGGAAAAGTTGACATAAGTTTGTTGACATGTCTCTTTCTGACATTTTTCATTGAGTAACGAGAGGGAAACAAGGTCTCATATTGATGGTAAAACAAATATAAACCGTGCATTCTCTGCATGCAAATATCTGAGCTGCTTCTTTTGATTGTATAAACATTTATACTTTGAGAGAACTTGTAAATTTTATAAAATAAAGGTACAAGAAATATTATTAAAAGTAGTCTAGGAGTATCCTCCTGCATTTAATAGCACTGTATCACAAATATTCAAAATGAGCCATGCAACTCTTCAGTTGACTGAGGTACAGCCAGTGTATATTTATTAAAGTGAAGAATATATATATATATGACGTATATGAGATATGTTTCCAAATAAATACAGTCTACTGAACAATAACACTGAGCTTCTCAACACCAACTGTAAACATCTTCTATGTAATATCCTCCAAGAAATGAAATGTCTGCACATGTCCAAGTGTCCTCCAAGCCTAGAGAGTCGTATTCCTGAAGCAGTTTCTATGTTCAGTGCGTGTAGTCTGAAAATAGATAGATATCCATTTGGGATCATTGAGGGTTGGAGTTCATACCACAGTTTCCCGAGTGGGATTAGAACACTGCTTCTGAGATAGTTTACTGTCTGGTTCTGTGGAGCCAAGTGAAGACATGGGGGAATCTGTGGAGACTCCTTCTAGTGAAAGCATGCTGGAGTCATCCAGTGAATTCATCTGGCCTTCCTCCTGTTCATCATCTTCCTCGTTCTCTTCCAGGGGGAGTTGAAGAAACTGAGGCAGCATCAGGTGCTCTTTACTCAGGAGACCTCGCTGGTCATCAGCACTGCAGCACTGAGCTCGATTCAGCAGCTCCACCAGACCTGTACAAATTTTAGCAATTAAAACCTTGCTGTGTGTAGTACGGAAGTAGTTACTACTACAGCTAGGACTAGTAGTAGTTCTAGTAACAACATTATATTTCAATAGTTGTAGTCAATTACATCTTTTTTTCTCAGTATACCATAGTGGCTTTTTTCTTCCTTTTTTATTTATTTACTTTGGCTTTTGTTCTTTCATGACTAATAGTGGTGAATGTAGGGATCTTCTCTGCGCAGACAGACACACTAGACTACACTACATAAACACAGATCAGTTTTAGCACTTAAATTCAATATCAAAAGACTATCAGTCAGTTTTAACATTCTTATTTGATTCAATTAATTTGCCAACCATTAGACTTCAGTTCCTTCTCTTAGCATCTCATTTGATTTTAAATTAACATTAATTTCTCTTATGACAATTTTAAATAACTGATGTTACCTATGTGTATATTTGCAGCTGGCTGGCAAAAGACTTAATGCTTTCAAGCCATAAAATAAAAAACAGAACCATCTACTTAATTTATATACATTGAATTTTTAGGTGAGAAGAAATCTAGAAAATGTCATTTCTACCTTCCATGTCATATGTTCTTCTCACAAGAGGGTTCTTCTGTCTGGGATTTGATCTGTATGAACTCGTGGAGCTGTTGATGTCTATAGCACCTCTGCGTGCCTTGAGACAAAACAAAGAGAAATGTTACCTGTTGTATCCATTACCTACATATGCTACAATAACCCCCCCCCCCCACACACACACACACACACACACACTAATACACTACCACCACATCAGTGTCAATGCAGCGCTGAGAATGATCCACCACCCAAAAAAATGTCTGCTTTGTGGTGGTCATATGGGGGACCTGACCACATGTGTAAAATGGAGCAAACAAAGTATGCAGAGTAACGTGTGTGCTACAGTCTGTAATTGTAGAACTGCAAAGTGCACCTGTATGGCAAGTAAAGCTGACAGAATAGACAGTGAATGTAGAAACAAGGAGGTGGCCATAATTATACGTATATAAATTACATATGTAATTTATTATTTTTTAATCACTACAAAACTACTATATAATTATATAGTTATACATTTCCATTTCATAACATAAGAATTGGCATATTTATAACTAAAAAGACTACTTTCAAATTCACCTGAAGAACAGGAGCTGGACTTGCTTTGGAGATGGGACCCTGGTCAAGATCTGAGAAAAAGAAAAATTAGAATACAGATTGCAATGGCAGCTCTTCTACATATGGACTGCATTCAACCAAATACACAGGAATTTATGAGAGGGAATGGGTAAAATCATAGTGCTGTAGTTTACTAATATTAGATGCCGTGTGAAGGATTGGGCCCTGCTCAAAGAAAGAGTGGAGGGGCTTCAAACTACACAGATTCATGATGACATGTACGCCACAGAGGCAGTGGCTCCTAACTCTCTTGCACAGTGGGGAAATCTACTTGACTCATCACAGTCTTGCTCAACAAAAAGGTAAACAATGAAATGCCAATAGACAATGCACTCTGTTTGCAAGTGCGTTTACTTACAAAAGCAAATTTGTCAAAGGACAACTCAGTAGCTCAAGGCTATGTGCTAAGAATAGTGATCGAATCTACGTTAAGCAAACCAAGGTTTCTAATGGATTTCAAACCACAATACTTAGGAACACTGGACATTTTGACACAAATACCTTTTACTTTGTCCAAGGTTAGTGTTGTATTTGCCAGGTTGGTGACGATTGTGTTCATGTTCAGTGGCTCTCTGCTTCCTTTCTGAAAGAGTGAAGGAAAATACATGATGTGAAGCATGATACATGAGAGAATTATTTCCACAAAACATCACATATTTCAACATTTTTTCCTTGCATACCGTTCACATTCAGGGGGGAAACTCACTGCCCCAAACAGATGTTTTACTAAAATCCCAAATCCGTTCTATTGGAAAATACATGAACATGAAAACCCAATCTCTCTGTATGAAGGCTTTGTTGTGTGAAGGAAAGGTCAAACTGCTTTCTTCGAACAAAGGGCAGAACAAAATGGTCCACTCCAATCATTCGCGGGACTTGCTCACCATGGTGACGATGGTGTCCTGTGGGCGGAGGCGGTACTTTTGGAGCACTGAGGCCAGCGCCTCCTGAAGGGTCTTACTGGATTTCACCATGATAGCTATCTGTTTGCCGGTGAACACCACCTCCACACTGTGGAACACACACACAGTGTGGAACATTAATACCTCAACAAAACAGAACAAGTAGATTCATTTAAGAAGAGCATTTTGCAGTATGTTTGACACAGATGGTGATCCTTTTCCTTATTAAATACATAATCGTGTATCCTGCTGTTTCTCAGGTTTTGGACTATAACTGAATAAGATAAAATAACTCTTCATTGTTTGAAACTGAAGTGGAAACTGAAGTGTTATAATGAATATGAACTCCATACTTTAGTCAGAAAAGAAGGGTGGAGATATGTACACAGAGGCACTTACAGTTATAAATGTAAAATCTATTTGTTCTATACAACACAAAGGAGTTCTATCTCCTATTTATATGTGCTCAGCTATGTCAATGTTTGACATATGTTAAAGTAATTTGAAAAGTTATCTGTTGTAAGTTATCTGGATAAATGCAGCCCATTTTCATAGTGACCATATAATTACATGTTGTAAAAGGACGTATTTCTGCTAATTTTTCATTTTAAACCATTGAGGGAATATATGTGTGATTGAATTATACCAATCAGCTACTCCCTTTTTTTCCATTTCCCATTTTAGCAGTTCAGTTTACTGTTAGCCAAATATTCAGTTCACTGTTAGCCACCTTTCACTTTGTTCTTCAATTATTAAGTTATGTCAATTACACTGACATGGTTGTGGTGTGTTAGTGTGTTGTGCTAGTATAAGTGGATCAACAGTACTGCTAAACTGAAACTCCTTAGTGTCACTGCTGGGCTGAAAATAGTCCATCAACCAAAATTATCCTGTCAACAGTGTCCTATATTTTTGGGCTGAAAATGTTATTGTGTCTTATGCAGTTGGCAATGAGTGGGCACTGTTTTAAAAACTCCAGCAGCATTAGTGTGCCTGATCCACTCATACCTGCCCAACACACACCACAACTAACCACTACCTCATCAGAGTTACTGCAGAGCTGAGAATGGTCCACCACCCAAATACTTGCCCTGTGATTATATTAAGTGATTATAAGGTAACACTACAGTAAGTATGTTATAAAATAATCCACTACCATAAAAGTATATCCCATATACCAATATATTCATGACCTTTTTTTAATTTAATCACACTCGGTGAGGAGGTTTTTTTTATAGGTGTGAAAATCTTCAGATATCTAGTTCTTATCACCGCTAACTATCATCACAGGTCTAACTTGGTAAGTCTAAGACGGCCCACTCTAAATGAATGTGTTTACATTTATTTTTGACTCATCAGTGTTTTCCTTCAATAGAGTTGTGGACAAGACCAAGATGTTATAAAGGAGGAGATTTCTCATTAGTTGAAATATGAGTGGGAAAGCCTTTTGGTGCTAAACATGGGGTCTGTTTAAGGAGAAGTCTTTTATAATTCCAGTTCTTGATTCACAGTCCACTGCTGAAGGTCTCTTTTATAACTTAACAAAGCTATTCTGCCTACTCAGTAAAGACTGACTTCTAGCTTTTGAGTATATTACTGACGTGATCTTTCATTATGTTGTGCCTAATCTCTTCTGTGACAAATATAATCTAATCACCAGAACTTCAAGAGTAACACAGTCCTTTGTAACAACGCCGTCTGCTGCAGGCTGTTTAGTCTGTGGAGACCCAGAACTGAAAGCACTCACGTTCCATTAAATTCTCTCTGCCAATAGTGGCAGATCAAACTGTGCTCAGCGGAAGTAAGTTGCTGTCTCAGCTTGCAGAGCTACTTCTTAGCTCCATTAGCTGAAAGAGTTAATGAGTAACTGGAAGTTGAGGTAGGAAATATACACTTACGCAAAAGTCACCCGGAGCTCCAGATACACTTGCTGGTCCTGCAGCACAGAGCTATCCTGGTCCAGAGAAAGGGGTTGCTGTGGTATACAAGATTATATGAAAAATACAGTTATTATCAAAACTAATGTATTTATACCATACTGTGCAAATGTCTCTGACACCCTTTAATTAAAGTATCCAGTCAAAACAGGGCAATCATTTCTCAGCATCAGGAAAAGCATAATTAAAAATAAATTTACAACGCATATCTTTTAAAATGTTGCATCTCATTCTTTTTGAAGGACTTGATTTCTGTCCTCTAAATAAATCTGTAGGGACATTTTACCATGCTTCACACACTCACACCTATGGACACATTTTTTGAGTAGCCAATCCACCTACAAACCTGTGTTTTTGGAGAATGGGAGAAAACCGGAGCACCCAGAGGAAATACACATGGACACTGGGAGAACACACCAAACTCATAAGAGACAGTCACCCAGAGCAGGGCTTGAACCCACAACTGCTGATTATTAAATTGCTTAAAGGCAGCTTTGACCGGAACTTAAATGAATAAAGAGTGATCTCTCTCTGACTTGTGCACAGCACTAAATATGTCAGCTTAAATGTTTCTTCCATTTACTGTTCAGTATTCTTGAATGTTAAGCTGAGGTCTGTGATGGACTCACCTTGTCTTTGCCCTGCAGGTAAATAATGATATTAGAAAGTGGAAGTCTTCTTTTTTCACACAGGCCGGTCAGCATGCCACGAATGGTGAGTCCAGGCCGGGCAGGGTTCAGCGAGGCCGTGCCATCAGGTAGAAACACACAGCAATACTTATCAGCCCGAGTCTTTACTAAACTGCCAGGGTCAGTGGAGCGAGCCACTAACTGCACCAACATGCATACATAAAGACAAACACACAAACACACACGCAAATAACTGTTAGACACATTCAGCCTGGAATATACCTTCAAACCGCCAAATGTCTGATAATATTCTGGAGGGCAAAGTTTGAGTCAGGTCACCTCTGCACTTTGAGAAGGTCCGGGCTTCACATTTATCTGCGACTCTGTAAGAAGATAAAGATCAGCAGATGGGGGATGTTTTGTGGTAGAACATGCCATTTAATCTTCTCTTGACATTAAAAGCTTGAGATCAACTGGATAAACGCAGCCCCTTTTCACAGTTACCATATAATTATATGGATTTTTAAATCCACAGTTTTTCTGCTCATTTTTCCCTTTAAAACCCTTGAGGGAATAAATGTGTGATTAAATTATGCAAATCAACCACAACATTAAAGCTACCCTTTGTGTCAACGCTCATTTTAGCAGCTTACCCTATAGTGAAAATTATGCACTTTACTGTACTCCATCTGTTAGCCACCTTTCACACTGATTTTCAATTATCAGGACCACCACAACATTTTGGTAGTGGATCATCCTGGATGGTGGTCCTGTGAGGGTCCTGACCATTGAAGAACAGGGTGAAAAGGGGCTAACAATGTATGAAGAGCAACAAAATGTCTCACAACTGAACTTATTACATCAGATTGCATTGAAGTTAAGAAGGTTTTGCTTCTCCTGTAAACCTATCATTATAGATATGTGAGGGCTTGCTCTGACAGTAACAGACCTAAACCATCTAAGAGACCACTGCTTTGAAACTGTACTCACCACCCCAAGATCCCCTCTTCTCTTTGCGCTTCTCCCAGCTCAGCTTTCCCTGCAGAGCACTTTTCCTCTTTTCTAGATCTTCAGGCTCTGCTGGTGTCGTTTTACCCAGCTTAAGCTTTGGCATCTGTAAAAACAGCTGTTTTAACAAAAAAATTGTTACAGAAAGTCAAGAAAGACTCCTGAAGCTTTGTTTAACTCATATATATCAAACATTAAAGTGCACGGTAACACTTTAAATTACAGCCCACTAATTACTGGGTAAGTGCAGAGTATGTACCTGTTAACTGAGCCGTAAGATAAAATAAGTACCGAGTAAGTAAGGGATGTGGTATGATACTAGAAATATGTGGTTATTACTGGGTATCTAACAAACACTTTACAAGTAAGTCACGCAACTAAGTTCTGAATACATTGCACTTCTCAGTATAATTATATATTATAAAACTGAATTTAAAGTGTGATAGTTTATGCAAGTGACTATTACTGCCGTTTTTCAATAAATAAGGAAAGCAGCTACCATTTTGAATTCACTGTATTTCTGAATGTAATTATGGATCCTTTAAGTTATTTACAGTGCACCTACAGAGAAGAACATGGTCAGCTACATTCATTACAGGCACTAGCAGAGTTTTATGGTGCTTTGTATTCATTAGGTTCAGGAAGGACATGTGATTTACCAAAATAATCATCATCACATACTTAGGAGATATTTTACACTGCTTTGTCTACATGTATTGGGACAATATATGAACATAGTTAACTAATGATGAAATGGGTGTTTCTCTTCTGCTCTTCTTCCTTATTTGTAAAGTGTTTGTAAGATACCCAATAATAACCACATATTTCTAGATTCATACCCTTTACTTACTAAGTACTTATTTAATTTTACAACTTACTTAACAGGTACATACTCTGTACTTACCCAGTAATTAGGGGGCTGTAATATAAAGTGTTACCAAGTCCACTATTAAAAGGCTCTCCTTGTGTCTAAACATTGGCCGTATGATCAGCTCCAATATAGGCATACTTTGCAGTTCTGCAATTACAGACAACTGTTGCTCTGAATACTTAGTCATCTTTCACCCTGTTCCTCAGTGGTCAGAACCTCCACAAACCACCACAGGCAGTTTATGCTCCGTATATTAGTGACACTGAAAACATGGTGGCGTGTTAGTGTGTGTTGTACTATTATGAGTGGATCAAACATAGCAGTGCTGCTGGAGCTGCATCTGCAAGATGCCTAATGCAGTGGCCAGTGAGTGGGCATAATGTTTCGTGTTTCAAAACTCCATTAACTCTGCTCTCTCTGATACACTTATGCAAGCACAACACATACCCATCAATGCAGCACTGAGAATGGTCCATAACTGCTCTATGGAGGTCTTGTAAGTGTCCTGGTCATTGCAGAACAGAGTAAACGAGGACTAACAAGTATGCAAATCTAGAGATGGACCACAGTCTGTAGTTGTAGAAGTGGGGCTGATCAAATGGACAATGCGTGCAGAGACAAGAAGGTAATGTTTATGTTATGGGTGACATGTGTTTCATATTCAGTGTAAATTGTCATTATGTATAAACAATTCACATTTTTTGACATTTAAAAGAAAACATACAGAAGCATCGACCACAGAAGCCTGTACAATGTATTCTGCCTCTGCCTCACATCACTATTCAGATCTGTGTGTGTACACACACACTCACACACACACACACTGACTCATCAACACCTACCTTGTATCTTAATTCACTGTCCATTTTATCAGCTCCATTAACAGGAGCGATTTGTCATTCTACAACTACATACTGTAGTCCACCTGTTCCCTGACTTACATTCTTATCCTCATTTCACCCAGCTCTTCAATGGTCAGGACCCCCAGAGTACAGGTATGAGCTAGAGATTTTAATGCCCTGAGCTCAGTGTCACTATTGGAGACGGAGTATAGTTCACCAACCAATCAACAGTGTCCTGTGGGTGGCGTCCTGTGTTCACTGATGAAGGACTAACTACAGCAACAGATGAGCTAATGTTTCTGATTTTACATCTAAAATGTGTACAAACGAGGCAGGTGTGACTAACACAGTGGACAGTGAATGGACACAGTGTTTAAAAACTTGAGCACTACTACTGTGTCTGATCCACTTGTACCAGCGCAACACACATTAACACACCACCAATGTGTCAGTGTCACTGCAGCATTGAGAATCCAACAACCAAGTCATAACTGCTCTGTTGTAGTCTAGCGAGGATCCTGCCCCTTAAACAGCAGTGTGAAATGGGAATAAGAAAGTAAGCAGGGAAACATGTGAACTACAGTCTTTAATTGTAGAACTACAAAGCTTTCTCAGTGGAGCAGGTAAAATGGACAGTGAGTGTAGATTTGAGGTAGATGTATATATTGCTTGAAATTATTTTTCTCCATACCTCTTTAGATTTCTGCTCAGGTTTGGGCTGTTCTCTGGCTAAAGGGCTGCTTTGTTTTGTGGCGACAGGAAGTTTGGTGCGCTGACCAGGTTCAGGCAGAGGCCTGCCCTCTACATTAGCCAGCATGCAATCCTGATAGAGCTGTGAGCGCACAAAGCGAGTGTAACTGTCAAACTTCATCAGCTTGAAGATCTAGAGAGAGAGAAAGAGCGAGTGAGTGTGAGAGAGAGAGAGGAGAGAAAGAGAGAGAGAGAGAGAGAGAGAGAGAGAGAGAGAGAGAGAGAGAGAGAGAGAGAGAGAATGAAATTGTTAGGCAAGAATACCTCAGATTATATGGGTCATGACATGGTTTTATTTTGATTATGTTACAGCTTTGGGGGACTGAATTATGAGAGTCTGTGCCGACGTGATTTCTTCATTGTGTAAAGGAACACTGGGATTTAGAAAGTTAATTGAAGTCATTAACACATAAGCACTGCTTGGCAGCTTATTATCATTCACATCAACAGAACGGCTTTATTAAATTTCATAAGCCAACTCCTTTCCAATGACATAACCGTATTTCATTAAGTAACACAAGGGAGGGTGCTTCGTAGGACAGTGCTACTTAGTACCCATTTGTTTGCTAGGCAGCTGCCTTGTTTATGGACTGCAGCTGGAAACTGCTATGCACAGTTAGCAACATCACTGATTCCTTACCAATATCAAGCCTTTAATCAGTTGCACATTTTATAGCAATCAGAATATAAAATACAACACAAAACTATGTAGTGCAGAAAGAGCAAGGATAACTACTGCATTATGAGAAAATAGTGATTAAATGGCCATATATTTAGAGTGTAATAACCACAAAACATGGCTGTGATTATGTGTTATCTGCAATAGTGCAACTTGGAAAATCATGATTTTAGAAAACACAGCTTACAGTGCTGGAGTGCACTGCTTACTAGAAGAATATATTTAGACACATACAGCAACCAATGCTGAGTAATACCAAGGCTGAGCTATCAGTGTCCACCCATGTGCTTAACCTATATCAATTATATTTTTATCACAGTTTTGACATCTGTATTAAGCTTTGATTTTAGATCTGTGAGACAAAGCATTGTGTGTATGCTGCTAAGGGTTTGGATTTTATTGAGCCTGCTGTGTTCTCAGTAATAGTTAGTTTCCTTTCTGGAAATGCTATTTTAATGTAGATTTTGGTTTTTGAGAGATTTTGAGTACTGGGGAAGTTGATACTTGATATGCACAGAAAACAATGATGCAGAATTTGATAAGTGGCCCTATGTTCTAGCTGTAAGTTACTAAACGCCAATGCTGTTTCACTATGAACACAACAATCACACAGACTACAAGACTTAGCAAGAAGTTTGGAAACAGTTATCAGCCTGAATTACAGAAAGTGTAGACTGTGCGGAACAGACACGCACAAACATTTCCCTGAAATCCCATAGCACTGTGACCAAAACACACATACAGACACACACACACACACACACACATGTACCCTTTTGATATTTTCAAACAGGAAATGAGACAAAAACCTCTAGCAGTTTTTCATTCCTTAAAAAAGAAACAACACAATTTCTACATGGCTCCCAGTCCTGCCACTGCTTCTCTCTGTGTGCTGCTGAAAGCCTCGCTCCAGTTACATAAACACATTTCTTCCTTCAAAGACTAGCCTTTCTGTCAGTATCAAGGTGAAAAATCATGTCACCAGTTCTGAAAAGATTCAAGCATGAAGCAAAACACTTGAACCTCTCTGTGCTTTTATGAGTCAATGCAGACTGTGTAAACGCTGCCATGTCTTTGTGTTTGAAATAAGTTCAGTGTATGTGCACAGTGTATGGTTCAGTTATAATGTTTTGCTTATTTTCCATGCAAATGTAAGAACACAGACAACAGAATTCTACACACTTTAATGTACCATTTCTGTATATTTCCTAAATTAAAAACATTGGAAGAAATATAACATAAGTGTCAACAGATACAGCACACATTATATCTCATGTGATTTATTTCCCCAGGACGTTAAACATGTTAAAATCTGTTAAGTAATTTTAGCAGGAAAAAAGAAAATATGTCAAATTTCTGTTTGTTTCCCTGAAATATTTAAAGTGATTGGGACAGGGTGCCACATGGGTACTACTGATATATATATATATATATATATATATATATATATATATATATATATATATATATATACGTGTGTGTGTGTGTGTGTGTGTGTGTGTGCGTGTCTGTATTAATGCAAAATGTTTAGATTAAAATACTTTTGAATTAATTCAAGAATTTATTACTTCAAACTTTATTACACTGTAGCTATAGCTCCACCCACAACACCAACTTACTACTTCATTGTCTCCACCTTTGACATAAACACAATCAGAGACAAGACATCTACACAGTAAATTCACCAGTGTTAAATCAACATTATTAGTGTTAACACTGAGAGTGTTAAATTATTATATTAACAGTGTTAATTTAACACTAATAGTGTTGATTTAACACTAGTGAATTTACTGTGTACTTCACTCTATGGTTACTGTATGGATACCGAACTCCACCCAACTAATCAACAACCTAATTGATTTACTGGCTCCTCCTCATATAAACAACAACACCCCCATCTACTTTACTCTATAGCTGCTGCAGCTCTAGCTTCACCCTAAACAACAAACTACTGGTTCATTGACTCCACCTCTTATGTAAACATCAGAAACCATTCTCTATTGTAGCTACAACCATTTTTACTGTCTCATTATTATATCTTCTTATAATAGATGATATTTTGGTAAAATATAATTTGTTGTGTGTTAATGTTGTTCAGTTTGAAACAATGCTCATAATTTTGTCTCATTTAAATTTGTAGAGATTGCAGGGAATCCTGTATATTTACATTTTACAGGAAATCTAAATATTAAGAATCTAGGTTCTGTAGAGTTATCGGAATTCAGATATATAAAGTAACATCATAATTTAAGAATGTGTTACTGTAAAATAAACATATATTATATTATAGAAAGTAGAGTGTACCTGTTGTTGAGCCTTCTGAAATATATCAGGGTTTGGATTTCGGATCTCCTTCTCTTCCACCCGAACTTTATCATCTATATTTATGGGAGTGGTAGCACTGTCAGACAGGTAACTGTTGTAGATTGAGAGAGCTTCCCTGTTCAGCTATAAGGCCAAATATAGAACTGAAATTAGACAATGCAATCCAGATATGAGCAAGTATTTAAAAAATTGATGAGCCAAGGTAATAATTTACCTAGATATATGCTGAATTACAGTACAGTGCAGTTTTAACTCATTTAACAAAAAAAACAAAAAAAACTAAATCTAAAAACCAATATTTGTGCTTTTGAATCACTGGTGCTGTACCTGTTCTGGGTTAGACGGAGGAATTTTGCGGAAATTCTCACATGCAAGCCAGAATAAGATGTTCTCCACACTGACCTCTGATTTCAGAAATGCCTGGGAGATTATAAACCACATTCAGGTTAGATATTCACCATATACACCACATCACAGGCCAGCCATCCCATCCAGCATACCTTTGAGGAAGCCAAGTGGCCTGGCTATATCGGATAAATGAGGTTGCTCAGTGAACTGTCTATATATGGCGGCCAAATGAGGCCACAGTGGGTGTTTTCAGGTGGGCTGCCCATTTTGGCTGCATGGTTAACCCATCCTTTTCACTTCACTGACACTTGAGGGCATCCACATGCGGGGGCCAATATTTAACCCTTGGGCAGAAACTTGCTAGAAGCTAGTTGGGCTGCCAAAATGGGCACCACATGCATATCTTGGCAGGAATACTACTTCGCAGTTTATTTAATGGGACATAAAGGAAGAGTCAGCCAAGGCACGTGTCCAAACTAACACACAATGCAGCAGCACATCGTTTTGCAAGCCTAATTTAGTACATAATTGTCTATAACTTTATTACATAGATAGGCAGGCAGGCAGGCAGGCAGACAGACAGGCAGACAGACAGACAGATATGCTTCTGTATAACCCACTAATATCTATAACAACTGACAAATACATTTCTCCAAATTTGTTAACATTACATTTATCAAATTCATTAGCATTCCTGCAGTTAATTAGTTAGCTAACACATAATGCAATGCAGACATGAAATATATGGTCATTTTAGCATTCACACTGATGTGCTGATATCAGATAAACAAAGTCTGTCTCATATTGACAGATGATAATCTGCAAAACCATAAACACGTATATAGATTTTTACATTTTAGCATATGTAGAATTTGTAGCATTGCTACATTAGCCTCATAGCTCCAGTACCACACTACAGAATTAAGCTTCATGCTCTCACCCAAGTTTGCTGACTGATTACATTTGAGGTAAGGGGAGAGATTGTGTGCAAATGCAAATGTTTTCAGTTCCAGTTCCTTTAACAAAATGCAGCATATAATCATATTCACCAGCAAATATTAGTAATGTTCCAGATCATGCTGTGCTTCTACTGGCTACAGAATGCAGTCCCAAGTTACCTAATCACAAAATAAATATATGAAAATGTGCATTTTGCCTTTTTAATGTCCCACAGCAACAGGTGTCCCAGCCCCCATCAGCAACCTGCACACCTCCGCTCTCCAGCACAATTAGCATGACTCATTACGTGGGTTCTCTCTCACACACTCACACACTCACACTAACACACACACACACATTTCCCAGTCTGTCCTGATGGCTAAACATGTGTTGTAAGGCCGGTGTTAATATGGGAGCTGAAGATTTCTGAAGGAGTTGATGGGCTCAGCAGGGAAACCACAGCCACTCTTAAAATCAGTGGAACACAGGTCATATTAATTCACAATCAACCAGAGGAGCAGTCCACTTTGCGTCATTCAGAAACACTGTGTCGACTCACATAGAAAACAGGAAGCTTTCTTTCCGAGTACTCTGTAAACTGTTCACTTAGAAATGAATTAATGTGATTGATCTTTACTCCCCCCCAGTAAGCATCCTCATACAGTCATAAAACCACTCCAGATTAATGTACTATATTTCAGATCCATTTCCCACTCGTCATAGAGCCATTAATGAACTAAACCCACTGCTGAGCTGAACCTTAATGTCCATTCTGTTTCTCATGATTCATCTTCTAATACACTCATCCTCAGTGTTCTCACATTGACTCATAAACTGTGGGTTCATTAGGGCTCTTGAGAGGGCTTCAGGAGCCTAAAAGTCAATGATACAGACATAAACAGAAATGATTACTGAAGGAGTGAGTATGAGAGTGATTCTGAATCTTCAGTAAGATTGTATCTTTTCATAGTCACACATCAACATATGGATTCAATTCAAATTTTCGCTTTAAAGCAATGTTTAGTAACACCTTGGCTGACTTCACTTTGTCTGGAGCAAAGAAAGTAATAGATTGCTGTATATTAATCATAGTCTGTGTAATATTCAAATTAAGATTATGTAAATTAAATAATTATTCTAAATGTCTTACTGGGCAAGTTTTATGCACCTACTATTGTGAGGGTTCCTGGCATAATATTCCCTGACATTTCAGAACCTATACTGAGCCTACCTGGGGTTTTATATATTTCAAATTTCATGTGTTGTGGTATTCCAAAGCAGTAATCAATTCCAGTTTTATTGATCATTGTGACAAACAGAGGAAAATCAGTGTGACGCACAACCACAAGTGACTTGCTTCTTTTGTGATGCAGCAAAACATGATTTAACCATTGGTTTTTATAATAATTTTCTTTTGTTATTATTAAAAATCACAGTGGGTCAATGAGGAGTGCTGCAGTTAGTTTTGGAATACCCACTGACCTATCAGAGTGACGTTAGACAGCGTAAGAATAACACTAACTGATGTAACAGAAATTGCAATCAGTGTTTTCCTGCTATCCAAAAATGGTGTGTTGCATTTGAAGTGGCTGATTATGCCCTGCTAGCCCTCACTCTCCCAGCTTGCTAAGATTTTGTGATGTGGGAAGGCCCAGTGGGCAGATTTGACAAACACTGAAACGAAAATGAAAACAACCTGCTTTACCATTAATGATTCAGAGATCATGAAGAGATGATAAAATCAAACAAAATGTCAACACAGCATCAGAAACAAGTCTGTTTTTAAAATGTCATTGTGTTTGATGTGCAGTAGGGTTTGAATGGCAAAATACTCATAATGAATCAAACCAAAACAAAGGCAAACAGTGTCAGATTTAATTAAACCAACAATGTCTTGATCCCCAAACTGCCTGAGTTTCACTGCTATTTAAAAATTCCTCCAATATACACTATATACCAGTCAGGCTTAACATCCTTGTTGTGGTGGACCATTCCCTGTGCAGTAGTGATACCCTGGTGTTTAAAAACTCCAGTAGCACTGCTGTGTGTGATCCACTCAAACCAGCATAACATATATGTGCAATAACATACCACCACCACATCAGTACCACTGCAGCATCGGAAATGAACCACAACCAAAATCATACCTAGTGTTCTGACCATATATAAGCATTCCAGAAGTGAAGAGGCTAAGACAAATTCCCTATTAAAACCATTCACTCCAGAAAAAACACAGACTAGTAGGTGCATATGCACTTTTATGTACAAATGACTGTACGTCTAGGGTTGCACTGTGAGAACTGTGAGATAAGAAACTTCACATTTGTAACTTCGGTTAAAATCAAGATTGAAGATACTGTTTATGATATACCAAAGAACTCAATTTAAAAATGCCCTCCAGCTCCTCTGTCATAAAACTGTGATGTAGAGATGATGTGACAGGGCCTGTTTTAGATTATGAAGTATAAAATCCTTCTATTTATTACTGCTGTCAGCACAACTAAAACATCCACCCAAAAGTTTCACCCCCAAGAATAAGTCACTCTCAAAATAACTGAATACATTCTACAGCCAAAAGCAAGAGTTTGCATTTCCCAGTCACATTATCTTAGATTTACTTGTATTTATTTATTTTTTATTTAATAGATGTATCTTAGTTTATATTTAGCTAATTTACATACAGTTCACCCTTTGTGGATGTACAAATCAATTTGAGATTCATACCTGGCATGGAAATTTTGCCTGAATGTACAGCACTGTTTCTGTGATTATGACAGATCATTTGAATAAATGTAGTTATACAGGGCCACCAGTGGACAGTACTTACTTTGTAAAATCCGGTTAGCACCAAATAGTCAAGAATTCAGCTTTACGTCTCATTCAAAGTACAATGCCGTATATTCAGTAGTGTCCCCATCACTAAACTCAGGCTTTGGGAGACACCGCGCCCCCTGTTGACCCCACCTAAGATCTCTAACCATCCAAGTACTGGCCAAGCCCAAACCTGTTTAGTGTCAGTGGATTTGCATGTTCTTGTATTCAGGTTCTTTTTATCCAAGGGCACAGTATGAGTTCTACATTGATGTCCCCCAATTATAGTAAATCTGGTTAAAGATCTTATACTCACAGTGAAGTAGCGCACTCCCAGCGGGTCCTCTAACAGCCTCTCGAAGCTGACAGCCCAGCTAGCCACCTGACCCACCCCACTGACACCTCCACTGGGCACACTGGGCAGGCTTGAGTTACTGTTGGAGCACGGTGTGCCTGCACGCTTCTCTGGCTCCAGCACATTCAGCTCTGGTAGCATTAGAGAGACAGAGGATTGTTAACAGTGAGATCAGCCTTTGTTTGTTCAGATGAAATTTCACCTCCTAAAACTAGAAGAACCAACAGAACCAAAGAACCCATATTTCAATTCCCAACTCCTCAAACTACACAGTATACACATCAGCTTCATGGGCAGTATTGTGTAAATCATCAAAGTTACAGCCTATTCACTTTTGCAGTAACTGAAGCTTGTCTGTGGGGTTAAGCTCTTTAACTGATGGTAAATAAAGCTGAATTCTGCAATTTATGCAGATTCTATATATAAACAGGTATTTTCAAATACTAATATGTAATAGTTAATTATTTAAAATGACAATTTCTGAAAACTGTTTAACACTTTATTAGGAATTTATATTATGTCTAAAAGTTGTAACGGAGTTAGTCCTCCCTAGACTAACAGAATTAAGCTTATAAATAAAGGCAAGTTTAAAGGGTTAAAGCAGCAGGTAGTGTTGCTTTCAGACAGCTCCAGGATCCTCAGGTCATGGGTTTGAGCCCCGCTAGTGTGTTCTCCGTTTGTTCAGGTGGGTTTCCTCCGGGTGCGCCGGTTTACTCCCTCAATCCACAAACAAACGTGGGTAGGTGGATTGGCAACTCAAAAGTGTTCAAAGGTGTGAGTGAATGGCATCCTGTTATGAACTGGCACCCTCTCCAGTGTGTGTTCTGGCCTTGCACTGAGAGATTCCTGGCAGGCTCTGGACTCAACGCACCCCTGAACTGGATAAGCAGTTTCACACAATGAATTTTATAAAACTGTGCATTGGTCAGGAAGCTGATTGTAGTATCATATATTTTTGCCAGTTTAAAATGACAAAACGAGTTTGTCATCTCAGAATATTGACAGACACTGGCAGTGTTACTCAGCCGCTCTGATATTTTTTTTTCAGCACCATGAAAGCCGGCTCCCCTGCTGAAATGTGTTCCCGGAAATGACTATGAGTTTGTGATCTGACTATATTGATTAAGGTGTATTATGGTTTTGTTGAGGGGAAACTCGTCAGCATTTACAGAAGAACTAAACTGGTTATTTGTGTTATGCTCTGAAGCAGAATGACTTCAGAGTTGATTAGATCAAGAGCAGTAATGACAATGCTGTGATATGTTCGTCGTGCATGACAATTCATGTTATGAATCCAGTTCTGGATAGTCACATGGTTTCCCCTTGCTGGGTTGGCCTGCCGGCCTGTCTGCCTGTCTGACATTCTCTCCCCCACATTGAGAATGAACTGAAGAGAGGAAGTGATTGTGGTAACACTTGCACCCCAAACAGGATGTAAACAGGTCAGTGGCAAAGTGAAAGACTCAAAGTGTGACTTCCACAGCCACAAATGAAATGTGAAACAGTGTCTACAGCAATATATACTTAAAACCTGTTCATTCATAATCTCACTCACAACTAGCCCATGCACTCAGCCAAGGGGGTGTTTGGTGTACAAACTGAAAATAGGTCACCATTAATGTTTTATATGCCCTGGGCCCGCTAAATGATCAACATTGTTATTACATATTTCGATAAATGAACAATGACTTTGACTGCAATGTATTGTAATGTTTAGAAAATGACTGAATAATGCATTAGAATGTCTGTATGTCATTGATATTGTGACAAAACCTCGTAAATGCTGTGTATATAACCTTGAAATGTGATGGAATTAAATGGAGCTGAATTTTGATATAATTATAGTACTCCACTCATCATAGCGTTTGAATTCTGTAAAAAGTTTAGAAGTTTATTGTGAAAACATCATATGAACCTGTTACAAGGCTGTGTTCCGACAGCAATATTATGAAACATAAATTCATTATGAAAAATTCATGTTGCAATATATTTTAACCCCAATTCTCTAAATAATGTCCTGTTCAAATGAATAAGAGAAAATAAAGCTCCCATATGTTTAAAAAAAACTAATATTTCATGAGTTGTTTTGAAATTGAAAGCATGAAATATAGGTTGTACATTGTTTATGCTTCAAAATAGACCATTTGTTAATAAATTCATACACAAATAAGACATTATTTGGCCTTGTTTGTACACTCGTCATCCATGTAACCAGCTGTACTTCCCATAATTGTGCAGTTTGTAGTTCTATCATAAATGCTGCAGTGACTCTGATGTTGTGATGAACTCTTAAGGTTTTGCGTTGGTACAAATGGATCAGACAAATGGATAAGCCAGTTGTATCAACACAACACACAGTAACACACAACTGAAATGTCAGTGTCATTGCTGTGTCCAGGATAATCCAACACATAAATCACGCCTGCTATATTGGTCTTGTAGAAAGTCCTTGCCATTAAAGAACAGAATAAAACCAGGCAGAGCACACACAGTCTGTAATTGTAGAACTACACAGTGCACATACTGTATATAGTAAAGGATAAGAAAATATCAAGGACAGATTTTGGAACATTAAGCTGTATCAATTTTGGAATATTTGAGAAAAGGATAAATAAAATACTAGAAATGTCAGTATGTAGGACACTGGCCCTTTAAATCATGAGATATTGTATCTCAGTCAAAGTGAATTCAATTCATTTCAGTCATAGTTGTTGAATTGTGTGAGAGGTAAAAGCAGCACTATGAATGTTTCAGTACAGTGTATACAGTCAATAAATTGTGGATATACAGTGTATCATATTGCATGTTCTCTCTGCCAAAGACATTATTAATTCATAACTCACCTCCATCTGAAACAGCCAGTGTCTGTAGGTGGGGGAAAAAATGAGACGGGATGAGACGGAATGACTCATTGCTGTATGTCAATGCATTAAGAATAGTCATTAATCATGCTCCAGCACTGCATTGTACTCTCTTTCACTGAGAGCTGCCCTGTTTAAGTAAATGCACCCTTTTACACAAACAAAGCACATTTATCATCTTAATATAGCATATGGATATGAGAGAGGAGGGGCAAGAGACAGAGACACTGAAACAGAGAGAGGATGTATATCATGCTGTATACGTAGTTTCTAATCCTGTAAAACAAAATTAATAAGTTCCCTATACACACATTTTCATATCCCACAAACACATATACATTATGTTCAAAAGTTTATAAATACCTTTTAATCTCCATATATAAGAACACGCAATGGGACACTCAACACATGATCATAGGTTTTAACTTCACTATGCTCAAGACCAAGCATTGGCTTGAGGGCTATCAGGCCCCACAAAAATATGAAGGCTGAGAAGTAATGGAACTGCATACTTTGGGTGATGAGTTGGAGTTGTGTCTAACAATCCATAACAATCCAGACCTCACCTCAGTAATATTCTCCACGTGGAATGTCATCAAATCCTCACAAACCTGCTCCAATATCTAGTGAAAGGTCTCCTCTAGTCTTGTGAGGACTGTATGACATGCTTTTAGAGCACCGAGGAAGCATGACTACATTACTTTTAATGCATGACTAAACATCACCTGATTCTCTGACTGGGAAGTATTACCATGTTTGAATTTTACTGAAGTCTATCAATATCATGCAGCAGTAAACAACCACATAACACAATAATCTGAACTTGGAATATAATAAAGTTAATACAGTGCTTGCACAGAAAGTCCTGCTTTTCGTACAGTTGTATAATATGGAAATATGGAAATTAGTGATGATGTGTCACAGAAACATAAGATCCACCTCATCATTGTTAGTTTTCAGGGTTTAATTACAATATTATATTATAATGTTATTTCAACTAATCATTCTTTGGAAAGACACACTAAAATGATCATGAACCATTATGTGCACACACCCACATACACACCCACCCACCCACCCACCCACACACACACACACACACACACACACACACCCCGTGGGGTTTCTAAATATATTTCCATAATTTTTGTGGACGCTAACATAACCCTAACACATATCTTACCATAATCCCTAAGACAAGATGTATCTTTACAATATCATGATTTACTAGCTGATGACCCTCTCAAGGAAGAGAATTCCAACACAGGTTATACACACACAAACACACACACACACACACACACACACAAATAAAGAAAGCCTTTCTATTCCTACCTTAAGCTCATTGGTTATGACAACGTTATTGAATTTCAGAGACATAGCCTTGGCGCCAGAGGTTCTTCAGGTCCTTCACAAGAGCCTGAGATCTAAAGAAAGCCGCCTCTAATATACGACTGAGCCCTGTCCTCTGTGATCAAAATGTAACTTCCTGCTACACCAGGAAGTCTTACCATAGCAACTTGCCGCAAGAGGAAGTGCGGGCATGCATCACAGAAGAAAAAAACTGCTGAGAAACCGGCGTACAGAACCCTGACACTGTTAGATAATCATCCAACCCAAATATAGACCACAAGGTTCCAATGACCAAAAACTTGGAATTAAAGTTAAGAGACATGTTGGAAGAGAAGTTGGAAACCTCTGATCAGTGAATTAAATTGCCTTAAATTGAATGTTTGGTTGACGCAGATGTCTAAATATGCACCGCTTGTATATTCTCCATAGGACAGCATGACATAAAATGCACAAAAATGTGTGGTCAGTATGCTAAATGCCAGTTGTTGACTACAGAGATATTAATGCCCCCAATATTGGTCTATGTAGCAGTGTATCTATATGCTCTAAAGTGATAATCCCATCCAATACCTTTGTGATGAGAGGAAGTGATATTTGTAATCCAATATTCTCAGGGCAGAATGCCATTCATTCTTCACAGAAATGCTCCATGTCTGAAGCCTTTTCAGAAAAGCAGAAACTGTTAGAGCAGCAAAAGCTGAACAAATTCCCCATTAATTTCCTTCATGTTAGAAGAAATGGAGGGTCAATAGACACAAGCTTGTGGCCATAGAGTGTAGCTACAAACACTCTTATAAATAGTTGTTCAGACAGCTTTAGGAAACTTCTTCATTTACATGGAAACTTCACATTATGCGGAAGTTCTATTAAAGGCGAATAAAGTTTGCACACTCATGTCTTATATTCAATAAGGTTTTTTTAAGTACCAATGAAAGGTTCTTTAGTGTATCAACAGCGGTTCTTCTGTGACAATGTGGCAATGTGACAATCGATAACAGTCATTTTAAGAGTGTAGGCCAATGCTGGAAATAACAAAAAAAAAAAAAAAAAAAAAAAAAAAAGAAAAAAAAGAACTAATGACTGCCTCATACTGCAATTACAGAAAAAGCAGAAGCTTTAGCTTCAACATCACTTTTTTGTTTACTGAAAGATTGCAAGCCAAGAGTAATACCACAGGCTTATCTGATGAATAATAATGCTGAATGTTTATCTGACATATAGAAAACTGTAGACTAAACCTCTTGAACTGCAAGAACTTTTATGTGAGTCAAATCTTCATTAACTGAATAATGTTCATATTAATATATTATCAGATATAATATAAGGCGGCTCCTGAATGGCTCAGTGATCTAAGCCATGGTGATGCCTTCCGTTAACCCCAGCCATCAGAGGCAGAAGGCTTACAGACTAGGCACAGTCCATACAGTGCCTGAGGCCAGTCCACAGCTTGTCCCGTCTGGACTGCGTATTAAGCTTCGTACCCTCACCTAAGGGCAAGGCCATCCCATTCCTTCAGTTTGGTTTCCCCGGATCTGTTGTTCCCACCTTTCGAGTTCCTCTGAGTACCAGGGACTGGGGCTGTGCCTCAATTAATAATTTATTAAACACTACTTTCTCATGTATTAACCCAGCTTTGTTGGAATAGGGTTGTGTAATATGTATTAAAACAGGTAGATAAAATTGTCATTTAAGGGGTTACATGAAGTGAGTTTAACCTTGGTGAGTGTGAGTGGTCTGCTGTCTGTGAAGGTGTTATGTCTGCCCAGTCGTCTGCGCAGGGAAGCACGCAGGCCAAATTGAGAAAAGCCTCTTGTGATTTCTTGGAAGCGCATGGCTTTCTGTAAAAGAAACACAACAATGAGAACACAATAGTTAAACAAATTACACTCTTTCACCATTGGCACTGTACATTACTGTACATAAATCAAACACAAAAATTAACTGTTTATTTTCAATCCATTAAGATGGCAATTTAGTTACACGTTTTAACTGGAAAAAAGGTAAATGTATATTAACAGAACATTACACAAATGTATTAAAAACTAAATATCATTAAATATCAATAGCATGAGTTTTGGGGAGATTTACTTATAATTTTTCAAATCAGTCGGTTTGACATGGCTCAGAAGATTTTGCATTCTCACAGTCCAGTCAATCCCGAACACAGTGATGCTACATTTTAGTCAACTGAACTCAGTATTTGCAAACTGATTTGAATAGGTTTCGCTTATTTCACTACCAGCTCCACGTTCTTTCAGACCCCATAACTTTCAGTTGTCTTCTCACAATGTAACAAAGGGCAGACGACTTATCAGTGGATTTTTGGGGGGTACGGCAAGAGTGTAGCTTGAGTTTCTCTTAATTTCACTTGTCTGTTTATATGATGGTGATATTTTCAGGGGTACTCCAGTTTTGGACATGTCGCTATATTTCACATATTTTCACATATATCTCTTGTATGTAAAGGGATTCTCCTTAGAAAAATATCTCCTGATTTTAAAAACTTTTATGCAATGGCCTTTTTAACAGAATATTATCTAAACTGTGGTTGCTAACTTTTGCTGAAAAGCAAATAATTAGTTTAATAATAAAGAGGTTCAGCTGATGCTATTTATCCATTACCTGGTCCAGTTTACTGGACCCAGTTTGCACTTGTTATCAAGGTGTTTGACAGTAATGGTCTTCACCTGTGTTTTGACTCCATTGCTTTTGACTATGCTGTTGTTGCAAACAGAAAACAGCCTCCATAATGCACCTAATGAACTAAGGTTAATTAGTGAATGAGTTTAATCAGTATCATTTTTTAATTTGTTTTGACACTAAACTAATTCCTCCATAGTCTCAAATACAGATGCTGATGTGAAGGAAAGCATACAAAAATATGGAGACTCCTGGTAACATTGCTAGTGAAATAAGTCAATGTAACTTCTATAGTGACCATATTGTTGTTCATGCCCTAATATATTGAATGTAGCACAGAGGGTGTTCAGTTGGACCCAGACCTTTGCTTCTTGTTCAGTAATGTAAGAAAAGAAAATGACCTACCTTTTCCCTGGAAGGGAGAGTACAGTGTTGTTGGTGGTGGACAGAAACTGAAGTCTCCATTGTGGTGTTGTAAGGTTAGTAGAGTGTTGGAGAGCAGGAGAGCTGGGCTAGGTTCCTCAGCTCACATGAACAGCCTATCACTGTGTAAACACCATCTCCGTCATAAAGCACAGCTCTGCTAGGAATAAAAGTCACTCAGTGGGAAAACATACTGATCATGCAACTGGTGACCTGAGAAACCTTCAGGCAACTTACAGCTAGCTACCTGTGAATGGGTTAAAGTTGGTTAAAAAGACACTAACTAATGCAGATTTAGATAACTGTATATATATATTAGATCTTGGTTGTGTTTGTATAAACTATAAGTAAATTGCACAATATGGCTTATATGGGAAATATATATCGCCACTGTCCAAATAAAAACATGTATTTCAATTTTTGTCGATTTTTTATTTACTACATTTTTTACCACAGCAGCTCTCCTTCACATCGTGTGAAATTACGTTATGAATAAACCAATTGAAATGCTCCAAATATTTTTACATTCACTTCACAGATAAGAAGGTTTTTCTTTCTCATGTAAAGTTACTGTTTTGTGAAATATATTTTTTAATTGGACAGCGATGATATTAGGTATTTTGTGCAAAGTACGGAACATAAATTTATTAATTAATGTTGTTACATTGTATTTTAGTTTTTTCTCCAAAACTAATCATACATCTAATTATATTACACTATACAATAATAGTTTTATCTATATTTTTCGCAATAAAAAAATATCGGCAGAAAAAAAATGCGAAGTGAGTCTTGTTTGCATCCATTGCACTTGAATAAGCTTCAGGTGACGTAGGCCCCTGTGATCAGGGATGGCATCGAAACCAGGAAGATGCAGATCTGAGTGGGCGTTTATATCAAAAAGCTTTATTAAATAGGCTTAATTTGTTGGGGCATCTGTGTCGTTTCTGTAATATAGAGTTGGTTCTTAACTTTCTGAGAGGAATGTAAAATACTGTGTGGTCTCTGACTTTTGCGCAGTGATATACATACAATGCATACAATGTAAACATGTATGTATTCCAAAAATGCACTAAAATAAGTAGCTCAGGTTGTAGTGTGAAAACTGATTGGTAAAGTGCAGAGAGGCAAGAGCAGGAAGGAGAGTCGGGGGAGTTCATTAAAAGCCTGTGGTGGCGGGATCAATGTGGGACTCCGGCGCGCGCTGTGCCGCATGCGCAGTATATATGAACCAGCTGAAACGTCATCGTTTGTTAGAAAACCCATTTACATCGCTTTTTTTGCGCGTTTGCGCTTTAGCGATATTTTAACTTTTACACCTCGTGTTTTTTTAATCCCGTTTTTATGCGTATTTTTCATAATTCACAAGTAATGCAGCTAGTATCAGATATTTTTTACAGTGTGATTAAAGCCAATATCAAATCAGACAGATCAAATGTGCTGGGCCAATATGTAAGGACTTTATAACAGCTGAACATATTTGTCTTGGCCTCCTATGGAGCTAAACCAGCCTCCACAGGCCAAGACCAGTCAGACAACCAGAGACAGCAGGATTCTCCTTGCCTTCTGAAACTGCTCCCCTGTGATTGTAAATGCAGTGATCCATGTGCGGCCATAATCCAGCTCACCCTGCTATTCTCTGTTATAGTTAGAGTAGCAGATGGCAACACAAGCATTTGCTATACAGCGCATTTGGGAAGAGCAAATAAGGTTTAATCAGTGATGCTGACACCATCACTGGGGCTGGTAGAAAAAAAGGGAAGCTCTGAGAGTGCACACATCTTTCCAGATACTCCACAAGTTCTCATAAATCTCACAGCAACTGCCAGTGGACAGTTACACTGAAAATATGTGTCCACTAGTACCAGGATGTCTTCATGTGGAATGAAAGCCATTAAAAAGCTAAATTATTTGTCTCTAGTCATCAGCGATATTTGATAAACCACTTTTTACTCCTGTTTACAGTTAGCTAGGACTCCACCATGCCACCAACCTGGGAGCATGAAGATAGGCACGTTTCCTCCATTACATGTGAAGCTAACTACAGTTCAATTCATACTGATGCCACCACAGTGTCACTAGGGAGCACAGCACGCTTGGAGGAGAATGCTATCTGGATCTATTTTGCCAGCTAGACTTAAACAGGTTGTTTTAGATACTGTAGCCTGTACTTTATTTGGATTGGCTTCCTAGTACTTTTGCTCATTAAAAATTCTGAAAAGCATTTTATAATTTCAGTGGAAACAATGGATATAAACTGCTTTATTTTGTTCTGAAAACTAACCATGTATCATTTGCAACTGACTATAAACCACTGTTTTGGCTGTAACTGATAGAAATATATCAAATGGCAGTTGCTATAGGACAGAAATAGCTAACAATGAGGCCAGCAGTCAATCCGGAAGCCACGTATTAGAAAAAACAGGTCTATAGTGGGGCTGGGTGTTTGACTGTCCAGGAATGAAGACGCCCCCCTATTGTCACTTATTAACTCTGTGCCTCCACTGTGCTACCGGGGCTGCTTTAAACCCTGGAGGGATGGTCTTTTAAAGGAAGGATTTAGTGGTGATGCTGGTGGGTATCTTTGAATGTCCCTGTGGAAACCTGGCTCCTCCAAATCCCCCATTAACATTAAAAGCTTTTGAAGTCTATCACGGAGGAGAAAAAAAGCACCTTAGATTCAGTTCAGGGTCAGTTGTCAAACAGCTTTAAACACTCTGAAATGGTTTGATTTCTCCACTTTGAGAGACACATACTTCACTTTAAAAACACATTTAAAAATAAAATGAAAGGCACTCAAAACTGAATCCAGATATTCTAATATTTCCACAGTGGTGAATTCTAAAAGTACAGATGCTGTTCCAATCTATAGTAATCTACACATTGTATTTATTATGGTTGACAAATGACATCTTGTAAAAATGTTTCTTGTAAATGATACTTGACATAATTTATCAGTCATCAAAAGAACCCTCAGCAGAACTTGCCATTAAAAAGCAGTAAGCGAATGAGAGGGTTTTTGCAGCAGAGTCATAACAACAGCACACAAATAGCTGAGCCTAATAGACTAATAGAGTCTATTTTCAGTTGAACCTAAAGTTGTGCAGCTGTTACAATCTGTGCCAGTATAAAATTGCTGCACCACATCAGTTGGAATGACAAATTAGAATAGCAGAGTAAATTCAGTTTTTAGAACTATAGGGTCAAAATAAAGAATTAAAATTCTTTTTAAAATATGGCAATGTTTTTTTTTAATCACATTAATGTTTTAACAACAGGTTTAATTTGATACCTCTAGTATTAAAGCATACTGAATGCTGCAAGTTAATATTCATAGTAATGTAAACTATACCTCTCAGTATGTGAAAGTGTTATCACATAGCATGCACCCTATTACAGTGATGCCTCTCTATGCTGGAACATTAGCCAGTGTTTTACACCCTTTAGGTATTTTTGGGCAAACTGTTTCTGGTTACTTCTTACATTATACTGATCACTTTTAGGCACACTGTGTTATGTCCAGAAGAGCCTGAGCTGCCCATGTTCCAAAACAATAATTGCAGAGCCTGTATGTTTTTTTAATTTTTTTAAATAGCCATACTGCTTGCATAGGGACAGAGTCTGAAATAATTAAGTAGCATGCTTTTGTTAAAATGTACTGCTTCAAATAATGTAAAGCAATCATTTGAGGAAAATGCAGCATCTTTATTATACAGTATATGGTAATAATTTACAAATTCTATGACCTGTACAGTATACATAATATATTATACATACTTTATCTTCTGAGATTGCACCTACTCATTTCAGCTTGGATGCTATCGCCCTCTGCTGTAGAGGAACTGTATAACGTTTAGAAGAACGTAGAGAAGCTGTACAAATTTCATAAGAAAATAGGAAACAGACACGAGAATAGAGACCTTATTACATGAAACTTCACCTTAAACGTTTAATAAGTTCAAGAAGAAGCAAAAAAATTATGTATGATATTCACCATTTGGTACAAGATGTGTGTACATCTACACATCTAACTGAGTTCAAGGTGCATTAGCAGTGCCTACAAAAACTGACACACAGCTTTTTAACATTTTTGTTGGGTGTCATATTCTGTATGAGAAAGAGAGAGAGAAATGACAGCAATGTCAGGGCGCCTGTTCTGAAGCAGGTGGTGGGGAGGGATAATCCAGGTAAGTCTTTAAGGCCGAAGGAGCCAAAGGGAGGCGAGGCGGGCGGAGACGTTGCTAATTATGGACTGCTAATCCAGGCTGGGCCTTCCCTTCCCCTTCCCCCTCTCTTCCCCACATCCCCTCCTTCAGTGTCCTACTGTCCCTAATGGCACAAGAAAAGCAAGGCCGTGCGAAGCAACAGAGATAACTGGAAAGAGAAAGACTCCATTCAAACTAGTGTTTGAAGGGACAAAATCAACTTTACTGTGGACCAACTGGGCAACTTAATTTTCACCTGGATGTACATTGCATAGAATGTAGCTGTGGTCTCCTGCCTGCTCTACACGTCATATTACAATGGGAGAAGTCCAAAAGGTAGGCAGGGTCAGAACATGCAAAATGAACTGCCATGATTCCCTAGAAACTGGATTCTTCTGAGTCAAGCCTAGATAGTTGTAAGTCATAGAAATAAGGTGAGAGTTGAATACATTTGTGGATTTTAACTTGAGTTTTAACATACTTTGATATAAGCCTGTGGAAAATTACCTTCAGGTATCTTCTGTCTTCAAGTTCTGCATTTTGTGGGGCGTTCAGTTTGTACTTCATTAAGATGAGACTCGTTAATTAAACTCGTTAGTGAATGAATGTCATCAAAAGTTTGATTTATGATGTAAATGTGAAGACATAAAATCCAGTGAATCTTTCTGCTTAGTTTCAGCTTATAAGCTTCTGTTTTCAAGAACCAATTGCCAGATGGTTTGAAGATGTATGGGTAGAAGTATGGGTGGGCGACATGGCAAAATTATTACTTCCTGATACCTAATAAGTATGCATAGCAATACTTGGACAGAGACACAGTGTACTAATAATACCATATTTAAGAAACACCCCCAAGAAAGATAACAATGGTGTTATTTAATGTTTCTAACATTGCACTGCACTTAATCTGCTGAAACTATACTCACTGCTCACTTTTAATTAAGCATCCATTTGGTCAGCATTATTTAAATATAGACAAATCATGACAATATTGTATTGTTTTTTTTTCTACTCAGTTCTATGTTCAAGCAAGAATTGTGCTACTGCTTCCCTTTCAAATGACCTAGATCTCTTCCCTGTTTCAATCTTTAAACACAGGGCTTGTTTTCTGTCATTGAGAAGCTAAAGGGCACAACAGAACAGGAGCTTCGGATAGTGCTTCTCGGTCTGGATAACGCTGGGAAAACCACCTTGTTGAAACAGCTTGCCTCAGAAGATGTCAACACTATCACCCCAACCCAAGTAAGACACACCATAAGGACTTCGCTTAGCCTTTCAAGAGGCAAATTTCATCCAAGCATGGGTTTCACAATCCAAATCTACATCTTACCTAAATGAGAAACATGAGGTTATGAAAGCACTATGGCCTGCTGCCATCACAAGGTGTTATGCTTAGTATTTATCTGAGGCTAAGGCAAGAAAATCACAGGAAAAAAAGAACACCATATTATCTTATATACAAATGTGTCAGATTGCTTATGTGGATGAGCAGGTGGAGGTAAATAGTTTAGAAGGTATTAGCAGCTAGTTAATGTTGGTATATATAAACTTCCTTATATACATATGTACGTTATTTATATATTTATTTGTATATATTTGAAGCTTTCTAAACATACATTGGGAGCACCTCAGGTAGATTCATATGCTTTGCTTGAGTCCTTTATTAAATCTAATAAATATAAATCCCAACTACTACTCCCACTGGGAGTAAATCAATATTGCACACATTTCACACACACCCTTCTACTCATGCTAACACAAATGTTCATGTAATGACTTTGTCATCCTATTTTATTCATGAACAGACAATCATGAAGGCTAAAGCATTTAACTGTTTTAACTGCCTTTCCATGCCAACATCATACAAATACATTCATATGCTCTGTCAGGGACACGTGGGGGAATAACTAAGTGACCAATAACCAGCTACTTTAAGCTTTTATCAAAACAAATAATTCTACTGAAGAATGCTCTTTTTTTGGAGCAATTTGCCAAGCCTTCAGCACCCTAACATACAAACCGTGAGGAAGGTTAAAAAGACATAGATGACTGTAAAGAAATGTAGTGCTTTGTATAATTTACTATTATATGCCTTTTTAAAAATGGGTCTTTAGGAAATTGATGGTGAATATACAATTAGTGTAATTAGTGCAGTAAATTAATTTTATTATAATTTGATTTTGTTTTTTTAAATAATAATATTAATTTGTGGGGGGATAAAAACATTTAAATATCATAAAACTGGAAGCATGAATATAACTGAGGTTCCTAGAGATGACCATATACTTGCTTAGAAATGCTTGAGTTTTTAAAAGATGAACTTTCCCCTTTAAGGGGCTTATCATTTCAGGCAAGTTGGTTTGTGTTAGCTGTCGAGTCATTCCATTACAGACTGGGCTTTTGGTTTGTGCACTGAATACAGTTAGGTAACATAATGCAAACTGATAGACTGAGGCTAATCTCTCAGACTGTCACTTACCAAACAAGTACAGCAGAAATTCCCATCCAAGAAATGTGGGAGGAATGTTTTGTTTACCATTCATATAAATGCAAATTGGTAAATAACATTTGGTGGCTGTCAAATGAAAAAGATGTAGCCAAAAGCTCAAGACTAGGAGGGAATAACACAAGTCATAAAATGATAGCCCTAAATCATATTACACTGTGGAACTGAACAGGAAAGACTTCTGAAGTCTCGAGAATCCCAGTGGGAAGCAAAATGCTATCTACAAAGAACACAAGGGCACACAGGGAGACACCAACAATGCTATTGTGTTAGCAGAAAACTGGTTTGGCTGTCAGAACCAAATCTGTTTTTTCATACATTTGTGTAACCATTTTGGGGAATGAAATACCTCCCCAACTTTCGTATTGATTTATGTGAAAAAAATGTTTTTAAAGTCATTTCTCTTCATCCCTACAGGTCTGTTTATCACGAAACATTGACACAATGTACAAAGCAGCTGGCATTTTTAAAAGTGCAAAGAATATGTAATGATCTGACAGTGATTGAGTGACATAAATGTCCAAGAAAGTAGTAAAAGGTTTTAAAAAATGGACTGCAAACCCAAATACAACAAGTCCCAGTGTGCTTTTGGAGACATGGAGTTATATGTCTTAATACAGCTATTTGAAGTCTTGAAGATGTTATTGCTGCATTGTCAGAAGGCCTTGTCTCAAGGCTAATGTTCAAGTGCACAGACAACTAATGACTGACTGAGCACACTGTTGACACTGTAGAGGTCAGTATCACAACAGCACATGGTTGTTTGTAAAACCTATTTCTGTCTCATTCTAGTCTAAATTAAACCCAGCAAAGGCCATGTGTTTCTGACCCTGTTAATGACTTTAAGCCTAGACACATTCAAGACTTGGCTGTGCCAGACCAGAGCTGCTTCTCACCTAATCACAAACCACGCTTCCTCACCGTCCTGTTTTTAAAGAGTGTCTTTGAATGTTGATTTAGAACTGTTAGAATAGCAGCACAAGCCTGAGGCCTTAAGTACAGAGACCTGGCAGTGTATTTAATCCCATGGTTGAAGATTACTTAACAATAAAGTAAGAGAATTTGAAGGTTACTTAGGGGCCACCTAAATAAAGTAAGCACCTTTCTTTCTGGCCAGCTCTCAAATTTGACCCAGTCATAAACAAGGCTCTCGCAAATTGGTACAGCATTTCTGTTGTATTTTATGTCTCTAATGCTATGCTTTTTCTATTGGCTGACTCTTCAGGGCTTCAACATCAAGAGTGTAACTTGTCACGGTATGAAACTGAATGTATGGGACATTGGTGGACAGAGGAAAATCCGTCCCTTCTGGAAAAAATACCTAGAAAACACAGATTTGTTGGTATGTTCCTATTTTAATTATAAAATGTACAATGTCTTCCTCAGCATCCACATGGAGATTTGTTCCAGAATTACTTCTGGATGCCCGCAGTGTACTATTTGTTTCGTCATACAACACCTAATGCCATGGCAATGCTGTGTAAATAGGTAGTAAACTATAAATATAAAAAAATTCAAAGTGTGCAATGTTCAAACAAAGGCTGGAGAGACACATATTTTGTTTTTTTGTTTTTTGGAACTTTCTAGATTTTTTATTGCATCTACTCTGACCAGGGCCTACTGGGGCAGCACATACTAACACACCACCACCACGTCAGTGTTACAGTAGCACTGTGAATGATTCACAATCTTTTTTATGCTGAACAACAGATGGACTACGGTCTATAATTGTAGAATATATATATATATATATATATATGGAGGTTAATTATTCAGAATGTATGGGCAATGCACACTTCAGCCGAAATAGAAGTCTGTGTTTAGAAAGCATCAACTAAAACAACACTGTCTGTATATGTCTCCCTCCTTCAACAGATCTACGTCATTGACAGTGCTGACAAGAAAAGATTTGAAGAAACTGGCCTGGTAGGGCTTCCAATGTTGAGAGAGTATAAACTCTTTGAATGTTATTAACTGTGACAGCAACTTTAGAAGAGGCTCACTGTGAATTTGTTTCAAAATCTAAATATAGTATTTTTTTTTACTTTCTAGCACTGTTCTTTATAAGGAATCTTAATAATGATGCAAATGATTCTTAAGTAAGTTTTTTATTATTATAATAATAATAATAATAATTATTATTATTCAAATATTTCCATTCCACTTTAAATGGTGCAGCAGTTACACGCTCATGCTTAGGTTCTAGAATGTAATTGCTGCAACATTTATGACCTGAAGATGTGAATACAAGCTGAGGCAGTAGAACATAACTTCTGCACCATTTAAGATGGAATGGAAAATTCACACTTACAATAATAAAAATAAATAAGAAGCATGAATGACAGAATGTAACTACTGAACCAGTTACGATGAAATGGACAGGGCCCAGTTTCCAAAAAGCTTCATATTTTTAGGCAATCTTTGGTGCCAAAATGTATTTTTGAGTATATTTATTGTCATTGTCAAATACTATCAGTTTTGTTTTTTCAGCCCAATCATGTTTGGTTTCAGTAATGTTTATGCCAGTTATTTTGGTGCATCATTATTAGTTAGGAACGCTTCACTGGAAAACAATTTCTTACATCTTGTCCTGGTAGGAGCTTTCAGAGCTAATTGATGAGGAGAATCTGAAGGGAGTGCCAGTGCTCATCTTTGCCAACAAGCAGGACCTGGCCACAGCGTCTCCAGCCAGCGAGATCGCAGAGGGGCTCAACCTGCACACGTACAGAGACAGAGAGTGGCAGATTCAAGCCTGCTCAGCTGTGTCTGGAGAGGGAGTACAGGTGAGTCCTTAATGATAAAGTAGAGCCATACAGAGGAGAAGCTCAGTCAGAAAAAAAGACTGCTAAAAGAAAATGGAAAGTCTCTATTTGTCATTTCACATTTGCCCAAATCAGTCTGCCTGAACATATACTGTGTCTGGTGTTTACCAGTTTAGCATCGCAAAGGAGCTAATAGCAGACTGCATGAATAAATTACATACTTACATGATTTAAAAAAATAAAGCCCACTCACAAAAAACTGACAATTTTATAAATACCTAAGCAGTTATTTCCACTCGCTAAGCTCCTGTCTCTCTCAGTATGGAGAGACCTATAAACTAAAAACATAACCCACAGCCACATTTCAGAAACATTTTTAGAATTTGACTTAATGGAAAATGAGGCTTTTTTTTCTTCTTTTTATGAATATTGCATGTTCACAACAATGGAAAAGTTTGTGAGGAGTTTTGTAAGCTTCCTCATTGTTTTTAAGCAGCAATATGTCTCCACTTTTGTATTATTTCTGATAACACTTTAGGGCATAGAGTCATGGTATTGACCATTAAAAATGAACCAAAATGTGAACATAACACAGACATTGATCCCTGCTGTAAGGGTTTGAATACATTCATTACAACATTAGTGTGGTCAGCTATTGAATGTGTATTGATGAACTGTTTTGATAATTTGTCACTCCCAACATTATAACACAAACTCTTTCACTTCTCCACAACCCAGTGCTTAGAGGCTTTATACTGAGCATGTTTATTTTTTGTTAAAGCAATATCTTTAATCAAGTGTAGAAATATTAATTATGGCCATATAATTAAGAATACATGGTACATTCACTTAAAAATGTATCCTAAGGCTATATCAGAATTACTTTAACAACAAAGTGGCAGAGATTTTTCTCACTACAAAAGGCAAAGATGTGTCACTGCATTGTCTTTTACACACTAAAAATTTAGATGCTGTAAATAATACTAAATATTTGTTTTCTTTCATGTCGCAGGATGGAATGAACTGGATCAGTAACAACATTGTAAATAAGAAGAAATGAACCTGCTTGTGAACAGCTGACATTTTGTATAAAACTAATCTCTCTCTGAGCTCTGAGTATAAAAATAGCCCTGTTAAATCATGTAAGAGACAGATCTCATCAGGCTCTCGCTTTTTGTAACGTTTTGTAAGTCATGTTATCCTAAAAGATGAGCATTGAGCAGCCTTCTTCTGTTTGACATTCACTCTCCATACTAGAGATATTTTGGTGTCTACTATCAAAAAAGAGAAAGTGGTGGTGTTTCTGTTATTCTGTCCAGATAAGCTTGCTTATGATATGTGTCTGGCAGTGTCTTGTGACCTTACACATGATTTATTTGAAAGGAAATAATGCTCTAATTTCTAGACAGTTTAGTATTAGCTAGTTTTGAAGCCATGTGTTGGAGCACTAAATCCAGAGAGTTGTGAACTGAACTCAGGCTCAGGACACTCAGGTCATGTTTTGCTGGCTTGTAGAATTTAGAGTACACCTGTGTTTCATGTGTGTCATTACATGAAATTATATTGTAACATTAAACTTTTAATGTAGTTCTTTAAATGAAGTATATTTTTTGGAACACAAAGCATTTACTACAACAGTCAGGTTTCTCTTGTGCTCCATTTTTTGATGTTGTGGTTTTCGGCATTTGAGTATTTAATGCACAAATATAAAAGTGTCAAATACCTAAACCCTCTGCAATCTTTGTTAACAAATGTATGTCTAAGGTCTGTTTAATATGGACAGCTGTGTAACTAAATAATCTTGTCTATGTGGTTTTTGACATCTCTTTTAAAGATGAATGAATGTTACTTTACTTGAAATGAGTGTTAATGTAACAAGATTTTATGCAAGTAATTTTTTATTAGACTGTTCATTACAGAATTGTATCACAGTGAAAGGGTCACTTAGTATGATGCTAATTGGTGATCATAAGCTTCCAGTACTTGGCTACATTTGTCTTCCATATATAGCTTAGGTCATCAAGCAGTCTTCAGATACCAAGCATGTTTTGACCGACAATTTTATTCATTGTGAAATCAAATTTCCGTGACAGTTTTTCTGTATGCAGTAATCTCCACTAATTGGAAGACTGCAAGAGCGTAGAATTGGCATGGACACCTACAATCCCAAATCCAATTAAGTTGGTGTGTTGTGTATAACATAAATAAAAACAGAATACAATGATTTGCAAATCCTTTTCAACCTATATTCAACTGAATACACTACAAAGACAAGATATTTAATGTTCAAACGGATATTTTTTTGTTTGTTTGTTTTTTTGTTTTTTTGCAAATATTCACTCATTTTGAATTTAAGGCCTATAACACATTCCAAAAAAGTTAAGAAAGGGACATGTTTACCACTGTGTTACATCACCTTTCCTTTTAACAATACTCAATAAGCGTTTGTGAACTATGGACACTAATGTTTGAAGCTTTGTAGGTGGAATTCTTTCCCATTCTTGCTTGATGTACAACTTCAGTTGCTCAACAGTCTGGGGTCTGTATTGTCATATTTTTCATTCATTCATTTTCTGTAACTGCTTATCCAGTTCAGGGTCCAGAGCCTGTCCGGAATCATTGGGCGCAAGGCAGGAATACACCCTGGAGGGGGCGCCAGTCCTTCACAGGGCAACACACACATTCACTCACACCTACAGACACTTTTGAGTCGTCAATCCACCTACCAACAAGTGTTTTTGGACCGTGGGAGGAAAGCGGAGCACCTGGAGGAAACCCACGCGGACACAGGGAGGACACACCAAACTCCTCAAAGATAGTCACCCAGAGCGGGACTTGAACCCACAACCTAGAACGGAGCTGTGTGACTGCAACACTACCTGCTGCATCACCGTGCCGCCCTTGTCGTATTTTGCGCTTCATAATGCACTACACATTTTCAATGGAGACAGTTCTGAACTGCAGGCAGGCCAATCTAGTACCCGTACTCTTACTACGAAGCCACACTGTTGTAACACGTGTAACATGTGACTATTGTCTCGCTGAAATAAGCAGGGGCGTCCCTGAAAATGACGTTGCTTGGATGTCAGCATATGAAACCTATATGTACCTTTCAGCATTAATGGTGCCTTCACAGATGTGCAATTTTCCCATGCCATGGGCACTAACACACCCGCATACCATCAGAGATGCTGGAGCTGATAACAACCTGGACAGTCCTCTTTGGCCCAGAGGACACAACGTCCATGATTTCCAAAAACAATTTGAAATGTGGACTCGTCAGACCACAGGACACATTTTCACTTTGAGTCAGTCCATCTCTGATGAGCTCGGGCCCAGAGAAGCTGGCGGCGTTTCTGGGTATTGTTAATATATGGCTTTCGCTTTGCATGGTAGTTTTAACTTGCACTTGTAGATGGAGCGACGAACTGTGTTCACTGACAATAGTTTTCTGAAGTGTTCCTGAGGCCATGTGGTAATATCTGTTACAGAATGATGTCGGTTTATAATGCATTGCAATGCACTGAGGGATCAAAGGTCACCGGCATTCAATGTTGGTTTTCGGCCTTGCCACTTACTTTCTCCAGATTCTCTGAATCTTTTGATGATATTATGGACTGTAGATGATGAAATCCCTAAATTCCTTGCAACTGTACATTGAGAAACGTTGTTCTTAAACTTTTGGACGATTTGTTCACAAAGTGGTGAACCTCACCCCATCTTTGCTTCTAAATGACTGAGCCCTTTGGGGATGCTCCCTTTATATCCAATCATCACAATTACCTGTTTCCAATTAACCTGTTCACCTGTGGAATGTTCCAAACAGGTGTTTTTTGAGCATTCCTCAACTTTCCAAGTCTTTTGTTGAAACTGTCCCAACTCTTTTGGAATGTGTTGTAGGCCTCAAATTCAAAATGAGTGAATATTCAGAAAAAACAAAAAAGTTTGAACATTAAATATCTTGTCTTTGTAGTGTATTCAATTGAATATAGGTTGAAAAGGATTTGCAAATCATCATATTCTGCTTTTATTTATGTTTTACACAATGTCCCAACTTCATTGTAATTGGGGTTATATATCCAGCGCTTATAGAACTGTCCTCACCAATAATTTGATCCCATCCAAAAAATAAAAATAAAAATCTGTCAATGTCTAATTAACCTAGAGGTACAGAAAGGGTTAAACCACATTCTCTAATTGAGTCCTACCGCCCCGTAACACATATGAGCAGTGTGATTGTCTGTGCCTGTCCCTGCTGTCACGTGAGTCTCTGTAGTTTGGTTGTTAGCAGCGCCAAAACTGGAAGGAAAACTTTCCTAAGCGAGTATTACTGTGCAAGAATCAGATGCATCGTGGGTGATACATGGGTATCAAAAGTGAGCGAGAATGGCAGCCAAAAAGAAAAAGGTGGACATAAGGAACTATATTTCAAAGAATCATGTAAGCCACTTAAAGTCAATTTTGCTAAAATGAGTCCCTCATAATAACAGCAGGCTAACATCGTCTATGGCTATGAATACCATTGTTTGTAAATATGTCAGTTCTCTTACATTTTCATTTTATCATGGAGCAAAGTGGGTGGGGGAATGGGAGGTTGGTGAGTAGTAGATTCATAGGTCCCCTCCAATGTCAAGAGCAAATCTACACCATTGGAAGGCTGAACATTACATTATAACATTGATGTAAGCAGGTTATTGCACTCAGTCCTGAAAGCAATAGTGGGATCTGCTACTGATTCTGGATGATTAGTTCTGGACCACAATCAACCTTCCAAAATATATTAGATAGCACTTGAGAACTCCAGAGAATGCAGTTATGTTCCACAGGACAATGCTTTGTAGTTTTATACCCCTCTAACCGATGCTTGGCTTTAAGCATAATGGCAGAACTTCAAACATTCCATTTCATTTTATACATCACACTGTTAAGAACAGAACATCTGTGTCCACATTGGGGAATCAAACAGTAGCAGAATTCACTAATTATACAGAGTGTCTACAGACATTTTGACATTTGGTGTATGTATCTGGCTATGAGTGATCTGAAAGGTAAAGTGAGTGAGGAGAGGCAGGGATAACTTGATATTTCCACAGGGATTCTTCTCTAAATGCCATCTTGAACTGTGAGGACAGACTTAGGCATGACTCAGTGTTCAGCAAGCTGATCTCGGGTTTACTGGACATTCTGCGGCTGGCTCTATGGATCATGTTTTTAATAGTGAGGATATGGTGCTAATGCCAGTCTATTAACCTTACAGCACATTCAGCTCTATAATAAGCCAGTGATCTAACCAAAGGCATTTCGGCGGGTCTCACACTGTCCCTCGGAGGCATAAGACTCTGTGCTATAGAGCAGATCACATCTATTCACTTCTGCATGAATATATGAAAAGAGACCCTCCCTTCATAAACTGGTAAGTCAGACAGCAAAGGCTTAGTCTGGAACATAAGCATGATTTCATAAGCATGATATGAGAATATTTTTAGTTGCCACTACTTTTTTTTAAGGTCAGGGCATGACATCACTCAGCCATAAACTTAAAAAAAAGGTTTGGAATCAATGTTTTCCATGCTACAAAATGGCAGATAAATGAATAATTATATTCATGATATGATGCTAATATTCTGCTCATTTGTAATTGATACACTATGACAAAAATCTGACTTTCAGTGCATGTTAACATTAGTTTTTTGGTCTGGAATGTCTACCAACCCACAAACTGTGAAATAAAACAACACAGTCAATGTTTTATGGTCTGCCTAAGTCTGAAAACATAGGATAAAATCAGTCATTCTGATTCTGTACTAGCACCTTACGTAAAATTTTTCTACTTCCTCGTCTGAGTTTGTCTAATCACAACTCTGGACACAAAAATGGTGACAAAAGGGAACCTACTGAAAATGAGTTTGCTTCATGATTAATATAAAAGACTTATATAGTGCTGTTACCATGCCAATTTAAGTTAAGGTGTTCACAACCATTACTAAAAGACCTACCACCCACAGTGGACATCCTGAATTTGAGACAACTAGAAAAGCAAAATTTGATGACCTTAGTATGTGACACAGAACATTTGGAAGAAGTTCAGAAACAGGGTGCAAAATCATGCACGGATTTGAAGGCGAACCGCACGATTTTTATAGAACACATGCTCTGTAAGTGGTAGCCAGTGTAACTGGTAAAGAACACGGGTGGACATTACGACTCTGGCTGCCTAATTCTGAACACACTTGAGAGAGCAACAAGGTTTTTAAGGTGAACCACAGAACAGAGATTTTCAGTAGAGTAATCTGGATGTAATGAAGGCATTCACCAGAATCTCAGTGTCTTTACAGAGCAGAGAGCACAGAGCAGCTCTTTGTAATCATGACTAACTTCAGAGGTATGAGCTGGTTATATTTATTTCTTGATTAAAATAATCACAGTTAAAATGTTGGCCCATCAGTCATTTCATTCTTAAAATAACTAGTGGAATAATATCAAAATCAATTTATAAACTTGGTAAAATGAGGGACCACATTTTCATTTATTTCCTCCATTAAATATGCAGTGTGTATTCATCAAATAAAACAAATAAATAATATAAAAGTAACTATGACTATGGCAAGTGATTTCAAACATTTGAATGGAAGTATAAGTAGAACTCTTTTTATGGATTCTAGAAATATATCATTGCTGCCATAAAACGTCTCTTTTGGAAACATGAAATACACTTTACATTTGATGAATGTTCGCTTATTTTAAAGTTATAAATAGTGTATTTTAATGACAGATTTTCTTCGTATCTAGATACAGCAATGATTCAGCTAGGGCATGAATCAGAGGGAAAACAAATGAATATAGCTTGTACTAACTCAGGTGGAGTTTTGAGTGTAATGAACAGCCAAATTAACCACTGCACTGGTTCTTACTTTATTTCTCTGGTGACTGTTGCTCAGGTCATCATGCGTGTCGTATACACAGACCTGGATAAAGAGAGACAGCAGCAGGCCCTAGCGCTGTGCTTGGAGGCACAAGGAGGTATGTCACAGCACATAACCCAAACAATTGCAGAACACACTTTCAAATGCTTCTGAGAGAGAAAACACAGACAATTTAATGGAATAAATTGACATTTAAATTCGACATATTTCCACTATGTGGGAGGAGTTGGTAGCAGACGCAGTATGAGTATGGCGTGTAATGTAATATCACGGCAGGGGTCTAATAGTCCTCGTCTGAGGGGACGATGACTCACACACCCCCACCTCCTATAATTGGGCAAGAGCCGGAAGCCTCTCAAACATGAGCTGATTGCACAACCATCAGGCACCAAATAAGTCCAGACACCAGTGTCAAATTTAATGATTCAGTTGTGTTATTAGACTTGTAGGGCCCAAGCCCAGACAGTCAAGACAGGGGAATGCTTTTGGAAATGTCTTTGAAGTCCAACCGTGAATGAAATTTAGAATGTATAATAGAAAGGTGCCTCTTTTTTTGCCAAAAGGTGACAAATGCTACTGCATTATTAGCATGCATTCGTATACATACCTATTATAGGTGGGTTTATAAGGGTGTTGATTTGATTTACTGATTCTGCCACTGTTCAACAGGATCACTTTTATGTGATTCAGAAAAAATCAGAATTAACACGTAGCTAGTAAACCAATATCTAATTAATTGCTTGTTAAATGTAAAAGAAAACTAATCCTTACTCATCTTAACATTTTAGTTTTTCCAAAGTCTTTCAAAAAGATCCGCAGAGTTATTTTTCACCACCTCCATATTCCAGTCTTTTTCAAATTCCTATTCATCACATTTTTATTAAATCATGTTCAACTCTGGACTCTGGGGTGTTTTGGGCATTTTATTTGATTTGATGTAATTGTTTCTTCAGAGTTATGACTTCTTTCAGACCCAGACGAACAAATCATTAATATTTCAGATTTGAAATACGAGTGGAGATTTAAGCACAGCTTATACGATGTCAGTTGTTCTGGTGGTCTATCAGAACTTGCATGATTAAGAGTCCCACTTTCTTGTAATTTTTTAAAATAGATATTTAGATTTTCTCATGTATTCTCCTTGGACTACTTCATCCTTGTCCAAGTAGATTATAACTAGTTTCACACATTTCAAATATAAAGCACATGCTTTATCCCATTAAAAAAAATCATGCAGAGCTGAAATCCTCAGTTTACAGTTTACATTTTGACTTATACAATCCTGTACATTCTAATGCCAGCCTCGTTCTGCTCTAAAGGCACTCTGTCGTGTTTCCTAAGCAATTTGAGACATCCAGTGGGCTGTGAAAGGGGAAAAGGCCTGGGTGAGCAATTTGCAGGTGTTTCTGAGGCAAAATTAGGACAGTCACCATAAAAAAATCTCTCTCAGGAAATAACAACAAATATAATCTGAAGCTCATTAACGGAGGTCTGACAGAAATGCAAACAATATCGTCTAAAGCGCAGTACCCTTGCCTAATAAATGACCGCAAACAATGATAGAAGCCTCCCTAACCACATTACAGCCAAGTCTGGGCATCATTAAACTTCCCAAAGCTCATATTTATGATAGGGCTGTCATATGTAAACAACTTGTTAAAAACAGCTTGCTGCCATGAGCATAAACCCTATATGAAAAATGGTCTCTTTTTGACTGCTGTTCAGCCCTATGAGTGAATTATCTACTGAGCTTTCATATTCATAAAGTAGCTAGTAAATAGTGTAATGGTGCTATAAAGCTGGGTATGCTACTCTTAAAGAATGGTTCCAAAATGCCTGTATTACCATAATTTCAAGGACCCCAAAAAAACAAGTCCTAATTCTTTTTACTCATTACATTTACACATTTGGCAGACATATTTATGAACAGCAATTTATAGTTACATTACAATAAAGATATAAATGAATGGGAGCTCCAAAGTGCTGCTTTGGCTCCATCATCAGGAGATCCCAAATTCGATCCCAACCAGTATTGCCTCAGCTGTTTGAGGCTGAGAATGCTAGAAACTGGTCTCTTACACTGGTGTCTATTGGCTGATGTGACAGATCAGGGCATTTGTTTTCTTCTGGCCCATTAAGCTGATGAGTTGTGTTTTATTGTGGAGAATCAACATACACTTACCTGGCCAAAACTAGTGGCAATGTGTGTAACTGGCAGACACACACTGACTTAGAACAATACAGTACAGTGCTTTTGCTCGAATTTTTACCTTAGCTATATGGATGAAAGTTTGTGTACACATGCTCATGCAACACGTTCTGATGTTCTGCCTTTACAAACATTAGTGAAAAAATGAGTCTAAAGAGCTTACTAAATTTGAGCATGATATTCAAATAGGATTTCACCATTGCTGCCAGGCCGCTTTGTGAAATTTCTTTCCTCATTGATACACCATTATCAGTTGTGAGTGATATTATTGAGCAATGGAAGTGTTTAGGGACAACAGCAACTCAGCCACAAAGTGGCAGACTATGTAAAGTGAGAGAGTGGAGTCGGCGAATGCTGAGGCATCACAAATGCTCTTCTGGATGAATGGGGAAAAATACCTGCAGAAGAGTGGAAGCTATTACAGCTAAAACGGGGAACCAACTCCATAATAATGCTTATGGATACAAAATGGGATGTCATTAAAGCTCCTGTAGGTGTAATGTTCAGGGTGCACAGTATTTGGATCCATGTAGTGTACATCAATTTAATTGCTAGATTAGGAATAATCCACCTACCAAAAAAAAATATCCAGAGATAAGGGGTCCTGAGGTCAGTAACTGACCAGTGAAACAGGGGCTAGAGGATAAACAGCACAAACCGGGTATGTATAAATATGAGGTACCGCCTACAAAATGCACTTACATAACTAAGTATATAGGTGTGTCTAACAAACCTGTGACTTGTTTTTGGATGTGTTTCAGAGCTTCTAGACCTGGGAAAGAAGATCAGTGTCCCTCAGGATGTGATGATAGAAGAGTTGAAGCTAAAATCAAATCGAGGCTCCAGAATGTTCATGGAGAGGCAGAAGCGAGTAGAGAAATTCACTTTGGAGAGTACTGGAGAAAGATCAGAGTGTGTGAGTTAAAAATCACAGCACTGTGAATGAAATCATTATTGCACACATAATCAGGACAAATGGACAGTTCACACATTCAGTTTAATGTTATTCTTTGCTACCTTCACTGCAGTCCAAGGCAGAGATTTACATCTCTTTAAACAGAGGCTGAAATATATGCTCAGATTTTTAGTACTGTGAGGAAAATTTTTCCTTTTCTATTAAACAGCCATTAAGTACAAGTTAGAAATTTTTCTTGAAACATTTCTAAGGAGACTGTATATGAGAATTAAATTATACTATTATAATTGATTTCCTATAAACCATGCATCAACTTAGAACACCAAAACTCTCAGTTTTGGCAGTTGTTCCTGACCACACTTCCACTATCTGTTACTAAAGAAGATAAAAGGGAAATCGCGTGAAAATGTGAAACCTAAAGTAAAATTTTATGAACAGATTCATAAACTTCTAAATTTCAACTTTGGGTGTGTTTACTAGAGGCATGGAAAATATCCATACAGATAGCTTTGAAAAAATGAAAATGAAACTTACAAAATTAAAAAAAAAAAATTTAAGTATTATTATTATTATATTGAGGCTTTTGTGTAAATTTCTGTTAAACTTTTGTGGCGGGTTTTGTGTGTGTGTGTGTGTGTGTGTGTGTGTGTGTGTGATGCAGGATAATGAATAAATTAATCTGAAATGTAGTTAGGTTTTTTTGCTTTTTTTGTGTGTATGTGTTATTTTGTAATTGTGATGTCTTCCCAATGTGGAAAATAGTACAAAGAAAAGATTTTGATGACTGTAGTCCATAATTCCCAACATAAAGGTGTTTCAAAGTGAATTTAGCCTGTGAATGTTGACATAACTTATCTTTTCCCAGCCCATACATCAGGAGGAGGCAAAGGTCCAGCAGGTTGACATCAAACCGCCTGAGAAAGATAAAACTGGAAATCCAAATATTCTTGCACCAGGTGATTATATGGGTACTACACCAAATGCCAGTCTGTTCACCTTCATGTAACTGTAAGAACCACTAAAGTTGCTCATTTTGTCTTGAATTGATATTCAACCACAGAGCAATCATTTTAGCCTTAAAAGCCTTCCAAGAAAACCTAATTATTTAAAATGATCATTTAAAATTCAACTTTACTCAACAGTGCTGCTCTTGATTCACCATTCAATTTCATGGAAAAGAACTGGGTTAAATTCATTAAAGGCCCAACTGATTATTATCCATGAAGACATATACATACATAGAAGACATATATATATATATATATATATATAGATAAGCAAGCTCTCCATTGGTTAGTCCTTTAAGAACTAAACTAAAGTCCTTAATCAACATAATCACTTTAAGAAGTAACAATGGAATCAATCACAGACGTTTTGTTTCCCTTTGGATGCAACAAGTTGTGCTAGGGAAAATGTCACCCTAACAGCCAGTCTATATCTAGAGTCTTCTAAAAATTTGTGGACATGGGCCTGTCTATGAATTGTCAGCAAAAGGCTGTTATGCTGGTTTCAACAGACTTTGTTTGTGGAGGTAAGCAAAACTCATAGTAAAAGGATCATGACATGGGAATTCCAAATACAACTATACATTTCAATTTCTGACATGGCTGAACTGAAGACTTAGCAGTAAAACTATATAACTAAAAATCTATGTGACTAAAATTAACATATTACTAAACCAACCACTTTCTCTACCTCTATTTCTAACCCCAAAATCTCAGCACTGTTGCTAATCAAATAAATTATAGATTTGTAGTATCAGTATGAATTATAGGCGATCATCATCGACAGCTGCTTTTTTCCCCTTGTTATTTCACAATTTAGGTTATTCTGGGCCTCTCAGGGAGGTTCCTCATGAGAAGTTCAATGTTACAATAGTACCCAAGTCCTACAGCTCACCCTGGGGAAAAAACAACTGTGATGCATTGATAGCTAATCTGCCAGAGCCTCCTCAGAAACTCACACCTGCCAGCTACAAATGCTTCAACAGGTAGGCTATTCCCTTATACAATTCTATACATTAACAGTAGGCAATTCATAATGGTGCAGTAAAATTCCTACCAAAGTTTTGAGTCTAAAATCATTTTATACAGATGTACCCTTGCATGGTTACAGCAGATACACTAATAAACCCATTTTGTGATTGAATTATTTCTCACTTCCAGGACATGGAAGACATTTCGAAAGCTAATGACTGTCTAAGCTGTGTTTCTAAATCCTGCTTTTGAAGGGCCACTGCCCTGAACATTTTAGAAATTACTCTGCTCCTGACGCATCCAATGCAATTTATAAGCTAATTCCCAACCACTTCTGAAGTGAGTGTGATAGAGGGAGAAAACTATAACATCCAGGGTGGATGCCCACCAGGACAGGATTGAGAACCACTGCTATAATCCAGATCACATGAGGTGAGATTCACCAAGATTTCTTTTCTTGGCTCAGTACATTGGCTCCCAGCAGTGACACTATTTAAACATTTCCCAAGCACTGAAAGATCTTCAGTCTGCTCTTAAAAGCACTAACCCATTAATTTGGCAAATAAATTAATCATTGCTAATTCCACCATGTTAGCTAGCTAAGACACCCCAGTACTACCATGCTACAGGCCTGGGAAAGTGAAGGTCAGCCATCCTGGGGATTTAATCATTTATATTACAAAATACCATTCAATGAATTAGAGATTCAATATAAATCTCTATATTCAAGAGTCAAAGCCAAACACCAGTATCAGATGGGTGTGAGCTTTGAGTCATCAGGTGGCACAGAATTAAAAATATAAGTTTCTGTAGTGGAAATCACGACATGGGCTAAGAAACCACTCCCAAAAAAAACTTGTCTGAACACAATTTATCACTGCATCCACAAATTTATATTAAATTCACAAAGACAAAGAAGGAAAGGTATACAAGTATTATCCTAAAAGGCTGCTGCCTTCTCTGGGCCTGAACTCATTTAAGATGGACTGAGGTGAAGTGGAAAATTGTCTGTGGTTCTATAAATCAAAATTTGAAATTCTTTTATGTTATTGCCTCATCTGAGCTATAGAGAAAAGGGACTATCCTGCTTCTTAAAAACACACAGTTCAAATACCAGCGTCTGTGATGATATGGGGGAGTACATCAGTGCAGGTGGCATTTATAATCTGCAAAAGAACCATTAACGCTGAATGATATGCACGTTGCGGAGCAACATGGTCCAATCAAGACATCTTTTTCTGGGAAGGCTTTGCTTTTTTAGTAAATAATGCTTAGCTGAATAAGGGACTGGGTTTGTATTTCAGAGACGTGGACATGCCTGTACCACATTACTTCAGTGCACCATATTTAGAAAGCAGTAATAGATTTAGGTTCGCTAGGGCTTTAATTACACAAACACTAACCAGTATTCTCCGGTCTGACAGGGCTCCAATGCCATTTGAAGGAACAGCAGGTAGTGTGAAGACGCTACCACTGCCTGGCTTTGAAAGGCTTCAAGCTTTCACAGAACCTAACCTCACCTGGGAGAGAATGTGTGACCGACCCAACTTCAATCGCGCACCTGCCGGCTGGAAAGCTCAGAACGCAGCAGAGACAGCTGATCTGTGAAACTGCCACTGAGAAGTAGTGTTCACAGTAGCATAGGGGCTGAACAGTACAGAGAACCATCACATGGACTTGAGATCCTGCAGACTTCATCAGTATGCATGGAACAGCAATCTGACATTAATTGCAATCTGAGCCAATAGGCAGTAATTACTGCCTGCTAATTAAAGTCCACATGTGTGTTTCAACACATCTTACTGGCTTTTTTGAAGCCATGTTCACAGCCTTACAAATTTGAGGCAAAATAATTTAAGACATTTACAGACAATTGTAACTTTAAAAAAAAATAAAAATATGCAGTATGTCTGTTTCTACTTAGCATAACTAATGCATCCACAAAAAGTGCCATAATGAAAAAGTAGTCCTCATTCATACAAAAATAAATAAATAAATAATAATAATAATCAATAAACGCTGAGAGCAGATGCCTGCAGACTTTGAGTGTGGTCAACATTGGCCCCATGTGGATTTTATTGGTCACTGCAACCAACTATGTGAGATTTTAAACAGGACTGTTTTGAAAAGCATGATATATACATTTCATTCAATGAAAAGCAAATGATCAAAAATGTCTGCAGAACGGATTTATAAGAGTAACGAACACCAATGTTAAAACATGTCACAATATAAAACCAATTAGAATGACAAAAGGGATGTCTGACTTCTAAATTCCACAACACAGGGACTTTATTATCTACTATTTTAAGCCTGTAAGTCCAAGAGATATTTGCATTAAGTTGAGAACACTGTGTGAACAAGTCCATAAAAGGTTAAAGATACAAAAAGACTTAAAAAAACGAGGGCACAGGCAATAAGGCAAAGCCTGAATTATTCTTGCACACAGTGAGGTAGCTTCCAGATCATCTAGGGGCCTCCATGGCGTCCAGCATGGGCACCCATGCGCTGAGGATCCTGCGAAGGGTAGTGCACCTGACCAGGTGGCCTCATGACCATGGGAGGGGGCATGGGAGGGGCCATGGCATCCATAGAGGGGTACATAGGGGGACCATAACCTGCAGAAATGCAAGACAGTCAATCAGCAGGACATCAGAATTATACCTAAGCAGATATGTTCAACAATGGTTTTAAAAATTGAGGACGTGCAACAGCTTTTTCATCTAAAAATTATGCAGACCACAACAGTATGTTGCTTCTATTTAATTTGAGTTTAAGAAATGAGAGCTTTAAGAACTGATGTTCTTTATTCAGGATGGAGAAACTCCAATTCCAGAGGGTTGGATTCCTGCATGTTTAGATGAGTTGCCTGCGTCTCACACAAACATGCCTGGTTTACCTCAAATTAATTGTCAGATTTAATTTAAGAGTTACAGGCGGAAAAAAAACAAACTGCTGTTTCTCACGCCCACAGTTCCTTCCCATTTTAAATAATATAAATATAAACCACCCACTTAACAATCTGATTCAAAGATTCGTGAGAACTCGTGAGAACTGCACATTTCTGAGAGTTTTCTATTCTGAAAAAACAACTCACTCTGAAGAGGAGCAACTCTTCCCCTTTGAAGCCCAATAGGTGAATAACAAAATTAACTCAAAAAAAAAAAAGGTAAATATAAACTGCCACAGCTGAACTCGCACATGAGGTAGCTTAGATCTCAACAGTATGGTTGGTTATTTAAAATAACCAATTGCATTGTGTTTTTTCTTAAAACACACACACACTTTGATACACTCCAACAAATCTGTAACTCTGTGGCAACTTAATATACTAGTGATACATTATTAAATCGTCGGGGAAAATAAATACAATTTTAATAAATAATAATAATGTAAAGATATTTTAGTTAACTTATTTAAAATACATTATATTTAAGCACTTTGAGATAATTTCTATGAGGACAGTCATGATGAATATTTGACCAAGTTTAAAGAGAACATTATGTGAGCATTTATGAAAACAAATTAGACATACAGTATATTTATCAGCCAAACAATGAAACGGCTTTGTTCTAGACCTGGAGAAAGACATACCTGGAGGTGGAGGCATGGCTACACCAGGTGGAGGAGGGATTCCTAAACTCATGACTGCAGGAGCACTGTTAGGGCCCAAGTTAAAATAGTTGGCTGAAGTATCGTCATCGGACACTGGGGGTGGAGGCAGAGCTGTTGAAAAGAGCAGGGAGTTAGACACCACCTGAGGCATAATCGCAAGGTACATTATCAGAGCATTAAAGAATAAATTTAGTGTGTTAACTATACTTTATGTAGAATGGTTTACATATTCATTCTAAATAAAAAATGCATTAGATTTAAAGTAATCAATAATAAACAGCATTGTCCTATGTTTTCACCGTAGCTCGACAAAATCCCCTTTAGCATTCAGTTAATATAAGGGATGTTATAATCCTTTTAACAGTCACTGAGTTTATGTTTGACTGGTTGCCCAGAAGCAGGCTCCAGTGCTCCTACCTCCTGGGAGGCCTGGTACAGGCTCCAGTCTCATTCCAGTCTCATTCACGCCGTCTTTCTCCTTCCCTCTGGCTGCTTGGGACCTATGTCATGCAAAAGCAAAAGTGTTATCATTAAGATATACCTCCAGCATCCAAGCACAAAGAATATCTTTAGTACTTATTTTTTATATAATGATGTACATTAGTTTTAGTGAACAAATATGCGCATTCATTTCATGATTGCGTGATATCTTAATATTCTGCTGTATAACTCCTTTAACTACATTATCACTCATTAAAGGCAAATGGCATCCTTGCATCCAGGATTGCCCGTTACAAATTTTCGAAACCTTCAAACTATGGCTGGGCGATATGACGAGAAAAAAGAAAAAAAAAACTCATATCTCAATATGCCTAAAAGAAATGGTGATATATGATATAACCATAACAAAATATAATGGCGAAGTATTAGTGTTTATTTTAAACACCAAAAGGAACATGCATCTAACTGCAATAAACTGTACATCTAAGAAAGTGATGTCCAGATCGAGGTTTTTTTTTGCACCGATCCCCATTCAACCTGTTGATCCCCATTAAATCTATGACCTGTTTCTCTCAGCGCCACCATAAAACCAACAATCCCCTGTAGGGGGGACTGTGACTCCATTGGCTGCAGCACTAACTGATAGAAAGCTAAGTCCAGCTCCTAATTGGCTAAATAAAAGTGACAACCAATGAGAAGCACATTCTCTGTTTAGGAGTTGTGAAGTATCTACCCCTCCCTCCAGTTGAGGGAGAGCAGCCTGTCTCAAACAAATCATGGTCTTAACGGTGCTCTTTTTTTTTTTTTTTAGTAAAGTTTCGCCAGTGGTTTCATTTTTGTCCATTGTTGACTTACTCCCAGTTATCAGAGAGGTGGTCCAGAGTGTGTGCTGAGAACTGCTCCATTGGTGTGTCTGTGCGTGCATGTGTACGCGTGAACTACATTATGCCACCTACTGCTACCTCTAACTTCAGCTTTAAAAGATCCCAAGATTAACCAAAAAAGTGGGTAAAATAATTCTTCATAAAGAATGGATACTGGTTCAAAAGTTTTTCCACTGTGCTTACCTGCCCCATTTGACATTGAGGCGCCGTCCATGGATGATGAGCTTGTTGAAAGATTTCTCTGCAGCTGTTTCTGCAGCATGACGGGTAGCAAACTGGATGAAAGCACACTGCTGCCTCTGAACTACAGTAATAGTACGAATCTCTCCAAACTGGTAGAAATGATTTCTGGGGGGGTATAAAAAATTATAATAAATAAATAAATTATGCGAGAACAAAAAGTAAACACTTTGCCAAGTTCTCTCTGTCATTATACAATTGAAACAAAAGACATTAGCACTTGGCAGATAAATGTTAATATATTTTGCTGTCTGAAAATCCACAAATGGCATCTGAAAACCTTAAACATATTTAGATAAAATGTTTCATTTTTTAAAATCACTGTTCTTATAAATATTAGATGTTTCTCATGGTTTGGAACGAAAGCTTGAAAACAAACAAAAGTCCATTTTGTTCGTGTGGAGGCCCATATACAAGTTAAAATATAAACACCATTTATAGACTTAACAAATCGGACATTTTTCTGATTGTAATATTTCCACGTCCAAATTTGTCATCGTGAGATACACTATTGGGTGATAATCCAATCATTCCCCATAATTTAGTTCCATGCTCAGTCAAATCCTGACCTAAAAATGATTTACTCATTATTTGCTTAAAAAGCTTCATTTAAATTAGATCTTTGTGGGACATTAGCCGACCCAGAATCACATTTCTTATTTCATTTCTTTATTCCAAACTACACACACCAAATAACTCCTGTACATTACAATACCTATGCACTCTTTCTTTAATGATGAAGAACACTCACCTGAGCTCTGAATCTGTAATGGTCTCTCCTAGTCCGCCGATATAAAGTGTGGTGATTGTTTTGTCCTCTGGTGGGTCAAGTCTAGGCATGGTAGAGGCTCGCTTCAACAGCTTATCAGCCACAGGGTCATTGATGCCATAATAACGGTCCTTAATATTCTGGTCAGCCAGTGGGTCATCTGGATCAGTGGGCTTCTCATGCCTAGTATAATGTGGTCAAAAATGACAGCATTAAACAATATGGAACATCATTAAGCACAGTAGTGTTGACCAGAGGATCCTTGATAAATATAATCACATTTCCTAAAAAAAAAAACCTAGTCATAAAATGTTCAATATTCCAATACAGGTAGTGAATGTGGGTAATTACTAAGATATGCTGATAAATAATGACAATTAAGTAAACAACAACAACAACTTTAGGAAGGGCTGGCCACTTAGAGTACATATTGCCTCCTTGTCAGTGTCTCCCCAATTTCAGCGCTGAAAAACGCTAAAAACTGAGAAGCAATAATGAAACCAGACAACTAAGCAAAAATTACCTTTAAAAATAAAGTGTTCCTGTTACTTGTGCCTCATATTTAGGGTCACCAGATCTTTAAACTCTTTCAGAGGAACCAAAGCATGTTGCAGACTTTTTTTATTATATATATGAATGAGAGAGAGAGAGAAAAAGAGTGTGTAATATATTCAATTAAATAATTATTCAAAAAACCTTTAAAATTCGAGTGAAATGCCCATCCCTAATGATGAGTGTCACAAACCTTTCCATTTGTTTTGTAAGAAGTCACTTGAGAGATATTTTAAGTATGAGAGAAAATAATGAGTTTAGTGTAGCTCACCCTGAACCTAGTGTGTAGCTCACCTGTAAGGACACTCCTCTCCTCTCCGGCACTCTCCCTTCACCCAGAAAGAACAAATGTGTGGTCTGTTCCTCTTATAATAGGGCGTAGTACGAGCCAATTTCAGCAGCATATCACTGGACCCAGGGGCCTTCCCTAGTGCACCTACTGGTCGTGTGCCATCAGAATTAGCAATCTGCAAATCACACAATCATGACAAAGCAATGAGTGAGACTTTTCTTTTATCAATCAAAAGGTGAAAAACTTCAACTAATGTTGTCTAAATAAATTAATAAATAAATAACAGATATAACAAACCATACAATTACCTCTCTCTCCATGTTCTGAGTGTAGTACTCTTTGTTCACGTCAGATCTTGGCACCTCGTCTTTGACAGATAACCCTGTGTCTCTGACCTGAATAGGTAACCCTATGTTGGTGGTTTAAAACAAATGAAAATCTTGTGAACTTTGTGCGAATTCTACCTGCTACTTTCACTGAAAAGTTACAGTGACTCCCAGTGAGGACAAACCATGAACAACTGTCAACCAAAGACCAAGAAAAATAAGGTCTATGCATTACCATATTCCAGATCCAGCAGGCAGGTCTGACATACGTTCTTCATTTTACTGCATGTCTGACACACTTCAGTCTTCTTAAAGCGCATCCTGACACCCGGGCACCAGCGAAACACGGTGAAGGGACGTGCACAAATCTAAAACAGAGCAGGGAAAAATGATAATAAAAAAATCAGTCCATAAGAATATGTGGTGAGCCTGTTCTGATAGAATGGTTTTCAAATTCTATCAGAGACATGGATATTTGATAATGAATATAACCTTACCTTGCACTCTTTCCCATACTTTTCTTTGGTCTGAAATAATAATAAAAATAATTAAATAAGACATACCCAGCTTATCAGAGAGGCCATATAATAACAAATTACATCATATGCTTTAGACATATAGACATAATTAAACACTTCAAACAAGACGTTCAGGAGCTAACTTACAGAAATATATATAAAAAATAAATATAAGCATGATAAGATCAACAGTCATACTTCTGAATAGGTCTTTAAGGACAATATTAAAAGTGTAATATTGCATACTCACCATTCGAATGTAAGGGTTCTCACCCAAGCATGTTTGACAGAGAATAGGGAAGTCCTGCAAAGGCAAATATATACACACAGTTTGAATTCCTGTAACAAAACAAGTATTCCATAAAAAGGTTTAAATTCCATAGTAATAAAATAAAGGGTAATTGTAACCCAGTGTTTAGATAGTATCATTAAAACCAGCACTGACTTTGTTTTTGAAGTGTGTACACAGGAACAAGAAACATTTTTTGTCAGCTGGGAGCCTCTAATTTTGAAAAGTATAGCACTTAATGATTTAACATTTCTATGACAATTCAAGTGCAATCAGCCACAAGAGCCTCACTGAGGTCAGATACTGAAGTTGGATGATTAGCTCTGGATCATCACACTCTTCCATCACACGGACCAAACTAAAAGTGGAGTTTGTATCATTCTGGACATGTATTGGTGTATTTATACTATATTTGGCACATGGTTTATTTTCCTGGTTCCATATTTGCTTATATGTAGTGGGAATTCTAAGAATTTTGTTGTTGCTGTAATATAATTAGGTTACATAATACACTCAGGGTGTTAAATTTATTCACTTTATATGGATATTTATTAAGTTTATCGAAATTCTAAAAATAAAATAAACACCGTCATGTTTTATCGTAGAAACCGATTTAAGTGTCGCCTGTATCTGCTGACTTTACTAAATCAATTACATTTGACCTGATTCGTAGCGGAAACAAATGATAAAAGATGTCTTAATACTATGTCTTACTTTGGACTTAGTTTTTTTATATATATATCCATGTTTGTATGAAGCTGACTTAACGTTAAAGTAGCAACGCGTTAGCTCAGTGAAAGAGCTCAACTGCGTATCGGTTCCCTGAACAAACACTGAACACAGCTCTACAGAAACAGCCTGTGTTTCTGAAAACCTTACACAGAGCGCAATATTATAAGTATTAACAGAGTGGATGATACTCACAGAGTCTTCCCAATTTTGTCTGTTGTATGTATTAGCTCCTAAAGACGTCGCCATTTCCTCTGTAAGAGAGTGGAGAGTGGAGCCGTTTTTGTTCAAGATTCTACACGAAGTGGTAGGCACTACCGCCGCCTACTGACCGGAGGAATAAATCGACCGCAAGCGGTTCAGCTTTATCCTCCTTACTGCGAGCAGCACATCCCTGGATTCCTGCTTGTTTGTTGTTTCAGAATAAAATTAAGATGTGGGAACTAGTTCATAAAGCGTATGATCAAGACATTGAATACGTAGGAATACGTTCTCATGCCTTATGAGGTGGTATTTAATTTATACCTCATTTACATGATTTAACATAGTTCTCAGTGGTTTATAGAATGGTCTCTGATATTCTGATTTGAATTACAGCACTGTTAACGCCTCCCTTAAGAGTCCTGTTCAGACTTTGTTCAGTTTCAGTGCATATTCCTTTAAATGAGAATGAGCCGCTCAGTTTAGCATGAGAGCCCAGGAGTGCGGAGCAAGGGGGAAAAACTCTGGATTTTATAGCCATCCTCAACTGGCTCTCTTGTTTCTCTGTTCTCATTTATGCTATTATTACTCACCACACTTATTTCTGCCCTGATTGTTGTTTGTTTTGTTTTGTTTAACCTTGTGTCTGTCCTCGCATAAACGCATGTCCAGCGCTCTGATTGAAGAGAGTTAGGTGGGTCCAGCACTGATTGGAGAGTTTCAGACAGCTCCAAAGTGTCTGCACTTTGCATAAGATGCAACAGAAGATGCAACAAAGCTGACTGGATGGTCTGTTTGTAGGTTGGACACCACAGATTCCCATTTGACATGAATAATAATATGTCAATTATTATATTATAATAGGGAAAATAAATTGGGCAGTGCATTGACTGGAGAAAAACACCTAAAAAATTATTGGTTCAGCAGTTTTAATTTCTTGTTGCGTAATTATGGAGACCCTAAGATAGAAAGATTTATTATATCTGTGAAAAAAATTAATTGTGAGACATTTTTAATAACCTGAAGGAAGGATTTCATTCTATGTTTTAACCCTCCTGTTATGCTGCGGGTCAAATTGACCCGTTTTAAAGTTTGAAGATCTAGGAAATGTAGTTTAAATTATTTTTTTTTCAGTCTTTTTTTGCCTTAATTAGTGTAATTAACATATAATATGAAAATGGTTCCTCTCACATATTTGCAACCACCCCCTGCATGTTTATATCACATAGATACTGTTCTGGTCAATTTGACCCTGCAGTCAAACTGGAGGTAAAAGGGTATCAGAAATGTCAGAGTATTTCATTGTTTGCAACTGTGAGACATATTTCACCCCAATCACACACACGCACACACAGGTACACACAGGTACACAGGTGCAGATATTGTGACTTTTGACATTAACCATTTATATTCTCACAGGAAAACTTCACCCACATTCAGTGGACACTCAATAGGGGAGGGGCAAAACATAAAAGATTCTCTGTGGAGGCTTTTTGTCGTTGGTTTAAATCATTATACAGATAAATTAACATTATACAAAATGTAGCATAGACATACAAAAACTAGCAAACTAGTATGAAGGATAATGTTTGTGTTTTGCTTGGCAATAAGGATGTGTGGGCAGAACCAAATAAATTGTTAAATAAACAAACAAATTTGTTATCAATTTTTACAGTATAACATACTATTGACACTATCAGATCTTTTTTATTATTATTATTGTATTTACATGGGGCGGCACGGTGGTGCAGCAGGCAGTGTCACAGTCACACAGCTCCAGGGATTTGGAGGTTGTGGGTTAGAGTCCCGCTCCGGGTGACTGTCTGTGAGGAGTTTGGTGTGCTCTCCACGTGTCTGCGTGGGTTTCCTCCGGGTGCTTCAGTTTCTTCCCACAATCCAAAAACACACATTGGTAGGTGGATTGGTGACTCAAAAGTTTCCAAAGGTGTGAGTGTGTGTGCCACACTGTGAAGGACTGGCGCCCCCTCCAGGGTGTGTTCCCGCCTTGTGCCCAGAGATTCCGGGTAGGCTCCAGACCCACTGCGACCCTGAACTGGATAAGCAGTTACAGACAATGAATTTATTTATATATTTTTCCTTCAGAAAGAAAGAATCACAGCCCTGTGCAGTGATTTCTTTTTTTTCATATTCCCACATCCTTTCCCACTTGACCTTTATAAATACTTTGATGGGTTGCATGTTGGTACAACAAGTGTTGAAGCTGTCACACAGCTCCAGAGTCCTCCCTGACTCCCAGCTCTGGCCACTGTCTAGAACTCCAGAGAATTTCTAGAGAAACAGGAGATAGCGATTGAGTGTGTAAAAAATATATTGCTGTACACAGGATTAAACATTTTAATTCATTTCACATGCATTTATCAGCATAGCAACAGGAAGAGTCTGGCTGAATATCAGCGATTAGGAATCATCACTAATGGAGACGTAAGCCTGACTTAGAAAGTACTTTATATAATGATTAGTGGGCAGATGTATTGGGGGAGGAGGAGATCAAGAGTCATCCACTTAAAACAGCAGAAATGATTTGCTCCTTTTCATATAAAATGTATTATTATGATCATTTTTTAATTATTATTTAATATTACAATTACCTAGGCTTTCCTACTTTAAGGTAAACATCATGCATTATTAAACGTTTTAAGATACATTAATTTAATATGATTACCAATAGTAATTTAACACATAGGACACAAATCATAACATTTTATAAAACAGTAATTATTTAAACTATCATGTGTACACATATGTTTTAAAGTATTTTTATGGGAATGTACTGTATAATTGTAATTTAATACTCAAACGTTCTCCTTCTATTTTGTCATTTTATGGTATCTGTTGCATAGCATTAAATATGACAGTTGCCATTTTGTTAATCCGAAAATAACTTAAAAATTACATAGTATGGAAATTGTAAAAAAAGAACTTTTCTGTCCCTGCATTTGTTCCAGGGAAGAAAAAGGTTCTGCTAAAGCATGTGCATTGATTTGTTTTTTTCCTTGGTGATGACATTAGATCCAAAAATACCTTGTTTAAACAGTTTAAAGATGGTGATTGTGATACTGGTGATCATGAAAATAGCCTATTAATACTTAATATGTACTAATATATTTTTTTTATAAAATTAAAATTGTTATTTTTAATACTACACATATACACTCTCAGAAAAGGGGATGGTAGAGGTACATTATTGGTCACTAAATGTACAAACAGTGTACCTTTAAAGGCACAACACTGGTGTTAAAGTCCAGTTGTGTTCTCCAGAGGTACATTACATTCTCTTTTCCAGATGGAGAGGTGAATATTTGTTTTTCATTATAGAACTGTGTAGAATAAATCAACCTAATTTATGAATAATTAATACAGTGACAGAAATGTGATTTATTATTATAGTTTATATATAGATTATTGTTCAATTTTCTTTTAAAATATCCATATGTCAGTATTTAAAAAATGCAAGATATTCCATATTTCTTGGCAGTTATGTGTGCAGACATGTTGGCTTGACTCAAATATTATAGCACTTTTGTGTTCTCTTTTGATGCTATACTGCAGTGGTCACCCAATACCTTTTCAGAGACACTGAACCTTTGAGTAACCAGATCCATCCCCTGTGGTTTGTTTTTGAGGTTAGGGCAGTGATCAGATTTCTTCATCTTTAAAGCTGTGGAAGGGTGAAGGGGTTAGAAATCTCTATAGTGATTCAGTGAAAAAAAAAGATGTGCTCTTTGAGATGCACAGATAGAAACATGAAGACTCCTGCCTACATAGGGACTTTATATTTGAACGTGTGAATCAGATGAGAGAAGGAGAGAGAGAGAGAGAAAGAGAGAGAGAGAGAGAGAGAAAGAGAGAGAGAGAGAGAGAGAGAGAGAGAGAGAGAGAGAGAGAGAGAGAGAGAGGAATACTTAGACACATTATACTGGATCATTTAAGGCCATCTTGGGCCTGTCAAGTCATGCAATGGATTTTGAAATTTGGCCCATTAGGCTATAAATAGTAAATGTTAAGTATTCCCTGTTTTACCATTAACTCAATTTTTTAACTCAAATACCTCACAAGCCTCATGTCTAAAAAATTGCTTTGCATTTGCAGAAAAAAAATTGATTCATTAAAAAAGACCAAAAATTGATTTTTACAAGTCAAATCATTTTGAAACCATAAAGGTGTAGAAATATATAGGTCATAGTCTTTATATAAATATTATATTGCAAATATTATATATGAAGTATTATTATTATTCCAAGTTAAACTTATTTATATTGCTATTATTATCATTATTATCATTATTATTATTATTATTATTATTAGTTTATTATTATTATTATTATTATTATTATTATTATATTATTTTACCAGCAAAGTATGTCAACACTATCCCATTTTCACCTAATAGATATGCTGTAAAAGTAATGAGTCATATATAAATGTGTGTGTGTGTTTTTTGTCTATTTTTATTTCTTCAAAGAATATGTTACTGAATGTTACTGAAGCTCGTGGGGTGTTTTTTTTTTTAGAATGTGTGACAGAATGTTTGAATTTATGAGTTAGTATATGTGTACAGTATACAGAAAAAATATTGGGGCACCTATATATTGCAACTACAGGAGATTTTATTACATCTCATTCTATGACATCCTATCTGTGTCTTTACTTCCTGAGGAGACTATCTCTTAGATCTTCACAAACATTTACCACTGCACCATCAACAGCCTACTGACCAACAATGTGCGCTGTGCGTACAGAGCATGGAACAACAAGAGCTGCTGGTATCCAGGAAAAGATACAGAGGCATCTACGTCAGAACCAGCTACACCAGCTTCTTCCCAACATCCATCACCCTACTGACCTCGGCACTACCATTCTGCACCACTGGACTATTTGTTTATATTTAACATTCATTCATTCCTTCATTGTCTGTAACCACTTATCCAGTTCAGGGTTGTGGTGGGTCCGGAGCCTACCCAGAATCACTGGCCGCAAGATAAGAACACACCCTGGAGGGGCTCCATTTTAGCCCTTTCATTTTGAACAGCATTGGTGAGGTCAGACACTGGTGATGAACGCGAGGGTCTACATTCTACTTAATCCCAAATGGGGTTTAGGTTAGAGCTCTGTGCAGACCAGTCTGGTTGTTCCACACCAAACTCACCCAAAAGTGCCTTTATGGCTTTGTGTACTGAGGGACTGTTGTGATGGAACAGAAAATGGCCTTCCCCAAAATGTTCCCACAGATTTGGAAGCATACATCTCTCTTACAAGTAAGAGTTTAAGTACAAGTAAGCATTAAGAATCCCCCTCAGTGGATCTATGTACAAAAGCCAAATGCTGAAAAACAACCAATAGCTTTATTCCTCAAACTTTACAGATGGTACAGTGCAGTCAGACAGACAGGTAACATTCTCCTGGCTTTCACCAAATATAGACCTGTTGCAATAGGGGCATTCTATTGCATCCATTTACAGTACCATGCTCGATTTCAGTTAGCTCTTTAGGTCAACCCACTTTTTCCACAGATGTTTCTTTGTAAAAGCAGACTGCATGGCTAGGTGCAAAGTTTAATACACCTTTGTTAATGACAGAATGAAACACCTGAAGGAGGTGTGTCCCAATACAATTGTCCATATATTGTATGAAATGAAGTGTATGTAAATGAGGACAAGTCAGTTTCATGAGGTGCGTCGCGTTTAATTAAAGAATATATAGAGAGCTTATTCATTCGCAGCACTTCATTAGTGAGTATAATCGTATATCGCCGTCTAGCGGCGTGCAGATGCAGTGCAGCTGTATTCCAGGGGGCCTCGTTTATAAAACTCTGCGTGGATTGCGGTGTGAAATTGTGCGTGCCAGAAAAAGGTCAGATTTATAAAACCGTGCGTACGCACCCCTGAACGCTTTCTCTTTATAAATCACAATTGTTTTTTCAAAACTTGTGCCCATGAACCCGCCTCCGTAACACACACCTATAAATGATCCATAAAAATAACCTCGTGAATATTTAAATACGGGCTTCTGCATTTTCGCATGAGACCTGTGATTCTGTGTAAGTAGAATGATTTACTGTCTATCTATTATGGAGTTTAATAGTTTTTAATTTGATTAAAATGCATGGTTAAGCAAAATAAGCAAAAACAAGCTGGAGTATAAAGTAGACATGAAATTAATTAAACAAATCTGTGTTACTCCTGTGAGGAAGGTTTGCACATTTATTTGCAATTCTCTATTTTGCCATATGATGCCACCAATTCCCGCTGTGGTTACATGTGTGTAAGCGTGGGTCAAACCTGGTGTGTAAAATATTCAAAGTGGTGTAAGAATTAAGAGTGTCACAATACCGCAAATGGTAATTGGTGTCCATAATGCAATTTTTTAAAAATCTACATGTAGTTGTACATAATGCAGTGGTTTATTCAGCAGCATAGAAGACAAGCAGTCATTCATTCATTCATTCATTATCTGTAATCCTTATCCAATTCAGGGTCGCGGTGGGTCCAGATCCTACCTGGAATCACTGGGCGCAAGGTGGGAACACACCCTGGAGGGGGCGCCAGTCCTTCACAGGGCACAAGCAGTCATGTTTTCAGAATTTTGGCATCAACATGGTACTGAAGTGTTGTTTTTAATGATATCCCTATTCAATATGTTAGAAAAATGTAAAATGTTTAATACAATGTTAAATACAATTTAAAAGATTCCTTGATTGTGATTACATTTTAAAAAAGGAACAAACATGTTTTATATTAAGAATTCAGACCAGGCACAGACGTGCTTGTAATTATTACTTAACAACATGGATGTTTTGACAAATCACTTAGATTTCTTTGTGTATTTCTTTATAAATCTGTGTCGTTTTGTGCGTACGCACCCTTTAAAAATATGAGAATGTGAGAGAGAGAGAGAGAGAGAGAGAGAGAGAGAGAGAGAGAGAGAGAGAGACTTATGTGTTGGTCTGCCAGTAGGAAAGCCTCTCCACATTTAAACCGGGACGCCCCACTTCTGTTGGAGTCGGTGGAGGCGCTGAGAATAGGCAGCCGTAACGTTCCTATCGGTTCATTCATTTCTTAGCACTGTGGATTTATGCAGGATCCTGCACTCTACGGTTTCTGAACTGGTGAGCGCATTCTTTATATTTAGGTATGGACGGTTGGATGGCTGAGAGGCTGCCTCGCTAGCAGCCATACGAGCAGCAATCCGATTCTGGGGGAAACATTAGCAGTCGGTAATGTTATGGGTATGTAGCATTGGTGGCTAAATGGCTGCTTAAACAAATGCCAATGAACAAGTGGTGATTTCCTCAGTACGCTGACCCAGACGGCCAACTAGTCAGACTGTGCTTTAAAAGAAAGAGAGGAGAACAATGTGGAAATCTAGTAGTAGCCTCTTGTCCATCTCAGGACAAGCTAACTTAACGTTACCGCTCTCTGCTTAGTGCTGTGTAGTTAGGCAGCTGGCTGAAGGAATAACGAACTAACAGTGTTCATTAAACCAATACTATAACTGGATAGTGTAGCTCTTGCACTCGTCCAGTATCTAGCCCTTAATTAGAAGTTACTTTTCCATTGTTCGGCTAACTGTCTGCAGACTGGAACTCTTTTAAAGAGATTGGTTCGTCAGCTAAGCTAGTTTGTTATACAAACACTTAACCTCAGCTTTAAGAGTAAAAGTTAAGCATTAAGTAAAGTGTAGACAACTAGGGCAAAAATTTAACCGACAAGATAGCCATACTGTACAAAACTTTACTGTTAGAAACCGTTGAGTTTTCAGATTTAGCCAGCCGACACAAGGGGGGAGTCTCAAATGGTGCCGCGGACCCTAACTAGTGCACTAAATAGGCCGTGAAACTATGGACTCAGCGCCTTAGAAAGTGCACGGGCTGTTAAATTGAGTCGAGCTGCTTATGACTGGCTAAAGTAAACACTGATTCTGATATTAGGCATAGAAACCATTATTTCGTGACCCACGCCGTGTACTACACAGGGAGCAAGGGGCACAGACAGCACGTTAGCAAGGTAAATTAGCCCCTAATCCCTGGCTAACGCACGGATGTATGAAGACACTAAGCTCATTGGTTTGACAGTATTTCTTTGTGCTTCGTGTCACTCAGTATTTTTTCCTGACATTTATTCTACCCCCTCACGACCGGCAGAATTTTTATTAGAAGTTATTAAAACGGCGTGTAGTCGCCCACTCCTATTTATCCACTACCTTTGTTGATGTACAACGGTTCAACACCAACTTGGTCAGAGTACGCTCACAATGTATTCTTCTTTTAAAGAGGAATTTTACAGACTTTTATGTGTTTGTTTCAGTCAGTCAGATTTAACACAACGGAGAAACGCTTCGCTGTAGATGATTTATCAGACCTTTTTTATATTTACACGGGATGTGATCGGAACCAGGTGTCGTGACATGCCCAAAGCAAATTAAGCTATATTATTTACTATACAAATCCGTTCAAACCACAATAACAATCAGAGTTGTGTTAAAAAAAAACGTACCATTCACTACAAAGATGTACTTTATCGATATTCAGTTACATATTGTATTGCAACTGTTGAATAACCTTGTTGACCCCGTTCTAACTGTTCTTCAGTTGTCAGGACAACTTCAAAACAGGTGTTATTTGGGTGGTGGGTCAGCTGCAGTGATATTAATATGTTGGTGGTGTGTTAATCGGTGATGTGCTGCGATGAGTTGACCAGGTACGCCAGTGTTGCTGGATTTTAAACCTGTCGGTGGTAACCTGAGAATAGCCCACCAACCAAACGTATCCCGCCAGAAGTATCCTGTGACCACCGATGGAGGGTTAGACAGAAGGTGAGACAAACTGTGCAGCATCAGATGAGGTACTGTCTCTGATTCTACACAACAAGGTGGAGAAACAGGTTAGATAGAGTGGACAGTGAGTGGGCACAGTGTTTAAAAACTCCAGCGGCACTGTTGAATCTGATCTACATGTACAGTCAAAATACGGTAACACATCACAACGCCAGTCTCACTGCAGGTTCTCCACTGCCTTGTCTGTGGTGGTTTGCTGGGTCACTATCTGTTGAACAACAGGGTGAAATGGGGCTAAAATGTACAGTCTGTGTTGTAAAATTACAAACTGAACCTATATGATAAGAGGAGCTGATGAAATAGGAAATGTGTGTAGAATAAAGAGGTTATTTTTAATGTTATGTCTGATAGAAATATACACATGTGCATAAGCTCATAAATGATTTTTCCTGACTGTTCTGTGGAGGGTGTGGTCTTTTTTCACGTAGAGTTTTGTTTGGCACAGTCGCTATTATGGCTTTGCTGTGAGTAAGCTGCTCTGTGAAGGTGTAGCCTTACTCTGATTGTAGCATTGGTTGCCTGAGGTGATTGCATAGGTAACAAGAAGTCTTTTAGAAAGAGCCCCATCTCTTTTACAGGCAGTGCAAATGTGATGTCAGCCTAATGTTTGAACTGAACCTGAGAAATTGGATGGTGTATTGTACTGTATCAGATGTGGTCATGATGCATCAGATAATCTGTCTTTGAGGCTTGGAGATATAGACATAGATTTATATCTCATTATGTTAATAGGTTTTTTTTGCTGTGCTTGCGTGAAACAATGTTTATTTACTCAGGCTTGACTTTGGAATAAGCCTAAGCTGCATTATAAGCCAAATGCTGAAGTGCTGATAAAGTGAAGAGAGTCTTAACTTGTCTTATGAAGATTATTAGATAGACTAAGCACCTTTTGAAGAAGTCCAAATAGAAAAGGCCTCAGTTATAAAGCAGCTGAAAGAAACAGCATGCATATCATAGAACTAACATTCCTTATTCTCTATGAATACACAATAACTGGTTTTAGGGTGTTGAATATCATTGCTGTGATTTCATAACCATCCTTTCTTTTGCTCAGGAGACAGTGGGGATTTTTTTCAGAGCAGAAGACTATTCAATCACTGGGATGCAGTTTCTCAGAAAACATTGACATGTGACATAGTACAATAGTTTCATTTGACGATTGCATGCTGTAGTTGTCCAGTACTTTGTCAAGCACACAATGCTGCATTTGAGTAACGGGACATCAGTGTTTTTTTTTCCCCCTTTTCTTCTTTTTTTTCTTTTCTTTTCAGAGGTTAAGACAGAGCTGACATTTCTTCAGTTCCACACCTGGGTAAGGTGGAGAGTTTGCCAGTGTCTATAGTGAGAAAGATGGGCTCTTTGAGACAGCACAGTTGAAAAGACATGAACACCCCTGCCTGGTTCAGGTTGCAGTACATCTCTACTAGGTTTGAATGAGAGGGAGAGAGAGAGAGAGAGCACGAAGGCAAGAGAGCATAGACATGAATAGCTCAGTCCCACAGCCAGCAAGATAAATATCAGATGGAGTATTTCAATAAAGAAGTGAAGAGCCCGTCAACAATGCTACAGGGAATGAGAGTGAGACCTCCGGTCAGTAATGGAAGATTCCAGACTGCCCGAGGTTAGTGTCTCCGGCCTCTGAGAGGTGAACTTTGGGTCCCTGTGGCTTTTTAAATATTATGCCTCTGTCTGTGAGAATATGCAATGCTTGCTTTTATTTCATCAGACATGTTCCCTTCCAGAATTGATTTTGCAGAGCATTGTGGTGGGTTGCCGTATAAAACGTATGAAATATTCCCTCGAAAAAAAGGATATAGCTGGAAAAATTCCTTTACCAGCTACTTATTATGAGCTAGAATGTGCCCTAGGCCTGCTCACTATATCATCTTTGTTAATGCTACGTATATGAGCCTGAATATTTTGATACCTTCTTTTATGTAAAGGAAATACTGAGGTACGATTCCTATTGCAGTGGAGGGTATGATTGCAGGATATTCAGATGTTTTCTTGAACAAATATAGACAGCCAGTAAACAGTTAATTTTTTTGAACACATGCTTCTTGCCTCACAGACACAGACACAAGATTGAAATTCAATATTGAATGACAGAATTATTGGATACTCTATAGTGTTGGTCAGCACCATGGAAGTATTGGATTTCAGTACTCTGTTTGATCTGCAGTATACAATGGAGCTTCCGTTAGGTGTGTAAAATATTCAAAGTGGTGTAAGAATTAAGAGTGTCACAGTACCGCAAATGGTAATGATTTCAGAATTTTGGCTTCAACATGGTACTGAAGTGTTGTTTTTAATGATATCCCTATTCAATACGTTAGAAAAATGTATGATGTTTTAAAATACAATTTAAAAGATTCCTTGATTGTGTTTACAATAAAAAAAAAGGGGGGGGAACAAACGTTTTCTGTTAAGAATTCAGACCATGTACAGACGTGCTTGTAATTACTACTTAACAACATGGATGTTTTGACAAATCATTTAGGTGAAATATAACACAGATGTTTCAAATGTGTTTCATCAGAGATGCGGTAATTTTTAATGCTAACAAAGCACTACTTACATTGCGTTTTGCAAATCAGGCCCAAATTGTATACTTCATCCTTATATCCTATATGCAATTTAATGTGAACTTTTATCCAAAACAGGAACAGGTTGCCCACAACATTTTGCATGTGCAGCACTGTTCTATACAGCTGGGAATATTCTGACCTCTTTTCCTCTGAGGTTAAACCCCCCTTTGGTAGAGGATTGGACCCAGCCAACCCCAGCCAGCCCTCCAATCTGTAGCCCTGCTAATACTCTTTAGCTCTAGCTGTGCAGCACCACGGGGTTCACCCCTCATGACAACACTGACTGAGGGGGTGGTCTGCCGTGAGCAATCAGGCAAATTGAACAGGGCTGAGAGAATCTGAATGTGTTTATAGTGCCATCTGACTGAGACTCCTGCAGCTTTCCTACTAGCACTTTTTCTGTTTTTCTCATTCTGTGGCATTGCAAAGGTGTGTGTGTGTGTGTGTGTGTGTGTGTGTGTGTGTGTGTGTGTGTGTGTGTGTGTGTGTGTGTGTGTGTGTGTGTGTGTGTGTGTGTGTGTGTGTGTGTGTGTGTGTGTGTGTGTGTGTGTGTGTGTGTGTGTGTGTGTGTGTGTGTGTGTGTGTGTGTGTGTGTGTGTGTGTGTGTGTGTGTGTGTGTGTGTGTGGGATTGGTAAAATGCTCTTGCATAAGAGACGCAGGAAAATTATTTTGATCAGCATTGTTCCACTGAGTGTGGACATTATTGAAATGGAGATTTTTTTTTCTCTCCAGGACATTAATGGCAATTGAGGTCTTGCATAAGGGTATGGGAACCTGAAATTACTGATTTGGCTTAAAGCTGAAGCTTTCTTCAATGGCTCTCGCTTTCGGTTTCCTTTTACTAAGAACGAAGGGTCATTAGAATGTTGTCATTACTATGAATTTGTTCTCACCCCAGAGTAATTGTATGTAATCACATGCACCACTGCTACTGTTTGGCATAGAGACTTATTTTTCCATTGATGGTTGATTGTCCAGCCATAGATTAAGCCAAGTGTGTGGTGTTTTTTTTTTTTTTTTTTTAATTTGATACATAAGCTTATTCTGAAACTGGCCCTGACCTTATTCTGCGTGTTACTGGCACCATAATTATTTTTTCGGGATGAGTTATATCTGTATTAGGAGGTATTTACTTGAAAATAAGTTATCACCATCCACCAGATGTTTAAAATTTACTTGCATTTCTCATTGATATGGCGTAGTGAACATATACACTATATACTGTGATTTGGAAAAGATGAGCATTTACATTAGTATTTTATTAATGTTTCTGTATTACTAACTCTGCAAAAATGTACATTATAAAACGGTAGTATAATGTTGTGGGTTTAATTGAATTTCTACATGATACAAATGGTTTTGCATTGGACCTCAACTGTATGTTTAATGAAAATTATCTGCCCATGATTTTCCCATATCTGTGCATCCCCAGTGTTTCTTTTTGCAAACAAGTAGAGAAGTATTTTTAACCATTGAGAAGTACATAGAAATGGAGAAATCAAAAAAATGATAACCAGAGCAAATGTGCTTATTTTAATCATCCAAACACAATTTTTTATCAAAGGGGCAAGCAGTAATGTCATGCTGGTTCTAAGTATTGGCTAATATAATTAAAGATGAACTCCCTTGAAGTTTGTATCAGCCTTAAAAATGACACAGGAATTGCCAAGAAAGAGCACCGATCTAAATTTCACTTCCACTCACAGAGTGCATTTCATTTCAGTCTGCCTCTACTTTAAATTGAACCGGATTAGCATCAAGATTTCATGAATGTTTTCATGAATCATGTCTCTTACAAAAAAGATACGTTGGTGTTCTTTTAGTTATTCTTTTTTCCCCATTACCCTTCCATCCAGCCTAAGTCAAGAAAAGTACTGTTCCATTGCATAATGGGGAGCTGAGTGCTTTCTTGTTTGATTAATGTTCCCTTTTTTACAAGCATTTTGATTAGTTGACGTGAAATGCTGACAGGAGTTAATTGCTCATCAGTAATTAAAGGCATCTTCGTATGAAGGGAGAGTTCCAGCCAAGTCACAGGCAGCTGAGCTTGGAGGTTTCTGCTAAAGCAGACTAATGGATGGTACAGACACTGATTTGTAGGACAATAAATTTTACATCAAATACTCTTTCCGAGAGTATTCACAGAGTTGACATAGTTTTCATTGACTGACTTTCTTCCACTTTTTTAAACTGTGGGTTTGCTTATGTCTAAAATTAAGTTGGGTAACGGATATAGTCTTGAACAAGTATTATCTTTTTAAATATTATTGAACAATTTGAAAGTTGTGCCTTTTTAAAATGGTTCTTCAATGTTATCTCTCAAAAAACCTATTGTAGCACCTTTATATTTAAGTGTTGTGGTGTTCTGCTTTATTCCCAACCATAAACTACCACTCTACATAGGATATAAAACATGCTGCAGTGTTATTAGAAGGAAATTCAGTAGTGTAGTAGGTAACGTGGCTCCAGGTGTGTTTTGGGACATAGCATTATTCAGCCAGCACAAAGAGTCAGTTAAGGTGCAACATAAAATGTGAATAAGGAGCTGATAAACAAGTTGCATAACTAAGCAATGTATGTGTTTGTTTCTTCCATAAAAAGTAATAAATAATAGAAATGGATGGCTTTAAGCAACACTATGTAAGATTTATTTATTTATTTTCAAGTGTATTTTGTATTTATACCACTGTAATGAAAACATATACAGTGCAGTTTCTGCACTGGTGAGCTTTGAGAAACTGACAATTTGACAATTTGTATTTTCTCCACTATTACACATAAGTTGGAGCATCACAGTGATTTTGAAGCTGTAATTTTAAGATCCCACGGTCCAAAAACACATGTTGGTAGGTGGATTGGTGACTCAGGTGTCCATAGGTGTGAGTGTGTGTAGCCCTGCGAAGAACTGGCAGTCCCTCAAGGGTGTGTTCCTGTCTTGAGCCCAGTGATTCCGGATAGGCACCGGACCCACCGAGACCCTGAACTGGATAAGTGCTTATAGACAATTTAAAAGCCATTCATTTATGATGTGTTCTTCCTTTAAGTATGGGGAGCTGCAGTCCATATAGGTGATGATGAAAGAACATTGGAAAGTCCTTTAATCTGCTCGTTAACTTCCAGTGTGAAACCAAAATATAGTATTTGATATAGGGCTGTACCATATCGTATCGTTCGCAATAATATCGTCATCATTTTTAAAACAATAAAAAAAATATATATATATATAAAATCAATATGATATTAGTGATATTCAGACTTGTTTAAGTAATGACGTCATGCAGTTGCCCATAATATGGCATACGTTCTTTACATTAGTCATTTAGCTACAGTGGAACGTGGCTTAGAGGTGGAGGAGTTTGCTCCAATAAAGTGGTTTGGTTATAAAATGCCATATGTACAAGAAACCATGGTATTATGTTAGAAATGAAAGAAGCCTTTAATATTATTAATATATTTAAAAATTTAATTGAATATAGTTCATATTAATATAACACTGATTTTGTAGCAATGATTTGTTTTTGAAATTAATACAAGTATTTTTCAGCGTTTTGTTCATATCACCAAAAATATTATCGCCAAAATACCCTGAAATATCATGACATTATTTTAGGGCCATTTCGCCCACCCCTAATTTGATATAATGATCTTATTTCTTATGTCTCTTTATTTAGAAACACTGTGATGGTGTTGAAAATGGGAGCTAGGTGTTTGTGGTAAAAACATTGGCCCCTTTATGTCCTGTAGGTTTCGTTTTTGATTGTTGTTTGGAAGCACCACAGCTCAAGCACATGAAGACAAACAGCCCTAGACTGTAGTACTGGGAGAGATTCGAGTTTGTAGGGCTTGCTTTTGGAAGAAGGGAGAGTTTAAGAGGGTGGAAATGGGTGTCTTCCTGTAGACATATTTTCAAAGTCATAAAGGGATTCTTTGAGCCGGTGCCATAGCCTTGCTCTGTTGCACTGTGGGATCCTTCTACATAATGCTGTTTTACTACAATACACCACTGTTATGGAGCCTGTCTGAGAAAAATATGACTAGTATGAAAAAGACAAATGCCCATAGGATACTGTACATTACCAGGTTCTACAGCTGAGAAGCTCCATGGTGGTTATTCTATGCAATCACTCATAATGGCATGGAAACAGCAGGGAGGCTCTCCTAATCCAAGGCTGATGTCTCAACTCCAAGTAATACAAGCAATTACCTCTACTGCTCGCTTATGGTGGTGCTATCTGTGTAATGGACAACCAGCTGCTTTTTTGCTTGGTAATCTTTTAATGCTACAGGGAATTGACGGGTAGGTTGCATTATGCTTAAGTGGCTTTCATAAAACACTCTCATTATTAAAACCCCCAATTTAATTCAATATATAGCTTGCAGGAAATGTAAACATTATCTGTTCTCTATTCCAGTAGGCCTGGATGTCACATGTTTTTATTGCAACTCCTGTTACAATTCTTGCGATCAGTAAATGGAAAGCATTTCCAACTCCACTGCCCAGACTCACCACAGCAGGATACACTGTTTTCTTTATCTGATCCTGTGGAATAACTGTACTTAAAAATATGAAACAAATACTTATCAAGCTGGAGTGATTGCGGGGACTATAGAAGAGCTCTCAAGTGTGATATAGGCTAATCTCTGGGTCTGTGTTTCTCAGGCACCTTTATTATCTGTGCTCCCACAGACACAAACGAGCCACTTCTGCATGCCCCCAGACTCCTGTCCTCACCGCCCTTCCTCACTTCAATGACTAAGCACCATTTGTGGCTTTTTTTTCCCTTCTCCAAACTAGATTTCAGTACAACAGTGAATGAAATATTGAACAAAACAGTGAATGAAGTATTTCTATTGGTCTGATATTGCAATTACAGCTGATTGCAATCCCTAATTTTAGATTGTCTATGCATTGTTGCATGTGTGGTCATTAGAGCTGGGAGAATCTGTTCTTTTCAGCTCCCTCAGATGGACAATGTAGTGGATAACACCACTGTCCAACTTGCTGTAGGTGGTTTTCTAAGCAGTCTTCCTCTGATCTTGTTGCTATGTTCATGTTGTTAAACAGCCGTTGTACTGACACCTTGTTGCCAGGGTGTTTAATGCTATTTTAATCATGGCCTTTCCCATATGTGTGACCCGCTCCATGAAGTATAAACTGAACCATAATTGGTTCTTATTATCTGCATAGGAAGGTAATAATTATAGATTATCGTAAGAATCCACAAATCCCACATATTAGCATCCACATATTAAATATATGCGCCAAGCCTGCCAAAACATCCCACCCTTCCGTTTTTATCTTTAAGGGGCATTTGGTTGACCTCTTCTTCCCTGGCGGCCTGTGGTGGATGCTAAGGGTAAGCTCTTGGCCTTCCGCTCTGGTCACTAGGCTTCTCCCCTCCAGCGCCCGTACTGTTAGGCATGCAGGAAAGTGTAATTAATCTCCGGACTCAGCGTGCCAAATCAGGGGACTGCATAACAATTTGTCTTCTTTGCAGGGGCTCTGCCAAATTCTGGCCTTCTTATCCTCGCCCCCCTCCTCTAAACCCACTGGAACCAACACTGAGCAAGCTGTCCCTTTGCTTCTCCGTCAACACGGCTGTGTTTGTGTTCAGCTCGCCCAAATATCAACTCCTTGTCATTGGAGTACATCAGCAGCTGGGCGCTTATCTCCTGGCATGCCTGAGACGCTTCACTTCATTAATAGGCTGCTTGCGCAGTTACATGCAAGAGCCGAGGTCAAATCCAAACACAACCATCGGCACTTTTACGAGATACTGACAAACTTCACTTGCACTATCAGTGCCAACAGAAGTGCTCTGATAGTGTTTTTTAGTGTTTTCTTTTGTGTGTTTTTTCTGTACTACTTTAACCATGGGTATATATTTTTTTTAATTTTATTTATTTATTTTACACTTTTAATTAAATCACGGTCAATTTGTTCTAGACCCTTGATGCTGTAAGCACACATCAGTTTTTTAAACTAAGAGGCTGTTGCTCTTGCTATTTTTAGATGGTTTTGATCCCCCTGTTCAGTAGCAGCAACAATCAGAAGCATATTAAATGTTAATATTTCTTTTTATCCATGCATGATGAAATCTTCTATAATCCGAAGCCCAAAATTAGCAATGTGGTAGAAAGACTCCAGGTCCCGAATTTGTCCAAATTATGCCATCTGGTCATTAGGTTTCCTTCCTCTTGTTCTCGGCGAGCACTTTAGAATCACAGATTGATTTCATTAGGAGCGCTCAGACGAGATTCCTACCAGCCAGTCTGTGTTGGGTTAAATTTGTCTTAAAAACGCCTTCGCATTTCCTGACAGATGGGCAGCATTTTAGATGACAAACAACTGCTGACAAGCACCGAATTGTCATAAAACAGTTGTTTATATTCTTGGGACATGCCAAGATGTCTGGCCTGTTGACATTATAAGATGTACAAACAGTTTTGGTGCGGCTTATTCATGCTCCCAAAAACAAAGCCGATCAGTTTCAGCTGGTCTTAAGACTGGACGTTATGATTTAGCACTTTCACTATTCATTTACTAAGACTGATTACCTGACTCAGTTTAGAAGTCCTCAATTATAAATGCTTAATGTGCTAATGAATAAATTAGCATGGATAATGGATATGTAACAGAAGATCCTTTTTAAAAGAGATTTAAATTTTAATTTAAACTGATTTAACAATTTGGTTGATCAGTGTGGTTTTCCTAAGTATCATCAGAGTTCAAATTTTTGATAGCATCCTGAGGAATGTTTTTAGGTGTAATATTTTATTATTTTTATTTTAAACAATGCTTTTATTGCAAGAAAGGCAACAAGTACCCAGGGAATTTGTATGCAATTTTTCTAAAGTGCATACATTAACCATTCTAAATGTAAACACATCTTACTGCTTGAGTTATACAGATTTTAAAAAATGGACAGTGGATTGATCCTGTTCTAGCACATACTCCTATAGTTAGACAAACAAGTTTTAATGCACATATAAAAATTCAATGTAACATAGTGGAATTATTATTATTTTATTTTTGTATAACTTATTATCTTTTTTTCACAAAGTTTGACCCTTTTTTAAAAAAAATCTGATTGGATAAATATTTGTCAGTGTAATCAGTTATTGATTGCTAATGTAATTGATTATGACAGCACTATTATATTTCTGGAGCAGATTTTTTCTGATGGCTACATTTCTCTGTTTGAACGCCTCCCTCTCTGTCTCTGGCTCATAATCCCTATGCTCCTTGGCCCAGCTCCTGAGAGACAGATTTGTTTCTGTTCCGGCGGCTGAGGCCTGATGCCTGTCCAAGACTTCTGGAAGGATGAGGCAAGCCAGATCTTCCTGTTAGACCTGAGAAAGGCAACAGAGAACAAAAAGGCGCATGTGGCCCACTGATGTGAGAAAGCTATGAGACTTCAAACACACCTGTCTGTTTCGCACAAGTCCACTGCACCACCCAGCAACTAATCTGACACCGAGTGATAAATGTTTTAATCTGGGTGTGATCCTGTAATCCACCAGGTATGAGCTGTGCAGCTCAACACCACAACACAGGTGGCTTCCCCCCAACAACCCTCACATTAGCTCTGCATCACCACTGACTCCAAACAAATCTCCCAGGTGTGTGAAAATTGCACTGATGACTGGGTAAAGTCAGTGCACACCAGACATGCCAAGGACAGGGCGACTGGCATTACTGTCATTATAGTATAACAATTTAAAAATCTGTCATTACATATGACGCGTTCAAAGGGTGAACAGGCTGAGATTAAATACCAATGGTTCTTGCTGCATTCTGCCACACTGATTAAGTCTGCTTACCCTGTGAGCACATTTATTTATTTATATATATCTCGCATATGAAGAATTTATACTACTTCCAAAACTGATATCTTCCCTCTAAATCTCCACTGTCAACCCTTCTGTGTAAAACAGGTACTTTTTAAAACAAGGCCATGTTTTAGGAGAGCACAATCCGTATGGGTTTGTCTAAATATTCTGGATTCTCCTTTTATCCTTATGAGGCCGTGACATTGACATGGAGGCTTTGGTTTATCTTTGTATGGTAAGAAGTAACAAACCTGGCTGCTGTGATTCAGCTCATTAAGGATGACCATAGTTTAGTGAGCGGAGTTTGTGACCAGCTGGGTAGTGAGTACCAGTGTTAAACCGAGAACATTTTATATGAACTGAATAGCATTTAACACTCTATTATAACACAGGGAGGTTCTTTTCTACCGATAAAATGTAACAGAATATCAGATTTTTAAACATTTCTCTGGATTACACGAAAAAGGTCGCATGATGAGATATACAAATGTCTTCCCTGGGAGGCATCTGGTGCATACTTTGAGGCTATGTTAGAAGTCAATAAAAGTCTAAATGCCACGTCCCTAATGCTGGAATAAGTCTATCACTTTTTCGAGAATGAGTAAGAAACTTGATTAATCCAATTGAACCGAGCATCTCTCTAGTGATCAGCTCTGAAGATTTGGTGGTGGCCTGTTCAACACGCTTAACTCTGACAGGGGATATGTAGAGCATGCATATGCACATTTGCTGCAGCGTACAGCTCTGACCACAGCATACAGCATTTAGCACACTCCTAACATGACCTTATGGACTACTGTACAATAATTGTCCATAATTCTTCATTCATACTGCTCTGTTTATTTACTGTTGTGTGTCTTACTCTGGTGTCGACCAGAGGAGGATGGACCTCCCACATCTGTCTGTGTTTCCCCTCTAAGTGAGTTTTTCTACTGATGATGATGATACCATTAGCCTACATTATTTTATATATATATATATATATATATAAATAAATATATAAAAAAAGCAGCCACATTCTTTAAGAATACCTGTGCAATAACTGTTTATATGTGTGTATATAAAAGGCTGGACAATAAGTATCAATATAAACCTCAATATATGTAATATTTCAATGTTGGCCATATTATCCAGCCCTAATAATAATATATTTATCATTGTATGTCATTCACATTTGTATGCCTTTTAATTCTGCTATTTGTGAACAAGTACATTTTATTATTAATTTATGAATGAATCAATTTTACATCAGTTTTGTATTAGATATTGTGTACCACTGGAGTCATATGATGAGTCTCAAGATTTAGCTGAGTATAATATTGATTGTACGTTTTACAGTTACAAGATTAAAGACTGAATACAGACTTAATATATGAAGAAAAACATATATGACTAAAGTAATTTCAATTCCAGATTAGCTGACCTGATACCAGTGCCGTCCCAAATGAGTCGATGACAGAAATAGTCATTCGCTGCGGCCTTTAAACCTAGAGCTGTTCCAGCAGAAAAATGATACAAATACCAGTTTTTCTGGTGATTCATTTTATTTTTTATTTTTTAAATATATATATATATATATATATATATATATATATATATATATATATATATATATATATATATATATATATATATTTTGTAACCTTTACACAGTGAAGGGTCCCATCAAACCTCCTTTCATCATGTGCCTGAGCGTTGCTTCACACTGCCATACTGGATGTTCTTATCTTAACTGACAAGTGTACAATAGCTTTGCAGTATTTCAAACCCTCCCTTTGCTGGCTGCGGTTTCTGACCTGTGCCTTCCAGCTGCTGATAGTTTTATTCTGAGACGTGTTTGAGCTTGCTTATATTATTAGTGCTGTAGTATTAGATCTTGAATGAGTTGTTCTTTTAAAAATGGCTTGAGATTGATGAAATATTACAAGGTTATTTTTTTCGCAGTGGTGTGGTGTTTTGCCTTGCCCTTAAACTGCCGCTGTGTTTTGTCCCTTTGCAAATGCAATATTGTGAGCAGAGATGTGGAGCTGTTGTTATTTGTGTCTTGTTGTTTATAACGGACCTTAGGTGAAGGCATTGGTATTCAGTGCCACGCAATGTTGGTAAAAATAGTCTTCACTGCGATGGAAATTGTGAGTTCTAAAGCTTAGACTAGATTGTGTGATGAGCACAAAATAGGACTATTGTGGCAGGACAAGTGTGTTTACTTCTCTAATGACGAGTGGCTGAAGGGTCCAGGAGTCCATGAGGTTTAACAGTCCACAACAGCTGTAGCTTTTCTTGCTTTATTGTAGTCCACGTGGTCTCTTCCTTTGATTAAGAAACGATTTAATAAATTGTTGCATGTCTTGCATCAGAATTATGCAGGGTAGTGGCATATTTGGTAATGATGACTCCGTTTATTCAGACTTTGTCCTTGATTCGTGATGTTTGCCTAGGGAAGTTGCATCAGTGTGTTTACACAGCTCAGTGGCTTTGGGGAACGAAAGCATCCTAAGCAAGTCACGAAAAGGTCAGCGGACTTGCTTATCACGGAAAGAAGCGGCCATTCAAGAGCCAAATTGAATGGCTGATACACTGGACGGACACCAGACCTCAATGCCCTTGCTCAAATTCTTTGTGGATTATGTGCATCATTATCCATAAAGAGCCTGGAGAATAAGCTCAATGTTTTATTGTGCATGTGTGTGTGTGTGTGTGTGTCAGTCTTGACAGCCTTAATGTCATTCTTTACACTACACTATCCTGGCATCAATGTGATTTTAATTACTTTGGTGGAAGAGATGAATTGAGTTCAGATGTCAAGAGCGGTGGTGACTTGCTTTTCCCTGTTGTCCCCCTTGTTGTTTTGGAGAGCTGACAAATGGGGGAATTGTCATGGCTAAAATGTGAATACGGTGATGGAAGCATTCAAGCTCCCCAGTTTCTATGCAAGGGAAATCTTTGTTGGTGTCTCTCCCATGCTCTTCTATAACCTACAACTGAGGCAGGCTCGCCCACCCGATGTTTTATTGTGCAGTTGTGGTGGCGTATGAAATCTGCAGTAGAGGTAGTGAGAAAGAGGCTGAAATAAAATATGAAGTAAAAGTGAAATTGCTGCAGGGCCTTTGGGTTCTGAATTTGTCTGATGAGAAGTTCTGCCACGGTGGGTTTTAATAGTGATGCACTGAAATGAAAATCCTCGGACAACACCAAAGTGCAGGACATACTAGGCTGATGAATGAAAGCTGAAAATGGGTAAAGAAAAACATGTATGAAAAGCTTACATAAACGCACTAAATTAAAACCCTATAGGAGCCCCACACTATATGACTTGAAATTGGCGACCACCGACAGAATTTAGTCATCCAAGAAATGACATTTTTAGTTCCTAACAATTTGTGAATTATACATCATTACAAATACTGAGGCTACAGATGGCACCTGTGCTCTCAGGGAGCTTCCTTTTATTGATGGTTTTCAAATGGTTTCAAACCTGTAATGAAGATGTTGAGTCTTGTCTCCACTTTTTAAACTCCGCATAAAACGGTCAACAACGAATGGCATATAATGTCTTAGGATATGACTTTTTCACATTTTATCTACTCAAGACTATTCGAAAGCATATCCATTCCTATTTTAGAACTGTATGTAAAGCTTTTGATGGTTTGTTGTTGGTCTGTCACCTTTATTTTTAGCTGAAATTCATTTCTGTAACTCCTGGGCTCCTGAAGCAAAGGGGAACCTCTGCACCAATTCAAGTCAGCTAAGGTCCTGAAGGGCTCATCAACGTATTTCTCCCTGATCTCCTCATTAACTCTATATAATTATCTCCACCACCATCTCGGGAGACCCCCGTTGTTGCAAATTAGTGGTTGCTTAGCCTGCTCTCTGTCTCTCTGTGAATTAGTCCCAGTAGCCAAACACAAATTCAGTGAGGCCTAGATAGCGAAGTCTAAAGTGATGCTGTTGAGCTATCCATTTTTAAAAATTGAAATAAGCCTGAATTGTCAAGTGGGTCTTTATCCCCTGCCTTTCCCCCCCACATCTATGCTTTGTGCCTCAGAACTGCTGACGCGAGAACTGTTTTCTTTTCCCCATCTGAATTTTTAAGTGTCTGCCTTTGTTGTTCTAGATTCCACTGCCCTGCACCCACAGGCATATCCGATATGAAGCAGCATCAGCATGGAGTGGGTAATTTCTCCTTTCCTCTGCTGTCTGCATTTGTTAGGGAAAGTGTAAATCAGCGGAAAGAAAAAGAAGGGTCTTACGAGTTTGTTCGTGAGGTGCGGTGTAAGGCTCTAAATGTGAGCTCTAGTGGTTCCCTCTTATTTACAGCCCTTTTATCCGACCAAGGTTGAACATATATCTCATTCTAATTTTTTTTTAAATATTAATGTGTTGATAACATTTCCTTCTGTTTTTGTACTGGCTGTTACTGATACAAGAAAATAAATGACATGTTTATGACTATGCAGTCATCATAGAACAAGACAGGCTAAATGATCTGCCTTGGTACACTTGCTACGCAAAAAAAAACAAACATAATTCTATGAAACACTGGATCACTCCCATTTATTTACGTTAAAATTGAAGGGTGTTCACATTCACATTCTTCAGTGGATTTCCAAAATGAACACATCCTTTACAGTTCATTCATCTTTAAGCAAGCAGGTTTCACTGTTGACCTTTTTTCAACTTTTCAACATGACTTTAACCTGACGTGGTCAGTCTGCTAGTGTACAAGGTAAGTGCCTTCTGCGTGAAGTCACTGTTCTTATGGAAATGATTTAGCAAGCTCCGGGATTGGACTGCATGAAACAGAGATGCTACAAAATTGAGACAGACTGTGAATAGAGGTTTTTCCCCTGTCTGAGGTTTTGTGGTGTATCTGTAATAAATTGCATTTAGGTCCAGAACCAGACCTGGATTATAGTTCTTCTGTTGAGAATTGCTTGCTAACTTTTGCAGTAACACGATTTGAAAAAGAAAACAAATAATAGTTTAACAAATAAAACCACCAAATTACTTGAACTTAGACTGTGTTGTTATAATATTTAGTCACAGTACTTTAACATTTCTAAGTTAAATGATGTGCCAGTGTACTGTGTAGAACAGGTCTTGTTTTAAAGAATGACACACAAGACCAATAAAGAAAAGCTAGCATGTGACACCTCAGCTTATATTGGAAAAGTAAATAACAGAAAAAGAAGCACCTCTGCATGTTGGCTTGCTTGAGCCTGTTTCAACTTTCATTAAAAATATGTAACACTGAGTTGAACAGTCGTGTGCTTTCCACACTACTACATGGGACTGATGGGTATCTTCATGACATCTGGGCCAGAGTAGTGACTCAGACATAGTTACCTGCCCTGTACTGGAGTGGTTTGTCTGAACAAGAAGTGGTTGTCTCTTCAGGGTATGTTTCCGACTGTGTGGCAGAATTCAGTTGGAGCCTTGCTCAGTGATACAGCTGCATGTCCATCATCAATTTCATCAAACAAACTGTCCAGACTGGCTCGTCCGTCCTTGGCCTTTTCACATATGGTCGCCCCCCCGCCCCCGTCTTGCTTGAACATTTTCTGCAGCGCCAGTATTACAATTTCCTTGGTTTTCTCTGACTTGCTTTGTGACCCTTCCTTATTTTTGCTGCCATGTGTGTCAAATCGCTTTTATGCACAATCATCACTGTAAAAATGATATACTATGTCTAGCTAATAGGGCATTAAATGGTAGGTTAATTGGGCCTGTAGCCAGAAGTAACTTATGATGTAGCCTTGTTGAAGTAGAACTTTAGCAGGGCTATATAAAAATGCACAAGTGTCTATGCACATGGGCTAAAGTTAGGCATGTTTCTCATGTTGTTAGCTGATTTTACATGATATGCATTAAATGTTAGATGACTTACATTGGATCAACTACGGCTGTGGAGGAGCTGAATGGGGTATTGTTCTATGTTGGAAAAGCGCTTCTGTGCGGAAGTAAGTAAATTGCGTTGTTTTGATCCCATGTGCCTCTTCTGTTTCTTTCAACACCAGTCTCCATTGCACAGTGATGGCAGGAATCACATCCGATGCTAACGCGTCCGCAGAGCTTACATGTCGAGTCAACTCTTGGAAATGCGCCAGAACTGTCACAGCCTTCTCGATTAGGTTCCACTGATTAATGGTGATGCTGTCGGGTAGCTCGTTCTGGCGCAAATATTCGGAAAGCCTGTTTCTGCTTGATGAGGGACTGCAGCATGTAGAATGTGCTATTCCACTGCATTTACTTGCTCTGGGTGAGTTGTTTAAATGATTTGCAGTTGTATGTTATCTAAATCAGAACATGCTGAGGCAGAGTTTTGAAGTGAATAGTTATTTAATTCAATACAGTTTTTATTCGTACTGATTTTAACACGGTCCGAGCTCCAGGAGATCTAGCCATGTGGGGCCACAATGCTAAGGAGAACCACCCTTAAGAGGAACTAAGACACAAAAGGCCATCCTCTGAGTGAAATAACATACAAAGAGCAGCGAGTCACTACAGGATAAACTTACTGATATTTCACCCCTAATGATTGGATTTACCCATTAACTAACCTCATAAACTTTAAGTCAAATTGGCCTTTTGGGTCACAGATGTATTTTCTGGTCCCACTGGCATGGTTAATGCATGCACAATGCCCCCACTTTATATTTTACATCAGCTACATTCTTTGTAACTCAATATTTTAGGGAATAAGAGCTGTGTTAAAGGTTGTTTGAGGCTATTTACCAATGACCATTCAGCAGGCATCAACAGGAGACATTGTGGCACATGCAGATAGCACTGTGGGAGGCCAGCAGAGCCACCCACAGTGCCACCCCTCCTCCAAATACAGCAGGGCACGCAGTTGCCACCCTAGACAGCATCAGCCATTTGTATTGATAGTGCATTTATAAGCTGAGTATTTTGAAGATTGTGACACTAAGGTTTTCCATGGATATATTTGCACACACTGAGAAACTATTTAAATTGCATTTCCCCATAGAATTGTTTTGCATGTAACTTACCCAGTGATGTTTAGCTAATGAGAGACATAGGGCAGACATTGTTTCTCCAAAATGCTGTAGTAAAGCTGACTGCTGTGTTGTTATGCTACAAGCTTTTGAAAGATATAGTGCCTCTTGTTTTCTGATAACTGCTGAGCATCTTGTACTTGGCCTCTGATATGGTAAGCCAGTGTCAGAATCACATGTTGTCGTTGATCGTCAAGAACAATATACTGGGCCAGAGCTTATGGAATTTTCACGACCTAGGATTGTCTGTAGACTTTCCAGACTTTCCAGAGCACAGCTTTCAATCTGCTTTGTGAAATATTTCCAGATTGCTGGCATTCCATGTGGTCTGTTTGCGAATGGTAAAATTGTAAGCTACTCTGTCACATGGTATTGTTTGTTTATCTGAGGGTAAACATGTCCCTTCCTACCTCTCATCTTCTTCAGCCCTATAGACCCTCCTGCACCCTTGGATCTTCCACCACTGGCTGACTATCCATTCCCTCTTCTAATCTTTGCGGCCTAGGAGACTGGGCTTTCTCCATAGTCGCTCCCCCTCTCTGGAATTTTTATTATTATTATTATTATTGGTCAAATAACCAATACCTGTAGCAGTACCAGTGCATCCTTATTTGAGTCATCCCCAAACCAAAAATAGGTTAAAATGTCTAGTATTCACTTATCGTTGCTTATATATCACATAATATCAATGACGATTGTGGAAGATTGGAAGCAAGAAGATACAGCCAGGGAAAAGGTCTGACTCATAAGCAAAGACAGGCTTGATACTTAGACACTTTGGGGGCCTATATTTCTCCATGAGTCATTACCATTAGCTAATACAGAAGAGTTTGTCAAGCGCTGATCTGGCCAATCCCTGGTGTGTCCTGCAGCACTGAGCTGTTAATCAGACCACCACACACTCCTCTGGTGCAAAGTTTGTTCTGCGGGGATGGCGTGCGTAGGCGACAAGTTCTGAGCTACCAAAAAATAATTAATTCATGAACACGCATCCAGGCAAGGTATTAAACTATGCATGCTTACATGCATGTCTCCAAGACTCTTGTTGGATGCACTGTGAAGATTGAAGGGGGGGGGGACCTCACTGGAAAAATAACCTCATAGCTGAAAATTCCTTGTGGTGGTGCAGTATTATAAACCCTTTGGACACGTATGCCTTTCTCTCTTCTATCCTCATTATCAGAAGTCACCTTTGCTTCACTGGTGTATTGCATTAAAGTTATATGAAAGGTAATAAAAGGGGATTTGTACTTGACAGTCAGGAGGTGGTCCTGCTACTCTCCTGCACTGCAAAAAATTCATTTGATAGTTACAGACTGGATACCATCTAGTGAAATAAGGAGTAGTAATGTGCAGAGTTACGCAGTAAGCATGTTTGGCCTTGAAGCACAAGCTTAGCTCTCAAGTGGATAAGATCTTGTTTGTGCATCATCTTTACTAGGGATGGGATTTGCCAGAGACGTTACAATTTGATATGATATCCAGCTCTTTCTGATTTGTCTTGTAGAAGAGTAGAATTCTGCTCTGCTTTTTATTGCTCTTTTTCTTACTTTTGGAAACCAGCTGATTGTAACCATGACTTTTTATTTATATATATATATATATATATATATATATATAGGGATTTGATACATTTCAGGCATATTCCACCCCTATTCCAAAAGTAACACAGTTATGGGTCGGTCCATAACGCAAAATCTGTGACATACATTTGTCAAAATACCACAAGCGTCAAACACCACAGCAACATTGGGTTGTTTTTCACCTTTTGTGGGTTACTTCCAGAGGCCCAAATTGTATGAAAAACTTAATGGAAAAATAGTTATTTATTTATTTATTTCTCCCCCCATAATGTCTCATTTAATTTCTGCTACAAACTTGCTACATTTTATAAAAACTATGTCTTTTATTCGACTTGGTGTACACTACCTTATTCCTAATGCGTGCTTTTCAGATTATTTACTGTTCTGAGATTGAAAATATGTTTTTGAGAGAATCAATGGAAAACTGAAAGAAAGAAAAAAAATTATATATATATATATATATATACATTTCATGGCTCTGTGGTGAACTGCTGTTCTACTTGTGTTTTTGGTATTTTCAATGTTCTGTGCAACATATTTTTCATTTGAATCACTGTCCTCACCAAGCAATGGAGTATGAATTGAACATGGGCTGATGAAGTCTTCTTTGCTTGTTTTCCTCTTTGTTAAAACAACCTGTGTCTGGGTGGATCTCCCAGTGGTGCTGTAAACTTGGGCAGGGCATGGTGACTTGTGAATGTCCTCATATCCCAGCAGCCCTTCAGCACCTGGGTGAGGCAGTGGAGCCGGAGATAGGCCAACCTCCATCCCAGAAACGTCAGGGAAAGGTGGGGTGTGTTCTCCAAGGGCTAGCTTACAGCGAGTAAATGGATCTAGCACTGTCAGGGCTCCAAGTGGAGCAGCAGGCTCCCGCCGTCCACCCCTCCAGCTGCTCATCCAGCCAGACAACTGGGAGATGCATTCCACAATGGCTCTGTGGGGGGAGACCATTAGCCCTACTCCTTCGCTGACATCCGAGCCGGGTATTTGCACCAGGAACAATTCAGTCAGCTCTACGAAAGCCTACAGTGATATTACGATACACCTTTGGTATCTGCGCAATCCCATGTGGACCCTCATGGATTGTCTTTTCAGGGGCCAGCCTCCTGCATGAAAACCAAAAGAAAAGAAAAAAAAAAAAAAAAACCCTGCTGCCTTATTCCCACAGCTCTGCTTTCTGTGGAGCCATCCTCCGGTCATACAATAGGTAATGAAAAACTTGCAGCACTGTTGATGGAATTTGAAATTGCAGCCTGAGGACACCATTCATGACATTTTGTCAGCTAAAATGTCTCTCTTATGTGCAAAAACACACTTTTTCTTCTCTTAGTGGCAGCGCTTTGCTGATGCCATTGTACAGAAAAGCTGTAGCTGACTTTGTTTTGCGCCCAAACACAGCTGTAGTTTTTGAGTATCACACCCTTACAGAATTCCTATGCTGGAATGTCTGGCCTGCTCTCAGCCTTGGCTCTGAAAAAAGGAGCCTGGGAAAGTGTTTGGCACAGATCAAGTAATAGGAGTGCTATGTTGTGCTGGTTTCATTGAAATGATCAGCAGTAATGGCTTTGATGTTGCTTTGCATTTAAATGCATTACACTGCGCGTCCTCTAAATCGTTATCTGAAATTGTAATAGGATGGAGTGCTTTCTATCTTCCTCTGCTTGTCATAATCTCTGTGGCCTCGCTCACACAATCCTGATATCGTTGCTGATCTGAGGAGTGATGGATGATTCGGGTGCAGGGCTGTTCTGATTCTTTCTCCGTATCTCTTTCACTTCATGAGGAACATTGCTCTGCATAGGGAGGAGATGTTCAGTTTAGCTTGGATTTCAAAAAAATCTTCAACCTTGACAAATAGCTCTTTCCTGTAAAAGAATTTCAGATGTTTATAGGAACCTTAATATTGTGCCATGCCTTCTGTGTCATTTGTAGCAACTGACCTTGTTTTTGGTTTATTTTTTCTCTGTATGTGTTCTTGATTGAGGTTTTTTGAATTAATTTATTTATTATGTTTGTTGAAGTCTTTAAAACGATTAATTCATTCAATTCAAGGTTGTGGTGCATCCAGGGCCTACCCAGACTCACTGGGCGCAAGGCGGGAACACATAGGGTGACAGACAGGCACAAAACCACATTTACGGACACTTGAGTCAACAATCCACCTACCAACAGTTGTTGGACCGTTGGAGGAAACTTGAGCACCTGGAGAAAACCCACATGGACACAGGGAGAACACCAAACTCCTTACAGACGTCACCTGGAGCAGGGCTCGAACCCACAATCACAGGACCATGGAGCTGTGACAGCAACACTACCTGCCGCCCGTAATTGACATTAATATTCTTTAATGTAATAATCACTACAGCACAGTAGTGCAACAGTGTCACTGCTGCACTGCTCTAGGATCTTGGGCTCCTAGATTCAGTCCTTGCCTTAGGTCAATGTCTGTGAGAAATTTGGTGCATTAGTGGGAAAATGAAAGTTGAGTTGATGAATGAAAAACTGAATCATCAGTTCTTTCAGGGACTAAACTGTTTAGCAGTGACAGGTTTCTTCACGTTTGCCCTTATGCTGTAGAGCACCAGAAGACTCACCAAAATGTTTTGAGTGCTTATAGCATCCTATTATGGAGAGTCCTGCTAAACTTGCTTAAGTGAGTTACAAGCCAAGTCCATGAGGTATTTTTCATCTCTAAACAAACATCAAAACAATAAAATGCATTTCATGATTTTGTGCTCAAACAGCATTAACAGCCTCATGATGACTGATGAATCACTGGGGATGAGAGCGACAGTCTCCTGATGATGGTGCAAATGAGGGAAAAAAAACTGTTTGGGAGCTCAGGATTTTTTTTATTATGTTTATTTATGAACCATGTTTTCTTTAGGGAGATTTAAACATTCAAATGATTGAGTTATTATGCTTTTAATTTGTCATTGTTGAAAGATAATGTAGCTTTTAAGTTTTAACATGTTAACACCAACCACATTAAACCTTTTTTAAAGATTACTTTTGTTGGAGTATTTATGTTATTTAATTTATTAATTAATTAATTTATTATTATTATTATTATTTTTGGCTGGGGGGTTGGGGAGGCGGCACGGTGGCGCAGCAAGTAGTGTCGCAGTCACACAGGTCCAGGGACCTGGAGATTGTGGGTTCCACATCCCACTCCAAGTCTCTGTGAGGAGTTTGGTGTGTCCTCCCTGTGTCTGTGTGGGTGTTCGCCAGGTGCTCTGGTTTCCTCCCACAGTCCAAAAATGTGTGTGTGTGTGTGTGTGTGTGTGTCGCCCTGTGAAGGACTGGTGCCCCCTCCGGGGTGTATTCCTGCCTTGCGCCCAATGATTCCAGATAGGCTCTGGACCCACCGTGAACTGGATAAGCAGTTGCAGATAATGAATGAATAATAATAAATGTATTTTTTTTCCCTTCTTCTCCCTTGTATTTACCCCTACCACTTGTTTTCGTGTCATTCTTACTGAGTTAAACGGTGTGGCATTTTAAGTCTTTCCCTATGAAAATGCTTCAAGAGCCTTTCAAGATGCATCATCAGAACACAAAGTGCTTAATTTCCACACTACCAGTGGTGCTCTTAAGGTAGCTGTGCACAAATGTGCAGTGATACTAGAGGAGCACTGCTGGACTTTAGATAAATTAAGCTGTCATATGCCTTCACAAATCATATATTTTCACCTACTCCTTTGTTATGAAACTGATTTCAGCCTTTTATTCAGCAGTTTTTTGTTCTAACCTTTCAGTACCACCTTAAATTTTGCAATACGTCAGACCCTAGAATGTAATTGATTCACCATTTAAGGTGGAACTGGAAGTGAAAGGAACATTATGTTCCATTTATGTACCAGCTTCAAAATGCTTGTGACTATTCTCCAACCTGTAATAGGGAGAACAGAGCTCCTCTAAAAACTGGACTCTGCAACTTCAGAACCATGGGGCAGATTACCTTTAGCTGGATTAGCACTTTTTAGCATTGGGCTTTGATTCCAGTAATAAGTGCTTCTCTGTGTGTTTCTGTGTGGTTGTAATGGGGAGTGCACCACAGAAGTTACACATTACGCTTGTAATAACACTTTCCAGTCATCAACATTGTTTAATTTGATCGCACATTTTCCTCAGGCTCAGCATTCAAATGTTTAGCAAACACTGCTGCCTAAAGGTTGTTAACACTTGCAGTATTTTAGCATATGTAAAAATGTGTCATTAGTCTTGCATAGTATTACTTTACCTAGCTACCTACTGAGATCTCATCATATTATTACTGATGTTTTATTTCTTGTTATGAAAAAAAGGGTCCATCCATCCATTATCTGTAAGCGCTTATCCAATTCAGGGTCACAGTGGGTCCAGAGCCTACCTGGAATCATTGGGCGCAAGGCAGGAACACACCCTGGAGGGGGCGCCAGTCCTTCACAGGGCAACACACACACACTCTCACTCACTCAAACCTATGGTCACTTTTGAGTCGCCAATCAACCTACCAACGTGTGTTTTTGGACTGTGGGAGGAAACCGGAGCACCCGGAGGAAACCCACGCGGACATGGGGAGTACACACCAAACTCACAGACAGTCACCTGGAGCGGGAATTGAACCCACAACCTCTAGGTCCCTGGAGCTGTGTGACTGCGACACTACCTGCTGCACCACAGTGCTCTTATACTTTTAAAGGAGAATTCCCAACCAGATCTGAGAGCCCCTAACCCTAGGCATGAAACTAATTCATTTTTATATGTAAAAAAACAAAATGTTGTAAGCGTGGAGAGTTTGTCTTGCCTGGGTCACGATATAAATTGATGGACAAAATGTGGGTTGCTTGAAAAAAGTTTTGAAAAACCCTGGTATAAGCTTAGATATGAGACCTGGGCCTTAGGTCTTGATACTGAAACCAGGGCAGCTGCACTGGTGGTTGGTATGAAGGATGGCCTCAGCTGTTCAGACAGGCACCAGTGAAGTGTGACTCTGTTATTGTTGGCTGTCTTCCACGCTCACCTCTGCTGTTTTCCGAAGCTGTTTTAAAGTGACACATGCCAGCCAAAGATATAAGGGTCTTGGCCCTGAACAGCTGCAATAACCATTGACTTGCACTGGACGCTCTTCTCTACGAGGCTGATGTCATGTGTCTCTGATTGTAATCTGTCAGTCAGGCAACCAATCTGTGGCTCTCCATTTACACAGTAGTGATTACAGCAAGAGGAAGAGAGCCTCATCTCAGTGATGTTCCATTCGAGGATCCTCAGTTCAACCTCAGTCTAAATTTAAAATGAATGTAAATGTAATTCAGTTCAGGCTTGTGTAAACACTGTGTAATTTGTATTTTGTAAGTTGACTAGTGTTGCAACACTATGGTAATATAACATCACTTCTAAAGATTACCCCAATTAAACAAAGCTATCTTACTGCTAATCTTCCTTTTGGAACTTGCTGACAGAGGTTTGAGATGGTTTGTGTTGATAAAGGGGACAAATGTCAGATGTGAATTTAAAATGTAACGGTAGAGCATGTTTAATCAAACGATTTGTCTCTTTTAGATACAGAAAAGTGCTTTTAATATTTTGCCACATTTTGGTATCATGCACTGTCAGAACCTAACACCCTTGATTTGGTATCAAAGTCAGAGCTTTGGTATCAAGAGGATCGTGAGTGTGTGTGTGTGTGTGGAAATTGGTGGTACTCCTGCCTCTTTGCCAGAAGGTGAGAGAGTGTGAGATGAGTTCTCTTAGTGAAAGCAGACTTGACTCTGCTCCAAAGTCGCCAATGCTACAATGCTCTTGCCAATCCAGCCATGGCCCTGATCCAGCAGCTCAGATTCAGCTTTTCTCTTCTTCGCTCACGTGGAATATGGCAGGGCTAAGACATATCTTTCAAGATAAACCCATGCCTCCTCTCTGATGTTGCCACAGCCCCTTGTTCTGAGCTCTGCCTGTCAAGCACAACAAAGGTAGCTGTAGTTCAGGCTCAAAGCCCAGTTGAAGGCATTTCAGGACTACAGCAGCACTCGCTCTGCTCCAGTAGGAAAAGAACAAATTGACCCATAATTGTCAGCACTGTTAAACATCAGACCAGGCTGACTACCTGCATTATTTACCATGCCTCCTGTGTCCACTTACAAAGTGACTAGATCTAGACTCTCAATGAGAACACTACATCAGTAAATGTCTAAGTAACTCATTCAATGCTCTGTTTTTGTCATTGTGTTCTCTATTTCAATTGGTGAAATGAAATAGATTTATATTAAAATATTACTCCTGTAAAAGAATGTAATCTCATGTTTCTTTATACACACAGTATATATGTATTTTTTTGGACTCCAAATGCTCTTGGCATTTCCAAAGCAAGTTTACATTACCTTTGTGAAGCTGGCCCCTCATGATGACAAACGGAATAAAAACGATTCCTTTCGTTAGTGCTGCGTTTGTGCCACAGAAATTATCGTTTGTGCTGGTACCATTTTTGAAGCATAAGACATTAAATCTATTATCTGTTATGTAAGGCAGCCCCTCATTAGTGGCCAAATCGCGACACAGTGATCTCATTTGTTTGTGCTGGTTTGTGCCGTTTGTGACGTTTGTGCCATTTTCATTCTTGAGTTATTCAGCCATAAAATTTCAATGAGTGACGTCACTCAGCCCCTCATCAACGGCCAAATCATGCCACAGTGGTCTTGTTCGTTAGTGCTGCGTTTGTGCCATTAAAAAAAAGTTTGTGCTCATTTACTTCTTGAGTTATAGGCTAAGAAACATTTACTTCTTGAGTTATAGGCTAAGAAACATTTACTTGAGCTAGTGACATCACTTAGCCCCTCATCAACGTCCAATTCGCACCAAAGTGGTCTCATTCACTAGTGCCTCATTTGTTAAATATTTGTGCTCTTTTTATTATTTAACTATGTAAGGAATATTTCTATACGTGTTGTCACTTCACCCCTCGGCCAACTTATGTAACAATTTTTCTTTATACCCATATGTTTAGAATGTCACATGCACGAAGACCCTGCACTTACAAAACAAAGAAATAGTAGCAGAGTAAGAAAAGCAAAGAGAAGTGTAAGATCCATTACCAGTACTTTCACTCCAATTCCCATAATGCAATGCCTAATTCTTACATGTTATATTCCCTACACATACCCGAATACTGATTGTACTGAACATCGTGGCCTCAACATGTGTAGTAGTAGCAGTAGTAATAGTAGTAGCAGTAAAAAATAATTATTTCCCTTGGTGAAACTGAGTGTTATCTTTTAACACATTTCTTGCTGTGGCAGTGAGCACACACACCATGAGCAGCGGGCAACCAGCCTAGGCCCCCAGTAAGAAGTTGGGTGTTATGTGCCTTGCTCAAACGCACTTTAGCCATGGGTATTAAAGGAGGAGGAATCACTGTTCCTTCACCACTACACCCCTACTCTATTTATTTATTTATTTATTTGTTTATTTATTTTTCTAGCTCTGGTGATCTAACCAACAACCTTCCCTTTCCAAACCTGTTCTCTAGTCTTTAGCCCACTACTTCCTCCAAGCTCGCCTACCCTTACACCGCCCTGAAAATGACCTTGACGTTTGTACAACAGCTCCACAGTGGGATCGACTTTTAAACCTGAATAATCCTAACAGTGTAATTAGCTCAGTTGTTATGGGCTCTTTTTCAGCATCACATCTGCACGTTGTGTTCTCAGAGGCCCACCTGGAGTTTGTGAAATTCTCCAGGGTGTGCGCTTGTCATTGTGTGCCTAATCAATGCCCTGTGATTTGTTTTGCAGGAACGCCTGCGGCAGATCCATCTCAAGCCCAGATTCAGAACTCATTCGAGGGCAGGCTCATTTGAAGAGATGTGAGAGGGAGAACCTCCAGCACACACAGTCAACACAAAGGTAGGCAGCAAACACAGCATGGACTCTATGCTGTAATGTTTTGTTCATGAAGACCTGAAAGTGGTGGAATTCTGGCTTTGACATGGACGTGTGAACACATTTGTTTTGTTTAACTCTTACTGTGCATATACACTGCAGCAAAGTGCAACATTAGCTTTACCAGCTGCTGGCCACTTTGGGGCTTGTGTGATTTTAAAAGTGCGTTTTTCTGTCCCAAAGCGAGTGTGCACTGGTTCCAGGAGATTTAATGCGGAGGATGTGACATATGAGGAAATGTTGAATGTTAGGTTTTGATTGGCTTATTTACATAAAGTTGAACAAGGCTCAACATTTCATTGCTATCTCCACATGCTTTGTGCCGCTCTCATTCACAGAGTCCTCTATGCACAACTGCCACCTGTCTCCTTCGAAATGAACGTGAGGCAAATCATTAGAAATAACTTTGAAAGGAATTTTAAGGTTTATTTTTTTTTAATTGCACAATTAACCTGAAGTCATCCTACACTACATACTACTGATGAATTCATGATTTTAGTGTAATTTTCTTTTCAGCATCAGTGATTTTAAGTCTGCATTTCTTACAAAATTCGATGTAACAAAACTTAACCAACATATGCCGAACGTAAATAGATGGCAGCCTCAACATACCGTAAATAAAACTGTATTATTAAATTAATAACATCTTGAAGGAGTTTTCAAAGGAAACTTGATCAGAAACACACTGATGATAAATGTTGTGTACGTTAAGGGTTTAGAGTTGTGCTGAACATACTGAATGTATCAAATGAAAAAATAATTTGAAATAAAATAAATAAATAAATGAGAAATGAAACTTTGGGCTTATTTTTCAAACAAGCCTCCTGTCTTTTACTTGCAAGCTCCCTTTGTCATGTTAGCTTGCTTGATTCTTATTAGTTCTTAACGGTTCATGTCACATCCTATCCTGTAAGGTCTGTTCTATTCGCTTACAATTATCGCTGTACATATCAACACAGTGAACCTCAGCTCATGTTGCTCAGGTAATTAGTCCATTAAGCCAGGACTACTTTTTGAGCCTGTTCATGTGACATTAATATATAAAGACATCTGATGTGGTCTGATCCGAGAGCTCTCGCTGTTGAATATTTCAGGCTTTACAGGGCGACTCACAGCAGTAGGAGGACACTATACATTAGCAGATTATTATTATTTCTTTGTTCTTCTGGACATACTTCTTTTAAATATAAAAAAATAAAAATTGGGTAGTGCAGTTTTTAGCACAAACCAGTCTTTAGACATCATTAATTTTCATTGAATTCAAAGCGTGAAAGTATTTTTTCCTCAAATTAAAAACACAAATGTGGCATGGGGTTTAGAGTGGGTATGAGTGATGAACAATGTATATCCAGTTGCACCATATTTTTTGCCTGTAATAACTGCAACATGTAGTGGTTAAACGAGAAGCAAGAGGCTTTTTTCCACTTTGCGTGGGTTCTGATTACATTGGAAGAGGAATATACTCCCTTTTGAATCCACTGTGGAAAAGAGGCATTTCCCTCAGCTTATTAAATAACATGCTCATTCTTCTTGTTTCTTGTAATGTCTCCATCAAAAATAAAGCATAGCACCAGCAGAAGCCTTTGTGAGTAGTATAACATACAATAGGTACTTTGTTCAGAAGTTCGCTGCTAGCTCTCTGGGCTTTTACAGGAATTTATTTGAACTGTAATATAATGCTGCTCTTAAGCTCTCAGATGTTAATTCCAGCTCGTTGTGCATCAATAAAGTATCTACAAGTTAATTCAAGTTGCTAATATGTTTTCTCTCGAGTTAGCCATTTTTTTTCAACCACACACATTTTGTGTGATGTGCTGGATTGCATATACATCATTCAGGTATAACATTTAATGGTAGCTTCTTGTTTTTACACTCAGAGTCCATTATATCAGCTCCATTAATCATATAGGTGCATCTTGCAGGAGTTGCTGTGCATAATTTGTTAACCCACTTTCACTCTGTTCTTCAGTGGTTTGGACCACAGAAATATATTTAAATATCCTGTATAAATAAAACAAATAATATTAATTTCACTCAAATTAGCATCCAAATCAGCTACAGAACAGAGAGACAAGAGGAAACCAGAGAACAGAACGAGTGGTTAAAATACTGGTGACATTCATTTTTATCTAAACAAACATTCAGGTAAACACAATTGGCAATATTAGGGTCCATAAAAATTACTGAATTAATGTCAAATGACAAAAAAGAGGCTAAATGGGGACCAATGAAGTATGCAGAGCAACAGATGGACTATTGATGGACAGATGGACTACTAGTTATAATTGTAGAACAACAAAGTACAACTATATGGTAAATGGGGTTGAAAAAAATAGACAATCGGTGTGAAAACATGAAGGAGGCTTTAATGTTATGGCTGTCCAATGTATATTTGAGAGTATGAAGGTCTGTAAAATCTGCATTTGCCTGAAAGAAGCTTTTCAGAGGCCTATTTGTCACACTTGCGTCTCAGGCACAGAGGGAGGAAAATGTGTTGCTGCCTGTCCTGCTGGAGCAGAGAGGTGCTGAGATAGAAAGCAGCAGTTGTGAAGCAGTTCCTTCCTGAGATGTGGAACAGTGAAGATGTAGGTGTGCACATTCCCATTAGCAGAAGACTCAAAAGGGAGAGAGATGTGCTCACTGCATGGGGCCAGACTTCAGACGACGCAGTGCAACACACTGTTCTTTTTATCTTGATGAATTGGTGCTCACTAAAGATCCCATTCAAGGCTCGAGCGAAGGACAGCGTACCAAATCATTTGAAGCTTAAGCAAATATTGACGTTGGCAGTTGCAGTCAGTGGCAAAAGGTCCCTGTTTCACTCTTTGGCGACTTCACTCTTTGACTCCTTGTCAAATGTGCTGCTTTTTCAATTAAACACCGCATTCTCCAGAAGGCTTTGATTTGCAAGAACAGCTTTATATGGAATTTGCTGGTCAAGGTGTTGTAAGCATGTTAGTGTGTTGGGGGTTTTTCTGCACCTGCTGAGACTGTGATTTTAAGGTTGGTAGCCTGTGTGTTTCAGGTTTTTGTAATCAAGCAATATTTGAAAAAATGGGAATCTAAAATTTACCCTAATTTCAGTTCTTGTTTAATAGAGCTAATGCGATTTAAAGATAATGTTTAGAAGGTGTATTCTGCAGTAAACTGCTCCTGCCAGAGATGCTGATTTGACATAATACTCGGAATAAGGGTTAAACCATGCTATTTTTCAGACTAGTATTGCAATTGCACTTTTAATTTTTGCATATTCTATGCAAATGTTTGACAAATGTTATCTCCAATTATTATTTGTTCATTCATTAATTGTCTGTAACCACTTATCCATTTCAAGGGCATGGTGGTCCCAGGACAGTGTGAGTAAGCACAAGCTAGAGATGGGCAGTTAATCAAAATTGACATTCAGAAATTCTAATTGCTGTAATCATGCCTATACAACTTATATCAATTACTTCTGTTCATCCTTTCTTTGTTAGTACTGTTGAAATGTTTCCCGATGTGAATTTATGTACTGTTACCTTAAAACCATACTATATGTGGTTTTATTGGGTATTTTACAGCATGTAGTCACAAGATTCTGCCCCATAGAAGCAACATGGAGGAGAACCTAAACACTAGTCCAACCAAGCAAATTGATCAGCTTGTACTAAAGAAAAATACTGTGTCTGTCGTTTGGACACATCTTCACAGATGACATTGAATGTAAACACTTACAAAAAAAAAAAAAACAGCACAATGACGGCACATAAAACAAAAAAGAAACAATTGTTCAAATTAATTGTGATTTGGAGGAGAATGCAAACTGCCCAGATCTGTCACATTAGCTGATACATGCCGATGACTGCTAGCACAGCACAGATAGGGACAGAAGGAGCTATCCTACCCACCCAGAGTGAGGCTAATTTTGATCTTATTGCTCAGAATTCTCCAAGCACACACAATAACGCAGAAGTTATTAACATATTGCACACTTCAGCTATACCTTTGCTGTCATTTTCACTATTTTTAAAACTGTAGCCATGACAATTATAAAGGAACAGTATATTGTATAACCTTAGTGTTCACAGAGAGCCTGCAGATTACAGTGTAGAGCGCATGAGCACTGATCGTGTAACGGAGACTTGAAGAGCGCATGTAGCTGCCAGGCATCATTGCTCCCTTCACCGACTTCTCCTTTTCGTTTCACCTTATGGAGGGAAATTGTGGTGGAAGATGAATTATAAACTTTTATGAATAATTGAAAGCAATCGGCGCAATTGAATTATTAATAGGAGAGCGAGGCATCTCTTAGCGTTGGTCTGCTGTGTAGGGACTGGCTTACAAGAGTGTGTGATCTGAATCACACCCTGCTGGCTACAATCAGATTAAAGCACTTCTCCGGAGTGGGCTTGCAGGTCCGGCTGCTCATATGTAGAGTGTGGAACCTCTTCATTAAAGCCATACAGTAGCAGGGAATGACTGGATTGTCATGCTGCTGAGTTGCATCATCAAAAGGATCCTCCGTTTACACGCAAACTTCAAAATAACATTGATGCATGACCTATAAATTATACAAGAGCTGCTTCACTAGGTTTGAGCAGGTTGGAATGAAGAATTAAAGAACTGTGGGTTGCTAGGTATTATGGCCTTGTCTTGTTGAACTGAAAATGTGTTATCCATGTAAAGCAGCCAAAGCACTGTATGCACAGGACATGTGAATTTGGATCAACTGGAAGCCTCAGTTAACCAAGATGTGTTTGGAGTCAGAGCTTTGAACCTAGTTCATCCAATAATGAACAGGAGCTTGTATACTGATGCATAGAAATGAACTTTTTTCACATTTATTTATGCCTTTGGTTGAAAGATGTTAAGTGTTACACCATCACTTGTAGGTGTATAGGCTACTCAAGTGTACATAGGTGTGTGAGAGTGTCCAGTGATTCCTGGAAGGCCACCGCGACCCTGAACTGGATTTGCGGTTACATGCAATGAATGAATGTTAAGTGTTACACAATTACTAAGGAATGTCTCTAAAGAATCCAGCACTCTCAACAGAGGAGACTGGATTGTCATCCAAAGCAGTCAAGCGAATTTTGCTCCTTTTTTTGCTGTGTTGTTTCTAGTAAAACGTCACATTTTCATGTGGTCTATCACAGTTGAAGTGGAAAGCTTTTGGCCAAGAGTAGTGATTACAAATTGCTGTCTAATTTCCTAACCATAAAATGGTTCCATACGGCCATTTGCTGCCTTTTAAACTGTTGGAAACACTTCTGTTATGTAAGACTTTTGATTTCTGTTGAGACTGATTTGTCAATCAACTGTTTTCGTTCAGTCTGTAATTTGTACATTCCCTAATTCTGGCTCTGAACCTTATTTAAACAATCAGTCTCCACTCTTATTGAGCTGTTAGGAAGGTCTGTTAAACATCACTTATGTGTATCGTAACACTTTATAAAATACCGTTAACTGTAAAAAGAACAATAAAGTAGTAGCTGCCATCTTTAAACTCCCCCTTTCCCCTTTCCCCTGACAAACTTCCTTCAGAAACATTTGAGTGGGTGGAAATACGAGAAGCTCTGTACAATGCCTCTTCCTCTCCTAATTTGAAAAGCTGGAACACAGCCTGGTTTAACTTTGCAGCTAAGATCTTATACAGTGAGATAATGCTGGGCTTGCCCTCATCTTTTCTTTACATATATATATATATATATATATATATATATATATATATATATATATATATATATATATATATATATATATATTATTTACGTTTAGGTGAAATGCCGCCTCACAGGTGTTCCAGAGCAGGGATGTAGCGTGAGTGTGAATACTAATGAAGCAACGCTTTCAGCAACTTGATTGTGTTTGCTTTAGCCGCAGCGGCGGAGGCTGACAGGTGGGCACTGGCCGTGCAACACTGATTTATGTTCCCCGTGACACCTTTTTTCTTCTACTCCCTTTTCTCTCTATCCTATTTTCTTCGACCCCCCACTGTCCTCGTCAGGACAAGGAAATGTCTGATCCACAGCTCGGCTATATTTACGATGAGCTCCCTCTCCTTGCGGTCATCGGCTCTGGAGCGTGTCTGAGTGTGTACTGTCCTGTCCAGTCTATGGTCTGTCAGGGAAATAACACAGTGAAGGTCGGAGCTCTGAGGATCGTACTGGTACATGTTTTTCTGGTGCGCAGATAGCTATAGCTTTTCTTCTTTATGTTGTTCATCTGAATACATTCATTACACATGTACATGAATAAAGCTCTGCATAACCACATAAAACAGCTCAAGCTCAAATAAACAGACATTACTCACCACCCAGTTACAGCACAACCTGTCAGAAACTGTCATTTTTATAAGCCCCATGACATATTTCAGTAAATGCAGTTGTTGTTTCAGTTTGCAACAATGTTTTTATGACATAATGCTAACAATGTTACGGTATGGATTTGTGTAACTGAATACAGCTTAAATAATTGAGATAAGTTTATGCAATAATTCTAGCTTAAAAATCTCCTAACTTAATAATTTGATGTCCATTGTTCATGAAGACTTATATACACAAAATACAGGCTTTGGGCATGTCCTGTCTGACCACTGTCTAAATATCTTAAGGTCAATTTAGTAGCCAATTCTAATCCACTATTTAAGGACAACTATCCTAGTACAGATGATGCTCTTGTGTGAATTTGAACAAATATCTCTTTCGAATTCACCAAATGTCTACATGTAAAAAAGCAACAATGAAAAATGTGTGGTGAACCCAAACCTTTAACTGGCAGTGTACACACTGCAGTGTTTTGACAGGACCCAGGTGGCAGCGCTTCTCGTGCCGTGTGACGGTTGTAAAGTGCAGGGCTCAGAGTGTTGGCTTCAGCTGACAGCCCAACACTGACATTCCCTTCCTCACACAAGCCTGAACTGTGATAAAGTAGCAGTGTGTCCACACATAGCACCATATCTGCATTTCCTTCATTACAGCCTCATTTTAGTCATGGTTCAGCGTTATAGCAATACCTACCAGAGCACATAATCCATAGACACACAGAGTTGTATATGAGAAAAAGCAGATTAGAAAGAGATTCTGATTTGGGCATGGATTGGATTAAATGGCAGATGCATATATTGCTGGATTTATGAATACAACAGGCTGCCGGTACAAAAGTTATTGCGGATGAGTGATGAGGGCCATTTTTGTGAGCTGCTGCTGTATATCTACATAATAAATATTCTGCCATAGCATAAAGTACCCCCCGTTCTCCAACCACACGTGTTTATACACATTCCCATTCACATGTGTATATGAAATAAACCTTTCAAAAGATGACCTGTTAATCATCAACATTTATATTTAGTCAACTTTGTACCCAGTGTGGGGAGGTGTTTTTATGTAATAGCGCTGGGCAATTAATCGAAAATTAACCGAAATCGACATTTAGTACTTCTAATCGGCAAAATCTTGTCTATAACGATTATATTTATTATTGTTATTCTATGTGCCCACTGTGTGTTCATGTACTGCCCCTTTTTATAACCACAATACAAGGCTGTAGTCACATGATTCTGCCCCTATCTGCCACATGGAAGCAACCAAAACACAGAGGCTGACAAAGCGACTTGAGCAGCTAGTACCAAAGCTGCTTGTGTGTGTTTTGCTTTGACTTAAGATGACACTGAACAAAAAGAAGTCAAATATAAACACAGAAACAGAAACCAAAGCACAATCACACACCAAATATAAACAGTGCTCAGAAAACGAGAGGAACAAGCTCCCAGCGACATTAGGAAAAATATTCCATATTTAATTCTGGTGCATATTTAACTAGTACTAGTAAACTATGAGGGTCAAAAATACAAAAACAAAAAATCTTCCATTAATTGTAATTGTGGTAAAATGTACAATATAAAATGTACTTGTGATATTGATTTGCGCTCATATCGCCCAGTACTATTGTGTAATAAAATACAAATTAGATGTAGATGTGTGATGTGAAATGTATTTAAATAAATATTTGTAAATACTGAATATTAGTAGTCATTGTTAATTTTCAAGTTATAGAAATAATAAATGTAAATAATATACATACACCTACGTAACTGTCCATGGTGTGTTGTGCCCGGGTGGGCCCTTTTTTTGTGTTTCCATTATCACCCTATACATACATTGACAATATTGAAATATTACACAGAACCAAGGCTGAAAAATTGTTTTTACATCAACATCACAATTTGCAATTTTATTTCTAAAATACATTATCAAGAAAATCGTCTTAACACATTTTAAATGGGGATGCTTGGCTTCTATAAAACATAGTTAACATACTTAGAAACAGCCAAACACTGTGCTGTGTACAAGACAACAACCACAACTCAATTATAGTCTGTCATTCTATGTTCAGCCTCTAAATTAAAGCCATATCTTCTTGGTCTTGGTTATAAAACCAGGCTTGTGTCTCAAAGCAGGCATATTATGGAAAAAATAATTTTTAGCAGATTAATTTGGGGATCTAGAACGTCTATCAACCCACACACTTCTTCGCCTGAGTTTCTCCAATCACATTGCTGAACCTGTGTTTATGCTAAATCAAGCACAATGAGAACTGAAAAATACGAATGCTGGTTAAATATGCCTGAAAAACTTGCCCCTCTTGTGATGAACGGTGCCGTGTGTTTATTCTCAGTTAAACAGGTGCTGAAACAAGTTGTCCTGAACTGTGCTGTTTAGACAGGGGGCACTGAGTGACAGAGCACTGCTGTAGTGTTGATTCATGTGTTATTTTGACAAAAGCATGTCAAAAACAATTAATTAACCTACAGGGCTAATTAAAAGGAGTAAAATATGTCCCATTTGATTTATAGAAATGAACTGCAATTTAAATACATTTGCAATATTTGTAAGAGCATCATAATGAGATATTTTCCACAATTCATTCAGCTCTACCCACAGCTTTAATGTTTGTGTAGCTTATTCGTCGTTAAACACACTGTGTGATTTATTAATACATACTGTTTGTGTATGACAGACTTTTAGGACTTGTGTAACATTAGGCCTGACTAACCTCAGTTTTCAGTCTGCAGTAACCGCAGTACGACATTAAATAATGTCCAGTAACTTTGAAGTTGTCATTGCACTGTAATTAAGCAATTGACTTCCTGGTCAGCACAGAGTCAGAATGGCAAAAATAAATTAAAAATAAATATTATTATTATTATTCACCTCTCTCATGCAAGGTGGAGTCCTGTTAGCAGTTAGTGCTGGGTTAGAGGAATGAAGATGGTAGAGGCGGAGGGTTGGGGTGAACAGTGCGGTGGTGACGCATCTTAGCCAACCATTCACTAGAGCCGCTGCATAAATCACAGCACATTGCGTGTGACAGACAATTATTTAAGTGAATTTTAATAGGCTTTTCCGACAGGATATCAGTAGCTATGACACAAAGCCCGCTGACACTCGGCAAGCTGCTTTTATTTATTTATATATTTCTTTATTTATTTTGAAGGGTTAGAAGAGAGGGAATTGGGGGTTTGGGAGGGATCTTGACGCTTAAGCTGGTTTACTCTGGACATCAGCATTCTGTATGGCCTGCCCTGGCTGACAGCAGTCTGGCAGATGGTGTGTATCCATGTGGAGTGAGTGGGAGTGTGTGAGGAAGGATGCCAGCCCATGCCCGCTGCCGGCGTCTGCCTGCTCCACTGACCTGTGGCCCCCAATGGTCCTCACCTAATTGATCAGTTCCATCTCCAGTGAACCGCCCTACTTGTGCCAAGTGGCGCCTAAAGGAGAGCGACAGGTAGAACTGTGGAAAAGCTCGCCACCTTCGGCCCCCAACGCTCCGCTCTGATTGGCTAAGCTCAGAGGACCAATGGGACTTTGACCCAGTTTAGCTGAAAGAGAAGTCTTTTTAGCTTTTTATATGTCCATTTCTGGCTTCTCAAATGGCACAAGCACATGGTATAGCTCAGCAGTCTGAGTGGGGCTTGTAGACGTTGCCTGCGTCTTTCACATGTGCTCAACCCCCCTCCAACCCCCCCCCCCCCACACACACACACACATTTATATATATATATATATATATATATATATATATATATATATATATATATATATATATATATATATTCACTCATTCACAAGTGCACCATTCCCTATTCCCAGGAACAGTTGGGGCTTAGGTGGATTGCTCAAGGGCACCTCAGCAATGGATTGAGGGAGGAGGACTCACTGTTCTTTCACTCCCCACTGCCCCATGGGCTGATAAACCAGCAACCTTTTAGTCCCAAGCCTCTTCTTTACCTTTTATACCGCAGCTGCCCCCATAGACAGTTGAAAGTGTGTTTGTACTTGGGGGGTGGGGGTGGGGGGAGGGGGGGTGGGGGGCAGTTTAGGTAAATTTTCGAACACAAAATGTACTTGTTTTTCGTTCCATGGATTTATTTAATTCCACTTGCTCCATACCCGATTTAACATGAAGCACTGATTTATCTCAACTGGTATTCAATGATGACTGGCATAACTGGGTTCCTTGAGGAGAGGCTTAGGAATAGTTTAGCAACTAAGCGTTTGCAGCACCAAGAGTGTATATGTGTATAGTGGTGTGAACAATACCATGTTAATTTGTTAAATAATTTTCCACCACGAAGGTTTTAATGCCACTAATGTGTCTTCCTTTGAACTATTTGCAGTTCAAGCTTGAAAACCAACTGTCTGAGCAGTCATGCCTCCATGAGTGTAACCCTCTCATTCAAATACAATTTTTCATGACAAGGTTCACTGGACAGCAACAGCTCCCTGCCAAACACACAAGAGGCAAGAGAGCAAGAGGCCACTTACTGGAATTGACAGTTTTTGGAGGGTAGGACCATGCAACTATAGTCATGATGGATGTCTTTGCAGAAAAAAATGACCCCATGCACACCACATTATTTTTGAATGAGTCCTGTGTTCCTATTATTAAAATTATATGTATGTTATGCCCAGTCAGGTAGCCATAACTAAAATCACTGCTCTGTAAATGGAAAAGAAAGAAAATCCTCCTTTAATTTATGTATGATATTCTTGGGTTGCCTAAGACTTTATACATTTGTGTACTTTCCAGAAATCCTTGCAGTTTGTTCCACCAAATAATATTTTGTTTGTATGTTAGCGAATAAGAACAGCTTTATTTTAGAACCAGGGTGAAACGACTGGAAAAGTATGGCAGAGAATAATGACTTCTGGCCAGCCATAGCCTGTTTTCCAGGTCTGTAGCTGCCGAGGTCACAACAGTCTGCCCATTTTTCTCTTCTAGCTCTGTGTGACCTGTTTCATCCATTCTGTAATATTAATCTTTTACTGTGTATTCAAGGAATGGAGGGAATGGTCTGTACATAACCGAACGCAAAAGCATTTTTGCAAGGCAACGAGGCCAAATCAAGCCACAGCTCAAGCTCAAACTTGGGTGCTTCTCTGTCCTAAGGGTTTACTCTGATGTCTTCTGTCAAATTTTAAGCTGACGTGGAAGACAAATCTACTCCACGCACTGCATAAAGTCAGTGAAGCTAGACTCGAAGTTTAGAAATATGTGTTTTGAGCTTTAAACTTTTTTGTCATTAAGATTTTGCACAGATTTTTACAGGTTATTACCTGGGAACTGTTTTGTGTAAGGTCTGTAGAGTTACACATCTTAATTTTAAACATTGAAAGCCAAGGCAAAAAAAGTCAAATGTAGCGAACTGTCAAAGTCAAATATTTGTATATATTTTAAATTTTAGTTGCCTCACAACTTGAAATGAATCACAATTAATCATATTTCATGTTACAATTAATGCATTCAATTATAGACATAAAGTGGACCATCTGAGTGAATTTATGGTTTTCTGAGGGCAGCTCTCAGCCATTACTAGTGGTTGTTTAGAGAAATTAATTTTTCATTTCTGTCAGTTAAACAAACTGAAGTACTGATGGACACAAACTTCAGCTGTTTACTCTTACACTTGCACTACAGAGACACTTAGAGATACTCTTATTTTCTGCAGTGAGCTCTGTGCAGCATTGATAGATGGTAAAAAAAAATTTGGATGCTGTCAGCTGCCAGTTGGTCTAGTTAAACAGTACACTGATGCCTTAATGTGTTTACCTCAACACCTTGTAATTACCTTATAACTGATATACCAATATTTACTGCATACACCTTTTACTAAGTGTAGAATGTTTATTCACTTTACTGTTTTTTTTTTATATATCAGTCATGCTTGCTGTCGTTGTAAAACGATACTTTGTTTAGCATAGGAGTTGTGTGAGATTAACACACATGGTATAAAATGTGCTTAAGACATTTGGATTCAGTTCTAGATATACACAGGTGCTTCTCTTTCACAGTGCATCGAAAGATAAAGGCAGCTTTGTGCTAGAAAACATGGCAACAGATAAAGGTTCTAATTCCGCATTTTTATCAGGGCCTGAATTTTTTTTTTTTTTTAATAAACCTGCTTAATGCTGAGGTTCACATGTTGTAAGTGCTCTGAAGCAAGAGATTGCAATAAACCCAGGGTCGCTCAGTGTGTCATGGATGATATGTTGATAAGTTTGATAAGATAGAGTTAATTGAGCAATTGAAAGTCTTTTTGAAAGCACTTTCCTGTGTGAGGCATCAGAGCCTGACGGGCAGATCAAAGTGTTAAAAACATTGCTGGGCCAACTGGCAATTGTTAGAGATATTCTGCACCTAATCAGAATGCGTTATTCACACAGTCATTCACAATTAATAAGTGCTTAATGTCCAAGTTTCCTCAATGGCCCAGGAGCAGTGAGAAGTCTTAATGACTGAGGGTGCTCTCTTCACGCTTGAGGGCAATGCTTCCTAACGGCAGCATTCTCTGAGTGAGGTGGAAAATAGAGAGGCAACAACTAGGATATAGATATTTTTTCTTCTGCAATGTTGGGTGATGATGCTTCTCGAACTGCCCCCCCCCCCCCCCCAACACCTCTTTTTTTCTCTCTCTCTCTCTCTCTCTCCCTCTCTCCCTTGCTGTTCCCCCAGCTGCTGTTCAACTCAATTATCTGATTCGCTGAGTAGCCTGTTCTGCTCTCATAATGGGCTGTTGCATTAGGAATTCTTGGCATGCTGCAGGGGAATGAGGCCTTCAGGCCCAGTCGCTGAGAGCCATCCTTCACCTGGGAGAGCTCGAGCCGTCACCAAAGAAAAGGATCTTATCCCATTCGTTTAATCTGCCTCTTCTGTTCTTTTTTTTGCCCAATTGTTACACATCGTTTCTCTCTGTGGACTAAAACGTTCACTTATAGATATTCGATCAGGAATTCTTGTAGATTAGACTTTTTCTTCTCCAACAGTCTGGATATCTGCAGTATTGCCATGTCCTCCTGGATGTATTTTAAAATCCAGTCATTATTTCTGTTGGCTTACAGCATTGACTGAAATAAGTGATTGTGGAAAATAACCCTTGGATAAAGCTCCAATGTTAATGACTTAGTTTAACAGTGCTGTACTCAAGGTGATGTTTGAATGTTAGTAAATACATTCGAACATGTATAATGTGTGATGCACAGCAGACTGTGTTACATGACAGAATATGGTCAAATAAACTTCAAACTGTGACAGTGAATAAAGGAACCAAGTAAAAATGTAACAAGGAAAATTTTGTAATTACCAAGTGTTAAGCATGCTTAATATTTCATAATGCTTAGAAATTTTAGGTGTATGTATTTAGATTTTATATTTATTATTCTTTCTTTAATAATTTTTATTTAGAAAAATGTCTTAGGGTGTTTTCACACCTACACTTAGTAGTCCGATTAAGTCGGATTCTGGTTTGTTTACGCCTCTGGTGAGATTTGTTTTTGCAGGTGTGAACACAGTTATCGCACTCTGATGCGAACCAAAACAACGGCACCCAGACCCTTGAGAGGAGGTGGTCTTGGTCTGGTACCAAACGAACTCTAGAGCAGTGCGATCTGTCCTTGATCCGACCCAAATATCAGGTGATCTTCTCAAGTTTGAGCTAAACGGCTCCTGTATCCAGGTGTGCTTTGCATTATGGGATGCAGCAATGGCATGTAAACAAAGTAACTGACTAATCTTTAGCCACTAACCGGGGGAAACATGCACAACTCCACAACACAGGAGCTTCTTCCTGTTTGAACTTTCTTGCTCCCACCCCATACAGGTCTGACCAATAAGCGAAGAAAACATTCTCACATGGTTTGTTGTGAGTGTAAACAAACTAAATGTGTGAAAACACCCTTAAGAACATTCTTTGCTGTACTACATTAACACTGTGTGAATGGCCATCATTTGCAAGCCATAGGAGTCAAACAGCATCGTATGTGTCCTGCAGGGTTAGTACACTTGCACTGTACTACATGCACGTAACCACACTTACAGTTCTTACTGCGTGGGCCTTGGAAATGGAGATGTCTTTACAAAGATACACACTGCATGCGTCACAGTAACAATGTGGTTACTACTTGGTATTAAGGTAGCGTTACTTTTCGTAGCTGTATTAACAGTCACTTATGCCTTATGCTTAAGAACAGTCTTGGATGGTCTCACAAAGCATTTTTAAGAATATAAATTAAACATACCACAATAAATCCACAGTAGGAGAAAATGATGCCATTCTGCTTGCAGTTTTCCAGACTGCTCTCAGCTACTTAGTTTTAGCTGTGCATCATAGCTCCTGTCATATTGCAAGATTTACACCAAAGTCTCCTACGCTGCTAGTAGTTTATCTTAAGCTGTCTGTGGTCATAAAGACACAAAATCTGCTGCTGTTACATTCAATACTGAAAGACCACCTATTTCAGCTCATGGTTGAGCATTATTTTTACCCTTTAGGAATTTTTGTGTATTCCTATATTTTTGCCCGATTTTCTCTCCAGTTTCTCCAGAATTAGTCGATTCCAATTCCTGCTGTCAGTGAGCCACCAGCCCTTAGTGTGTAACACGTGAGGCCAATCCACCACTACACCAATGCAATACCTCTGAACATCTTAGCATATCAGAAGACAATGCAAACTGCCCAAATCTGTCACATCAGCTGACTGCTCACTAGACTGTTCTAGTGAAAACCTTCCTTTTAGAAAAAAATATTAAATAAAATGGTAAATAAAGTGAATCTTCACTACCAGTAGGTACAACTGTACAAATCTCGTTTCTTTATTATGCACATTTGACACTTGATATTTGAACTTCACCTACCTCTGATTCACTGGAATATTTCACATGGCATATGTCTGTCTCCCCCTTCAAACCAACCCCCTTAAATTACTACATCCTACAAAAGCCCAGCATCTTCTACCCTGTACCACTTGTGCAGTGAAATCACCATTAACTTGGATGAAGATTCCATTTTCGCGCTCTTCTGACATGTGGCCAATGGACACACAGCACTGATTTATGGTTCCCTTCGAGGCCGTTTGCTGTTGTGACAGTTATGGCCCCCAAGTGGACTCCTCCCTTGCTTAGGGAGCCTGCTGTGTCCACTGTGCATTAAAAACTGGACTCAGCATTGCAACGCTCTGGCAGTGGGGACCACTTAGTGGAATTGAGCTTCTCAAATGTCAATGCAGGACTCCTGAGGTGCATGCAGCACTGATGTAATTCTGTGAATCTCATGCTAGTCTTCCTCACTCAGGAGGAAGTTATTCTAGGAAAGCATTTTTTTTTTCTGAGGGAAATGTGAAATTGTATCTCACCGGAGTCATCACTAATGAGCTGATTTCTGAAGTGGCAGCTTGGTTCGTAGGCATCCTTGTGTGTTTTCTTCTCATTTTTTCCCCCCACTCATTCTCTGTTTTTGACTATACTTCTGCAGTTGATCACAATCATCAGCGAGAGTTTGTGAATTTTCCGCCTTCCAGCCTTCAGCCAAGTCTAACCAGAGAGCTTGTGCATCACTTTGATTGAAGGAAGCTCCAGAGCTAGACTTTGCAGTTTGGGCCAAACATCTGACAGCTGTTTAGCTAAATAGAGCAGCTTGACCTGACAAGAACCCCAAAAGAAACCCTTTTCTACTTAAACAGCCATCTTTATATTGTAAACACCACACAGAATTAGAGTGCACACAACAGAAAACAACATTTATTTGTTATTATTTTTTTCTGATCTTGTGATTTCATTGTTCACATTTCAAAATGTACTCTTCACCACTCCGGTCCATATAAGGAAACTAAGCTAAGGTTTACAAATGATGGCCCGTTCAGCCTAGAGAAGTTAATCCTACTCATTCTTCTGGAAAGGGCAAGTATTATGGATCCTTGTTTTTGGAGGCAGTCTGTTTCAATGTTCTTAAAAAGGGGGGAGAAACCCGATTAAATCATATCCTCTTCATAGGCTTCAGGGTGTAAATACATCACTACAGCCATCCACACAGGTTCATGTTTGATGATTCAGACTGAGCATTAACAGCTTTAAAGACAGACGATGCAGAGCAGCCAGTGAGTGCAGAAGTTAAATATCAGTCTTAAAAGGCCAATAACATACAGCCGGTCTTGTACCAAGCGGTAGTTTAAAAAATGCTGGAGAATGTATAAGTAGGCTTTAGGGGGAAAAACCTTAACAAGAATATAAATGTAGAATATGGACCCAAATCTAGGCAGGATTTAAAGGAGCTTGTGGAGTGCAAAGGAGTGAGAGGAGCCCATGCTCCACTTGTGGATGTTTCAGTTTAAGGTGCTCAGCGCTGCTTGAGCCATCTTTGGTGCCTCACAAACATCTCGAGCTCCAGAGGAGACGGCAGCCACAGCCCCCTGCTAAGAGCCGGGACATGCACACTGATGATCAAGGCTGTGCAAATGCTGCGGCGCTTCAAACGGCACCCAGAACGCTGTCTGCTGGGAGCCAAAAATACGATGCGAGGGAGTAGAGAAATTCTGAATGTTTTGCACTAGGGCATGTGGACTGACAAGCATCATTATGCAAAGGCTGCTTATGTAAGGATCAAAACACTTGCGTTTCTTGAACGGTGCCCATCATAAACACCATAAAAAAACAGAAGATGGACCACAATCAAAGAGAAAAAGATTTGTGTTTAATGTATTTATGTATGATGTATCCATGCCTAAGTAACACCAAGCAGCTCTTGCTTTGCATTTGTGCCCACAGTCATTTTTTCCATCTTAGAAACAGATTAAACTGTCCAGAGTCAATGGTGTAAACGTAGAAAGAGTTCCTGTTTATTTATATATATTTTTTAATCCAAATGAAGGAACTAATGAGATGCATGCCTTAAAGCAGTGGCCTGGCTAAAAGTCATATTTACAATTTTCTTCTTAGCCCATATCTATTCAGTCAGCCAAGACATGTTTGTTTGTGTTTTTGTCTAGTTTTTTTTTTTTTTTTTTTTTTTAACAACTAGCAGCTAAATATAATACAATAAAATAGAGACAACAGCATGTCTCTGTTTTCACTTATAAAATATTGTGTATTTTTAAATATGGAGACAATCTGAGCAGCAGGATGTTGGGGGGGGGGCATAACACACAGCAGTGATTTTTTTAAAAATAATTCCCATACTATTTCATATAGTATAGGACAAGTGTTTTTATTGTGGTAATAATTTTATTATTATTATTACAATGGTTATGATTATTATTAAGTCTATGTAAATAGGTAGGCCTAACTAACTACAGGTATTTGAATTATTTGACAAATGTGACCCTCTCTAGTCTAAATAAGTCTCATCCCAGTGCATCCTCGATAATACGGCCCGAGCAAGAACACATCTGGGTTTTGAAATTGTACTTGGTTAGATGTGGACTTTTACACAGAACACGACTTGGGCTGCGATTGTTAACGTTTCCCAAGAACACGAGAATGTAATATGAGAACGTAAGAACATACAAAATCTCATACGGAGAAACAGCTTTAGCCTGGTGAAATGGGTGTGGCTGAGTGTGAAGCCAGCAATCAGCGCTGTAAACCCTCCTGCGTTTTGTCTGAAGTTTCACATTTGAAGAGCACTGGTATTCTAGCTGTAGTGGCAAAAAAGTAGGAATTTCATGTGCAAACCCAATGGGACAGTGGCTGTGTTGGTGGCAGGCCAAAGGTTTAGCTCTGGTGGGTCGGCTATTGGGAGACCCTGGTGTAGGGGGAGTTTCTTTACAGAAAATAGCAATAATAATTAGGCATGCACTAATTTTTGACATTTTTGGGCCAATATGATAACTGATAATTAGCACATTGGAGGAACTAATAATCTTTTAGTAATTAAAGCAAATTCATATTGGATTAAGACAAAACAAATTATTTTTATCATAGGTTGTCATGGGCCAAGCCTTTTCTTCTGCATTTGTACATTTCTGTACTTCATTCATTATCTGTAAGTGCTTATCCAGTTCAGAGTCGCGGTGGGTCCAGAGCCTACATGGAATCTTTCGGCACAAGGAATACACCCTGGAGGGGGCGCAAGTCCTTCACAGGGCAACACACACACTCACACCTACGGACACATTTGAGTCGCCAATCCACCTACCAACGTGTGTTTTCGGACTGTGGGAGGAAACCCACACGGACACAGGGAGAACACACCAACTCCTCACAGACAGTCATCCGGAGCAGGACTCGAACCCACAACCATCACATCCTTGGAGCTGTGTGACTGCGACACTACCTGCTGCGCCACCCATTTCTGTACTTGCTGGTTCCGCATGAATGGTTTCTAGAGGGGTACTAATTAGTGCAACACCTGGTTTGTTTGGGAGAGTGAAGGAGAGAGTGTGTTTGAGTGAGTGTTTGTAATCGTTTTATAATTATTCTCATTGTGCAAATCAGCATGAAATATGTTGGTATGACATGTAGGATTTAATTTGCCTTACATGACGTTGCATGATATTAGTTAATATTGTGAATAGAGCCAATACATGTTTAAGGGATCGAATATCCATGTAGGGCACAAATCAGTTCTGGTCCTTTGACAAAAAGTCTATATGTGTGCAGTGTGTAGCAGTTTCACAGTATAAAATGAAAACTCCTGCAGCGCTAGTGTTTCAGCCACATTCTGTCTGAACACCCACATGTAAATTGTAAGCAAGGGGCTATTGTACTACAAGTTTATTTTCTGCCACTTACCATAATGGGAATGCCACCAGAAGCATTTACAAAATACCCTCCTGTCATATTTTTCACTCGGCTGAAAAGGAGAAAATTGCAGAAATTTAATATGAGAAAAGCTGTATGAATGCTTGATATGTGACACCTACTAACATACTCTCTGTCAGAAGTGCAGCAGTTTCGGCTGTTTGGCCACTCCTTTCCATTGCATTTGCTTTTGCTGTGGATGTATCTGTCAAGCTGTGCATATTGTAGATTTTGATCAAGCGGTGTCACATTCATTTGCACTTATTATTTTGCCCCAGCACACAGACACACAGAGCTCTCCTTGTGGTCCGGCTTATACCCACGACTTTCGCCACCTGGCATAGTTGGCGTGACTTGGCATCAGAATAGTGAGGCATTGGCAATTGCTAATGGAGTCAAGCGAGGTAGAGCTGAGAGGAGGAGAGGGTCAGGACACAGGTGGGGAGTCTCTCCTTGAAACCAGTTTATAGGTCGTGTGTGCACATTCTGAATGGACTTGTTCAGAGCTTAGTGTGGCATGCCCTAATCTAACTCACCTACATCATTTACTTTTATAACAGGTACCTCTTATCTTTCCATGTCAAAACAGAGCTGAATGAGCACAGTCGGCTGGCACCCAGTCTTCCTTTCACTCTCTTCTGCATTTAGGCTAACGGCAAAGCTAATCAGAACTTTTTTTTTTTTTTTTTTTTTTTGTGGCATGGTGGCCTGCTATAGGGCTGTGTGAGATTTGCACCCAAAGTGATGCTGAGTGTTTCCTCTTGAAAACGGATTAGCAGAAGAACTCAGGTAGACATGCTAATGTTCGCTCTGCCATCTGCTTTAGTACTGATTATTCAATTTGCCCTCCGAAACCTGCTGAAACTGCCATGTTGGCAACTGCCAAATGCCAGAACTTTTGCTCTGCGTCCATCAAAACAACTTTAACGTTCCTGTAATTTTCATATGTGTAATCCTGCATCAAAGTCAAATGTGAGTGCATTTCTACGCCGTATCCAGTTGTGCTTGGCACAGCAGGAATCCACGTTTGCATTTTTTTTCACAGCACTTCTACCCCCCACAGTTAAATCCAGAAGAACAGTAAATATCATGTTTTAAATACTGTAATACTACTGCACTGCTGATATGCAAATTAAATGAAATACACATGCACACTGTAATATATGGAGTAAAATAAGACTTTTTATCGCAAATACAACATATATTATACTAACAGAACAATTACTGTACGTTATATTTACTGAACAATTATATCACATACGTTTGTACAACCAACGCACCATTTGTACTTAAACCTTTTTTTTTTTTTCTAATATCTGCATTTGTAATACCTTTTTACCTTCCACTCTGTATGTAGTATGTATGTGTTCATATTTACAGGTGTGTTTGTGTTAGTGTGAGAGTTTGAGCTGTGAAAATCTGCTATCCATTATTTGCTGGTCTTGGATTGTATTGGATTAACCTAATCTCCCAGGTTACACTTAGACTCTGAAGTACATTTCTAATTTGTTGGAAATGTGGTGTCACACAACAATTAAACTGACGATCACATTTTCACACATTAATTGAATATTTGCTGTTAGGGCAATCTTCAGATGCTGTCTTCAGAAGTTTGAAATTTTTGAGAAAACATAATCTTTAGATTGTTTCTCAGAATCGTTCAGCCCTATCAGCTGTACAATGTGCCTCTTACGGTGGGCTGTCATTCACTGTCCATATTTCATACACATCCAGTGAGGTTGTTTGTTCTTGAGTTGGTGGTGCATTTGTGGGATAGAAAGCTCTACAACATCTGCAACTGGCCATGACTAAGTTGGGAGAAACCTGAAAAAGAAAAATTAATTAGCCATTGCTAAAAATAGAAGTTAAAAGAGGGCGTGTGGTTTTATTTTGCCTTTCACCTTCTGGGATATTCTGATAATTAAGCTTTGTCCTTTTGTAGCCCAGACATGCAAGCAAAGTGTTTCCAGGGAAAAACAATAAGGGCATGGCAATTACAGAGTGTTGCAAGATGGAATAAGCTCACCACATGCGGACACACACACACACACACACACACACCGCATAAACACACACAAAATTACCCATCCTCTATCCTCACTAGTTAATCTCAGCAGCAGGCTAATACACTTCCAGTGTGGTTTTTGCCAGCTGTAGTATATTTTGACCATGTAAGCATCAATTAAGGTGTACCATAAGGTTTGACCCTTTAGAGATCGATGTCTTGGGCTACTCTTCCCACCTAATTGGTAGTCATTGTGATAAATCTTGACGATGGCCAATCCTATTTGTTTCCGCTAAAATCCAATAGAGCAAATTCGCCCTCCCTCCACTCATCACCCGTGTCAGTGTGATGCATTGTGCCTGGCTTTTCTTTCACTTTTCTGTCGCCCCTCCTCTTTTCTCTCTTTTTCATTTTTTTTCTCTTTCTCTCTACTCCTCCCTCCCCTTTCACATTTTCTTTTTATTCTCCCAAAAGCCACAGGGCTTATAAAATATGCCAAAAAGATGCAGCCACTACTGTTTTTTTTTCGTCATAGGTTTCCACACAGTAGACTTGGCCATGTTTTCATCATCTCACTCCAGAAGGTTTTCTTGGCTTTAGCTCCTCCAGTCATGTGCAGTGTAGTCTCCACATTCCTCCATAAATCTGTGTCTCCTTGTGTTAAGATAGTAAGATCTAGATTAAATCTGATGTTGCTGGTTATTCTGCTTTGTGTTCTGATTACAGTATATTAGTACACATTTATGAAACATTAGTTTTGCATGGTTAATGAAAGGCCAGTATTGTTTTGACTGAAATTACTTAGATTCTGGATCATCCAAATGCCTTAATTCATCAGAACATTCATCTGAGCTTTTGTCCATGATGCCTACAGCAAATGCAACATTTAGTAATATAATTAGAAACTTATTTGCATATTGCAATCTTGGACGCTTAGGCCTACAGGCTACCACACATAGGACACTTGCAGCATGGTGGAAAAATGTTACTCTGTTTTGCTGTAGAATGATAACCCAAAACGAGGCCTAAACAAATATGCATGTCTTGATGTTCACGTTGGGCAAGCAGCAATTGTAATGTCTTATTCATAAACTGACGAAGGCTCTACCAACATTACAAGCCTTTATTCTGGAAACAGCCAAATTAGCATTAGTTACCTAATTTTAAACATGATGTTTGCTAAATTATGTTAAAGTTTTATTCAAATCTACTTGAGTTCTATGTCAACGTTGTCTAGGTTTTGCTTCAATGCTTTTCTGTATAGCTTCTACACCGTAACAGAGACCTGTTTGGCTTCTTTTCCAGTGAGCAATAGCTTTTAGCCCTCTGCTGTAATCTTTCTATTGTGCCCTCTTTTAGAGTATAAAGTTTAAACATATCATTGTTCTTTAAGTTGAGAACATATTATGTTAGACAGATCACTTTATTGCATATCAGAATCAAGCCTTTGGCAGAATCATTGGACTAGACTCTCCAAACACCTTGAATATGCATAATTCTGACTCATTCTTCCCAAAATAGAATAGAATAGAATTCTACAGAATAGACACTTAAACATGAAGGGCAGCTGCTGAGTTCCTGTAAATATTAGTGATTCATCTTTCTTAAAAAATATTGCTTGTAATGGCTTAGGGGAAGTTTTTTTTGGAAGCTCTGTGTAATTAGTCATACTTGATATTGCAATTAGTTAATCACAGAAATATGCCTCTTCTCTTGCAGTCAAGTGTTTGTAGTTGCACTGTGTGCCAACGGGTGAGAGAACCAGAGTAATCTGAATTTTGCTTTGAATTTGTTGACCTTCTCAATAAATGATTTGTTAGTGTTGTAATCACCTGCTACTCAGACTTTCAGAGAGGGGTGAAAAGTTTAACAGCTGCTATATATGTGTGTACCTCTTTTGCAGCGCATGCTAATCTGTCTTCTGTTAGTCGTAACATGGCGCACAGCACTGCACTATTAAGTGCGATCTAATTGTGTAGTATTCTGAGCACTAAGTGTAATATGGTACACTGATGGTTACAGCCTGTTGACAGACATTGTGCATGATTGTACTAAAATGCAGCCAAAGAAATTGATATGGCATATCATGTGTAAAACTGCTGCCACATGGAAGACTACAATTCAAGTTCCAGCTCAGGTTGGAACTTTAGATTATACAAGATATAAGATACAAAATCTCATGACAACTTTCTTGTTTCAGCACTCACTCTCCATTCCCTCAGCTCAAATCACCATACAGGAACGCTTTGTAGTGGTCATGTGTCACTCTGCATACTTTGCTTGCCCACTTTCATCCTGTTGTACTATGGTCAGGACCACCACAGGTTTGATTTGGGCAGTGGATCATTCTGAGTGCTGCAGTGACACTAATATTGTGGTGGTGGAGTGTTAGTGTGTTGTGCTTCTACAAGTGGATCAGACACAGCAGTGCTGCTAGAGTTTCTAAAAACTGTATTCACTAACTGTCCACTGTTAGACAAACCTACCTCATTGGTCCACCTTGTAGAAGTAAAGTCAGAGACGGTAGCTCATCTGTTGCTTCACAATTTGTGTGTTCGTCGTTCTCTAGTGCTTCATCAGTGGACACAAGATGCTGTTGATTGGATATATTTGGTTTTTGGCCTATTCTCAGTCCAGCAGTGACACTGAGGGCTCCACACAAACCCCAAGGACAGGTATTGGCCAGGTCTAATCCTGCTGTCTGAAATAAACCAGCCCACAAATTATTACTAATGGATCAAAACATGAGGGGTTTTTTTTTGTTGTTGTTGTTTTTAAGCACCCTTTGAAAATGCCAGATCTCTATTACAGTGCATGAGGATTTGAGGAAGAATGGGCTAATAAAAATGGTTCATATTTGCTAGGAATAATCTTTAATATATCAACATTTGAATTCATTTTTTTCAGATTCTCTGAAGTTACTATTTCAGAGTAAATAGAAGATTTCCTTAAATCCTGTGAAGGGATTTAAAGGTTGTACCATGCACGCTTCAGCTCTAACATGAATGGATTCTTGTACTTTTCACAGAAGTGGCCACAAAGTCAGCGTCACGCTGAATCACCCTTGTAATGAATTCTGTGTCATGTTTGTTGTGGAAATACTAAAATGGACAACGTCTTTTTAATCAGCTTGGTAAATGCCACACAAAATTAAAGCCCTGAACTTTTCAAATCAGATATAAGCAAGAGAGTAGACCTATTAGTTCAGTATATTAGGAGCAGCTTTTTATTCTAATAAAATCTCAGGGCAGGGTTTTTATGTGCCTTCGTGTAGTAGAGCGATTAATAAACTGACCAAAGTGGACAATTTTGTCTTTCATGCTGAGCTTCAAGCAGCCATCCTTTTATCTTCTCAAACTTCTGGACAGCAATGCGTATCTGTCAGCTCTCAATCCCTCTCTTACCCCCCATACTCCTCCCACTCCTCCTCCTGCTGAGAGCAATCCAGTTATCCTCAATCATATTAGACCTAATCTAATCACCGCTAATAAAACCCTGTGCTTCACCACATCTCTCTTTTTAAGCGAAGGTAAAAGAGATGTGTAAGCTATTTGTGCAGCTGTCTTGGATCAATAGAGTGAAAGCCGGACCGGGGAGATTACACAATCTGTTACATCCGTCTTTATGGCACCATAGACGGCGTTTTCACACTGCCTGTGTGAGGCAGAGCCATGGCCGCAGATGAGCCATGCAGGCTTCTTCCTTAAATAGGGAGCCTGCTGAGCAGAGCCGAGGAGAGAGGGCAGAGAAAATCAAGGACATGGGCTAATACACACTTTTATTCTGTCTGCTAACCCTGGGCTGCACGGTAGAAAATAGGGATGTAGCAGACCCACATTTTCTTATCAGTTCCAAAACCTGAGCTCAGGGTTTTGAGGGATACCTAGCATTTTCTTGTTCATTCTAATATCAGTATATCTGACTATTGGGAGCTACTGTGCAACATTCTACTGTGTGCAAAGTAACACAGGCCTCTTGGTACACACTTGTGTATACCACATGTCTTAAATATATAGAAGATTACATAAATAAAAGAAATAATAATGTATTAAAAAAAAGAATGTGAGTGTGACAAAGTAGGCTATGTTTAACAGAACTAATGATGATGCTCCACTTCATGGTACCTACATTACTCTACTCTGCTTTTTTGCTTTCCCATTAAGCAAATTCGGTACCTGGTCGCTGGAAACAGGTCCTTTATTTTAGTACCTGCTCGCTTGTGGTTTCATGTGAGTCGAGTAGGGACTAAACGGTGACGTGTTAACCTTGCAGAGCACTGATTGGCCTTGTCCATTGATTGATCCTTGATTGGACTCGTCAGTCATGAGCAAATGCAGATATCAGCGATTTGTAAAATCTCTAAGCTAAAGTAGAGATCACATTTGTTTTATCCGACTCACTGTGGCGGCCTGTATAATTAAGCTCTGTTGTTTTGAAGAGGTATGAACACTCCTTGGATTGGTGGCTGTTGAAAGACTCCAGCTAGAGCCGGATGGTGTATCCAGGAGTATATATAATAATTTCATGACCTCTCTGAACTAATAAGCAGTAAAATTGTGTTCAGTCTTAAAAAACATAAGCATTCAAATACATAATGAGTAAACAAGGCTTATTGTTACTGCCACTGTTGTCATGGTTTCCAAAGATTGCGTTGAAAATTTGAAAATTTCTATTTCGAATGAATGAAATGGCAGAAGGTGCTAGAATGCTGGATCTGGATTTAGCAGACTTGGTTATAAACCTTGTTTAATTTGATTGCTTATCACATCTGCAGAACTCGTTCCAACATTTAGAGAACTGTGAACCTTTCAGTTAATACCTTCCAGAAGTGTGTTTGTGTTGCTTTCCTTGCAAATCATATGAGACTCATTTTCTGAGCCAAGATAATGTGTGATATTTTCCACATACTGTGTGCGGTCAGACAGCATGCCTGTGTCCTCTAAAATAAAGGTGACATTTTTCTCTCTCTCTCTGGCTTTTTTTTTTTTCTTTTTTTCTTTCACCACCCCCACCCCCCTCTCTGTACCCACTTCGGCTGTTTGGGTGCTTTCGGTAGTTTAAGGAGCTAAAAATAGCCACAGCTCTTGCCATGTCGCAGAGCCTAATTAAGAGTAGAGGGACGAAGGTGCTCCCAAGCATCTGGGCCCGGCATGTAATAGCGCCCCTTGTTCCTGTTTGCTAGTGCATGCGCATCGCCACCAATTATCCTCTATAGCGTGGCTCATGTCTTCTCCCAGTCGCAGAGGAAAATGCATAGAAGAGCTGACTGACTACAAATCTAAACTTTTTACACATTTCACTTCCCTGCATGCCACTCAGAAATGTGCTCCTCAGAAGAGAAGTTTTCTTTCCCACAGAATGCCAGCCTGAATGAGCTGAATAGTTTTATTTTGGGAATTTGAGATGCCTGGTTCTTGTTAACGGAAGCAGTCAGGAGAATGCTTAACTTGTAAGGAGCAGGTGAAACTGTTCCAATGGGAACATGGTGAAATTGGATAGTGTGTGGTTACAACCCCTTTTGGGCCTGCCACCTAACAGCTTGAGCTATTGTGTCACTGCTATGAGAAACTTGAATTTTTCAGGCTGTTTTTTCCCCCTCCCCCATCAAATATTGTGAATAAATTGTTCTTGTTTGTTTGTTTGTTTAACCAACCCAATTTTCTGCTGAATTCATCTTTGTCAAATCTACCTTTTGGCTAATACCACCCTTCACTAAATATGTTCCCAAGCTTGCAGGGTGAGACATGCACAAACTTGTTCTGAGACTTGTGTGAACAATAGCCTTCACCTCTTTGAAAATTGCTTCCAACACAACACCATTATACATCTCAACACGCTTGGAGGAGAATTATAACTGCCCAGATTTGTTGGGCCTGCTGACAGCTGCCTACGTTGCCTAGCACCATGCTAGATGAGTAGATGAGATGTGATGTAGAACGGGTGATCTCCTGGCAAGTAGCTTTTTTTTATTTATTATTATTATTTTATATATATACACACACACACACATTATCATTTTAATGACAAATGAACCAGCAGTTGAGGCTCTACATTGCTTTTATAAGTTGCATTAATGGAGCATAAGTTATTGTTTTCCTGTCAAATTCTGAGATAAAAATCTTCCTGATCATAGCGACAATATCCAGATTGAGGCTCTGTGAATTGGTTTAAATGCCAGCATTTCTCCTTATTGAGTTGTTAACATTTATAGATCACCACATGAAATGAAATCAAAGTCGGGCTGACTTTGTAAGCGACTGGGTCAAGCTTGCGCCAGGCTTCTCTCCACTGAACCAGAATTGAGCTGCGTGGAGAGGAGACTTCAGCTGACAGCTCATTGATTTATTTTGGTTTCTCTGTCAAAGACACGTCTAAAATGCCTCCATCAGACAGCCGTCTAAAAGGTGTTTTTTTGCGCCGCTGACGGCGGCAGATGAAAGGGAGGGAGGCCCCATACTGACGGAGCTTCCTGCGGGCTTTAATCCAAACTGGCACGTCTCGATATGCTTGAGCAACTGTGGATGGTGGGACTGCCGGAGGTACAACTCTCCTCTACCACAAGAAGCAGACACACTTTGCTAGTGTTTTTTTTTTTTTTAATGCACTCTACATGATTCTGATGGTTTAGCTGCATTCCCGACGAGCTCTTTTTACATTCTTCTCACTTCTGTTTGTTTGTTTACTCCTATCGCTGCCTGGAGTCTGGGTAATTGGGTAATTTTGGTTGATTATAGACATGTTAGGATGACACCTGCTAAACAATTGTTCTCTGCTCTTTTGAAGGGGGGTGGGGCTCTGCCTTGTCTCTCTTTTCAGTGTTTCCTGAAGCTTTTAGCAAGATTCAGTTTTTAATCTCTAAAAGACCAGATCATTTTATTTTTTTATTTTTTTTTATTTGAAGGGAGGGGGCATCCATTCTAATTTTCACAATACATGCTGGACACCACCTCCCCTTCTATAATCCACAGTCCCAGGGGCTGGCCAGGGCCTGCAGGGTGTGATTACAAGTGGGGAGGTTGGGCTCCAGCTCTCAGGGTCAGCGTGGTCCCAGTGAAGCGGGAGATTAGGGTTGCTGATGAGAACGGACATTAGATAAGCAGTTACTTGCTACACAGACTCAGGCCAAGCGCTGCCCATGTTGTGCGTGGGGGGGTGGCATCCGCTCTTTGCCAAGCCAGCTTGTCCCTAAGCCCAGCACAGACGGCAGGACCACAGAACTGTGGACGGCACACCGTGTGCAGGCCGCCCAGACTGTTTGCCAGCAGAGGTGTGGGCAGTATAACGATGCTTTATCATTAGTGTGATACATGTCAGGTCATTCAGGAGCAAGAAGTAAATTTCACCAGCAAAGTGAAGAAAGCATTTTTGAAAGTAACTACTTGTTTTTACACTTTTCTGTAAATTGAACAGAAAAAAAAATCCTCTGTAGTCCCTGGGTGAATCTGTGTATATTACATATAAACTAGTACCCTACAGGGGGCCACCATGTTTAAAGGGGACATAACCTTTGACACCTCCAGGCCACTAGGTGTCAGAATGAGTGTTGTATGATGTGATCTTTTTTAAAAATGTCTAAATTATCATTTAAAAGGAACATAATATTTTCACTGCATGTGCATTTTAATTTGGGGATCTGGAGTTTACCATCCCACCCAATGGTAAAACAAAACAATTATCTTAATCTAATGCAGTTTCAATTTATTATGATGCTTTCCTTCATAACAAGCATAAAAACATTGTTAGTAGTAAGCAGATATTTCAGTAGGTAGCTAGCTAATTTTCAGTTCCTCCTTAATTGGTGAAGCAAATACATTCTAGTGCTAATTTAAGGTGGATCTGGAAGGTTCAAACAAAAAGCTGTCGAATAAGAAGCTGAACTAGGCTTCATATCACAGAAAGGTTAGGATTGGGTGATGTTATATTATTGTCAAACCTTTTTGATGGTGTATCATGCCCTAATTTTAACAGCACTCCTCTGATATCACTGCAGACTGACAGAGCTGCCTACAGAGCACCAGTAGTAGCCTGGTAATGATGCGCAGCTCTTTTGGTTTCTGTTCTGATAACATATCCTGGTTTTGAAGTGTTGTCACAGTGCTGGTTAAACATGGAGAAAACAGAGAAGTAATAGAACCCAGTTAAAATGGCTAAAATCCAGACCAACTGCTCCTCACACCTGGGCTCTCATGATGAACTGAGCTGTGGCTCATTACCATTCATAGAAACCGAACTGGAACATGTTTGCTCTAAACATGCCTGTATACACAGAAGTAGAATGGTGCTGAGTTGATTGATCCTTGTGGTATTTTGAACAAAGCATGTCAAACATTTTTATTAAGGCACCAGGGAACTGTATTAACTGGTGGAAAATAGGGTCCCCTTTTAGAACACTGACCAACTATCTACATGTTTCACTTGGTCCTGGATTTACTAGTGTGTGAAATACTGATTAAAAACGTTATTCCTGTTTTTTTGATGGACATGTTTATTGATGCACCGATATGAAAGTAATAGGCAGATACTAACAGCTATCTAGTTTTTCAGCATTGAATAAACACACACACAATTTAAAATCTAATTTCCAGGCATATATCTGCAGATACCAGTATTAATGTAACAGTCTTGCTGTTTTTAAATATGGTTCTGGTATTGCATTTTAACTGTGCCAAAATATTTTGATGCATGTCCTGTAATATGAAAATATTATTTAATATAATGATATGAGGTTTTATTTTTTATTTTTTAGTGGGGGGGCTAGGCTGTTATATTGCCACCTTGTATTTCCCAGCACACTAGTGATAGCCACACGGACAGGCTCAGTCTCAGGCTCAAGCCCAGAACACACAGACTGCTGCTCTGGCAAGGAGCGAACACACAGCCTGATGCTGAAGAGGTTTCAGAGTGTGCTGAGGACTGACAGAGGAGATTGATTTTCTGCCCTGGCACTTGCACTCTGCTTCATAACTCAATATGGCACAGCATCAACTTTTGATCTTACCCACTTTTTTGGTGGGGGGAGAGATGTGGGGGGGTGTGGGGGTGTCCTAAGCTTCCATGGACCAACTGAGTCGCAGCCAATATCTGAACTTGTTCTTTTTTCAATACACTGTCTAGAACCTTAATCAGGCCTGAAGTTTTGGTTCAAACCCGAATATAACCTGAGAACATCATGTCCGAGCCAACTTAAATCACATAATCTAGCTGAGCCTGAACATGACCTTAGCCCAACACATTTTTGTTCAAACACAAGCTAACCACAAGCTTTGAGTCTGAAACTCACCCACACACTACAAAATTCTTTCAAAAGCTGAATTGACCCAGCTCATCCATAGGGTTTCCATGCTGCACCGCTCTCCTGTGGATGCACTATGCAACATATATTTTTTGGCTAAACAAATTAACTATACATTTTTCTGAATTGAGACGTGACATTAGGACGATAAAAGAGCTTAATAAAGTGAACAGAAAAATAAAGGCAGGGAGAAATGCATGGTAAAACATGCTTTTAACAGTTTAAATAGAAAGGCAATCTGTGAGAAGCCAAGCTGGACGTTTTGGGCTGACCCTCAGGTTTGACACGTTTCTGAGGAATGACGTGCAAATCTGACGGGAGCAGTCAAGTACATTTTGGGTTCTGACAAATATTTCAAGCTCTTATACTCTAATACGAGCGCAGGAAAGTTTAGGTCTTTATCATACAGCATGCTAGAAGTTCAGATTCTATTTAGGTTGATCTCAAGACAGGTTTTGGGTGGACTCTTGACAGCTGCCTCTATAAACTGTCAACACCCGTCAAATTCTTCACTGCGCTTTCTGTAATAGCTTCTCTGAAATTATATTCCAGCAATAGTGCACCCTGCACAGGGCCAGGGATCTCTTTTTGGCCATTTGCAGTAAAGTTTTAATACACAGAGTACACTCTGTATACATCCATTGATTTGCACATTTGGTCCAGCCCAGATAAAAAGGATTAAGGATTTAGGATTACACTTCAGTGACCTGCTCCAGATTGTCCAGTGTCTGGACCCTTGCGTATCTAAATGCCTTCTTTTGTCAGTTCAGCATCTGAAGCCCTGAGGAGTTTGTCCAGCTTGCTATCACAAATGGCCCTTTACCCCTTGAACCAAACAGTCTGCTCAATGGAGCAATTTTCTGTATATTTATTTATTTATTTTATTTCCCCCCTTCTGTTTTTCCGATCCATTAATCAGCCTGTGTGTGTGTGTGTGTGTGTGTGTGTGTGTGTGTGTGTGCAGTTCTTAATAATAATTATTTCATGTGAAACTTGGTCACCCACTACTGAAGAAGGGTGTCAACTGGAAGAGGTGAATAATCAAAGCTGAAATGAAACTTTGTCTCTTCCACATTATTTCACACACTCATACCAAAAAAGGAGAGTTCCGCAATTGTAAGGTGTAATTTCTTCAAAGGTCAACATCATATTTTAACAAAGATTTTAAGTATAGTTTGAACAGTGGTGGTGATGGAAACCAGACATCTGATGAAGCTGCCAGTTTCATGACCTTACAAGCTAGTGTTTGAACTGATCTGTCTTTGAAAGATGACTTGCTTGTTTTCACTGTCCAATCCTTGGCATTGTCACACTATGTGCTTGACGTGGTGAATGAAGCCTCCGCAATTCTCTGAATGTTTTTTACTTCATCCTTTCTCTCCTGACTGTTTTTTTGGGAGTTGAATGTGAACTGTATGTGAGACCAGTTCAGCAGTAGTCCCTTGTTTGTAGTCCTATCATATGAAGTTCATAATTACGAACCTTTTGATTAAATGTTCTCCAGTACAATTCTGATTTCCTTTCAGTGCAGATCACCCCCCCCCCCCCACCCGTAGGTATTTCAAATCTACAGAAACAATTTCTTTTGGTTGAAGCCTGATGGGAGTGATGTTAATGTTCCTCAATTACAAAAAGCCCGCTGAGGCTAATTTGCAATAACCTACAGCTGGTGATTTGTCAGTTTTTTACAAAATTAGAAAATTCCATTTCACTGTACAGTTTTCTCTTCATTACAAACTCTTATTAATCATGGAGCCAAGGTGCTTAACTCAGCATGTACAAGATGGTGTTTGTTCTCCTTCGTAGCATTACCTGCAAACCTGTTATAGGAGTTGTTTATAGATTATAGAGGGCTTATAGAGGGCAGCTTATAGATTCCTTATAAATAATTCATTCCTTAATGTTTCTTTTATTGACCATGATAAATAAGCTTGTATTAAATTGTACCTAGGTCACTGTACAAGAAGTTAATTAATGAGAAAAAGTAGGCTACTATTTTTGCAAGTGGCATTTGAGATGAACCATAGTGGCATTGTTTGGAACCTGCATTAGTTTTAGTCTGCTGACCCCTCACAAGGAAGTCTGAACTCCCAGGCAGCCATCATTGTGTCTCTTTAACAGTGTTGTTCTTTGTAAATGTGAAATGGCACTGTACACGCCGGGATGGGGCTCTTTGATTCCTGCTCCGCCTGCACTTTACACTCAGGAGAAACTAGTCCTGTGTGGCAAAGCGTCCAAGACCAACCGCCAGCTATTGTCCGGCAGACCCTGTCACGCACAGCAACGGCTGCTTGCTCCAGGAAGAGTCCGGCGTCTCAGAGCTGCAGTCAGTGCCGCGCCGATGTTCCAAGCTGTTCAAGCGTGTGTGTGTTCCCTTTTGCAACATTTCTTTATCCCACCAGCCAATCTGCACCATCACTCTGCTTTGAAATGAAACAAGAAAGGCAGGGATTGAGGAAGCATAAAGGGAGAGAGAAGGAAAGCTTTGAAGGCTCCAAATCTTTGCACCCTTTTTCCCCTCCTTCCTCTGCTTTAATTGCTGATGCAGTCTTTCAACTTGTCACTCAAACACTCTGCCTTTTCTGAGGCTGTTGATTTCTTCTTTTTTTTTCCCTGAAGAATTCAGTTCATTCAGTTTCATTCTGTCTGGGTTTGATTTGATGACAGTCAGCGCCAGCCACTATATTGCCAGTAAATGCTAGTGATGTGCATTGTGACTTGTTCTGACTTAAGCCTTAACAGATGACTACTGGGATACACACAGTGAAGAGAAAGAAAACCTTTGGTTGAATAAAGAAAAGTTTTTAACAGTAAACACAGGTCTACATATGAAAATGGTACCGCTTTTGAAACCTACTTTTTTAGGTTTCGGGTTTAGATGGTTAAAATCTATTTATTATGAGTTATTAAGTTGTTAATCCATTAGTAATCATTAATAATTTGTTATAACACATAGATATAAAGGGCAGTGTGAACCTGATGTTTGCCAAATACCCATCATTTGTTTGGCGATCCCACATTCATCTACAGATAAACCTTAGAACTTGCCAGATACTGACCTTACGTTGTCTTGTCCATCAGTCGACATTAACCTTGTCTGCTTTGGCACATATTATAGTTTAAACATTTTATGAATTAACCACCAACAGAATGTCTTTTATAGATCACTGATATTGCTTTGTACCGTAACATATTAATTGACTCAATTCGCATTCTTGGGTCTGAGCTAATTCTTTATCTTGAAGTTCTCTGACACTTTAAGTATTAGGCAAAAAGAGGTCAATGTTGCACTTCCTTTTTTTCCACTTTTTTTTTTCTTTAAAATTAGCAAGGGGAATTGGTCTGACCTTGTAACCTTGGAGGTAACATTGAGAACAGAGAAATCTTTATGTATTGTTATGGTTTTGCCTTTAGGTGTAACGCCTTAAGTTCCACTACCTCTGTCTTGTCAGTCAAGTCTATAATGTGTAATATAATACTCTTCATCTTAAGACCAGGACTGTGTCTTTTTACAGCGCCGTTGAAACATAACGGAAGTAGAAGCCTGTGTATATATTTTCCCACACTTTTCATAATGTAAGGAAATAAAGATTTTAAATATCCTAATCCAGAGTTCACGATTTGAATACTGGGACCAGGACATTTACGAGTTTTTATATTGAGATTGCGATACTTTTAATTGCAGTAGCTGGTAGCTGCAGTTTAAATTAGAGCTTATCATCAACACTGTTGTCTTAAGAATTAAGAATTTAATCCAGTGGCATGAAGCTTCTGAAATGACTGTGGAATAGTTGGACCAAACAAAAGCAACCGAAACACCCATGTACAGTGTGAACAATAACAAAACCACTAACCAGTTTGCTGGCAGTGAATGGCAGCATTCCAGCATTCAAGCATCAAACTTCTAGAAAAAGTGGATCTTCTGGGTTTTCCAGACCAAAGATACAGGTTTAGACCTTCAGTTCTAAGAAGACGTGTCCTCTTCAGCGCTACGTCGGGATATTGGGGTAGTTAGATATCTGGAAATCTATATGTTGTTTAAGCCTTTTTGATCTTTTAGGCTTGATCTTGTAACTGGGGGGGGCAGAGAAATATTGCCCCATATGGACCGCAACAAAAGCAGATGCTCTGTTTCCCGTGTTAAAGAAGAATGGTAAAAAATGTCTGCATTTCCTGATAAGGTTTTTGTAATCTACCCTGTAGCTCTTTAATCTGAGGAAGCTTATTCCCCAGGGTCAAAGACGCAGGATGATGTTAAAGGACACCAAGATACGTAGACTATGAGACACGGGTTACATTTTTGTAGCTATTTACTGTGTTCAATTCCTATTGCTTTCCAGTGCTATTGATTAGAAATAAACATAGCTGGTAATTTACTTTTCAGCCTCCAAACAGGGGACTTTTATGAAAGTTAAATATATTTAATAAAGCAATGTAAAGGCCTGGGTGTGGCTCATGCAGATATTAAGTACATTTGTGCATGTGCAAAATAGGTCAGGTTATTTAAAGCTTGTCTACTTCTAAAGAATACAAGTAGTCTGTTGCTAAATGAACATGTGTTTACTTTGGCATGTGATTTGACTTGTACATCCAATTGGATTTGGAAGAACTGTTGGTTACACTACAGAATAAGCAGAAGAGCATGAAGGTATGTTACAGTATATAATCTGTGCCCTTGAGACAGGGTGTGCTAAAGCTATTCTGCCATCAGAAAATGGGTTTCTTACCTCCTCAACTGGGAGCTGTTTTTATTTATTTATTTTCTTTCTTTCTTCACACGTTAGCTGAGAGTGGAACTGTGGGGGAGCAAAGAAATCAAAGATCTGGGACAGAAGGAACCAGCCAACACAGGAGATGAGGGGACAGTCTTGTAAATGTCAAGGTCTCTCTTTTCTCATGCCTCAACAATTTTGTTTCAACATTTCCCTGTTTGTTTTTGTGATTATTTATTTATTTATTCATTGTTTAAATTCTGATAGCTCAGGGCTCCATTGTTCTTTTGATTATTTGCAGCAAGCGTTGCAGTAGTCTTGAACAAATGTACAGTTTAAATTGCAGTTTCTTTTAATACCTGAAATGATTTTAAATACTGTATAATCTAGTCCTCAATATACATTTGGTTCTAGTCTTCAGAGAATACGTTTTCAACAAAGCATCTTGGTTGTTTTATTCTACTGCTATTAAATGTAATATTGTTCATACGTTCAAAGTCACCAGCTAATATGAAAAAGTCAAACACATCAATACAGCAAAAATTATTATTATTATTTTTTTTTATCTCAAGAAGCAATGCTTTACGTGCTGTTTTGCCTCACCTGCTGTTTTACGAATCAGTCATAAATGTGTGTTAAGTAATGGCAGACTACTCTCTATTGTGAGATATTTTGAGACTTAATATTTTGTTTTAAAGCAGGTAGTGTCACAGTCACACAGCTCCAGGGACCTGGAGGTTATGGGTTCGATTCCCGCTCTGGGTGACTGTCTGTGAGGAGTTGGTGTGTTCTCCCTGTGTCCGCGTGGGTTTCCTCCGGGTGCTCTGGTTTCCTCCCACAGTCCAAAAACACACGTTGGTAGGTGGATTGGCGACTCAAAAAAGTGTCCATAGGTATGAGTGAATGTGTGTGTTTGTCTGTGTTGCCCTGTGAAGGACTGGCGCCCCCTCCAGGGTGTATTCCCGCCTTGCGCCCAATGATTCCAGGTAGGCTCTGGACCCACCGCGACCCTGAACTGGATAAGCGCTTACAGATGAATGAATGAATGAATGAATGAATGAATGAATAATGTATTACTTAGCCAAGTTTAGCCAAATAAGGCATCAAAAATGTATTAAACTGAAGCATTTTATTTCTTGATTAACTCCTTGTAACTCCTATATATTTCATATTTAGTCTCTGCAACCTTTTTTCAAGCCTTAAAAGCTTTATATTAAACTACACCACATTTCATCAGCAGGGAACTTTAGATAGAACCATGACTGTTAATATACCATCACTCTCTAAAGACATGCATCTCCAAAATGTTAACTTTGGAGGAGAAGGAAACCTTCTTAACGTTCAGTGGAAGTCAATGTAAAAGATTTTATTCCAAGTAATTTTGTAACATATTTATTGGGCCAATCAAAGTTCAAATGATGTAGTAAACTTAAAAAATCCACAAAAGTAGGGGTTTTATTTTGTACAGTGTCAGTATGGGAAATGTTAAAACTTAAATCAATTATAGTTGGTTTAATTGAAGGCACTTGGCTTTTATTGTCTTGATTTCTGACACTGGGCCCAAGCAGAGATGTTGTGAAGAGGAGACCCACCAATAAGACTTCAACATCCTCAGTCATTGGCAAATTCACTATAGATCATGCAGATGGTTCCGACAGTGCTGGCTCTGTGAATTACTTCAGTGCTGTATTTCATTCATTGCCCTGACACTGTAGACAAATTTATTTCTCAGTGAAATGGGGTGTGTAAATCCTTGTGCATCCTGCCCATTTGAAACTCCCCAAGACCTCTCTTAAGTGGAACCATGCAGTGTGTTTCGTGTCCTCACATTTTTATTGGGTGTAGTCTAACCCTTCTGTTGCGCATGATGAATACCTCATGTCTTCAGAATCTTTACTGTTATGAGAATGACGAACACAATGGGTTGGCTCCTCTGTCTCGGCCTGGGGTGACCAGCGCATATTAAAGAGCCGGCTTGTGAATGAGGCGGGGAAAGCTCTGGAGCCGTAATCCAACCTCTGACTACTCTCTGGCTGCCATTCTCGTTCCTCTGCTGGGCACAATAGAGCTCCAGTGACAGGTATTGTGGTTTGAGCTTAAGCCTGGAGTGGAGAGGCAGGGAATATTGAAGCCCTGGAATCGTCAGGGGCATCATCAGTGCTATCCTTTGTGGAATTAGCCCTGGCTTTATTTTGCCTCATGAATCCCCAGCGCTCCCTGCAGCATGCCTGGCTACTATACATCTCTGAAATTCCTGGCAGTGATGCTGGATCATGCAAACAGACTACAACACCAACAGCTGTGTTTCAGTGTTGCGAGATCAGGAGTAAGGGGGGGGGGGTACACCCATCTCGCTTTTGAAGTGATAAAATGGCTTTCTCCAAGGCTCCCCACCCTCACCCCTCGTTGTCTTTTCAGAGATGTACTTTTGTGCTTCTGCTTTGCTTTGGTATTCATGCATTTTTCTCTCAGTACCTGAAGCACTTTGATTCTTTGTTCCACTCTCCCTTTCACGTAACCCACACATTACATGGATCCCTTGATGCCTTTGAAAGTGGACCAGTATTCCACCCCAGACACGTCGTGTCTTGTCACTTTGCTTCAGTCTTTGCCTCAGCAGTCCTCTGTGCCATTGACAACCACTCCCCGTACTCAAACGACCCGCGGGCCAGCGCCACAGCCGTGTGTGCAAAGCTGTAATACCCTGAAAAGCCCTTTTAAAGTCAGACAAAACCTAAAACGACTGTAGACTCTGAGGGAGACAAAGTTGCCCGAAGTCTGCATGCCACATGTTTGCTTATGCATTTACTTTCTGATCTGAACAGGGGCATTAGTTACTGACTCTAAACACTTTCAGAGTTTTAGAATTCTCTTTATTTCTTTAATTTCCCTCAAACCAGGCTCATACATAATTCAACTGCTTTAAAAAAATGCACATTCATGTTTAGGTAGAACGGGTGACAGCTGAAGCACAGCCTTGTTGAGAAGAATCCTGGGGATTTTTCCAGGAATTTGGCACATGATCATGACCAACGCCCTTTTAAGGCAGTTTATTTTGTCTTCTCCTTTCACACTTTGTCGACCAATTCACAATCTCCTCCCCTCCGGCCCCAGACATGGCTTATGCCCCCGCAGGGACCTTTTCCGTTCCAGCAAGTTCTTTCCTGTGGTCAGTGCTGATGTAAATCCTCTTCAGTCACTCACCTGAGCCACATTTTGTACTGAATGCCTCATTTGAGATAAAAAGATGGAATGACTTTTGCACTTTGGAGTGCATGAAGGAGAACGAGGATCACTTTTAAAGCCCTGGCTAATCAATGCAAGCCGCCGCCATTATCCTGTAATCCATGCATCGCCTTTGTAAATTCCTCCCTAGATCCTCTTGGTATTCAATGAAGGGAGCCCTCCTCTACCACGCTCTCACGGCATTACTTCAATTTTGGGATGAATTTGGTCTTTAGCAGTCATCTGACACAGAGGGAAAAGAAATACCTGTGGGTTTGTGTTGTGGTTGGAACTGTGGCAGCTTAACAATGAGGTAGAAGCGATTGCAGTGTGCTTTTTGAGCCTTGACGAAGAAATAGGTTGTGATAACTACCTGCTAATTACTAGATTATAATGCAGCAAAGAGTGTTTTCTAGAACACAGGTTCCCAACTACCCAGCCACAGGTTTTTTGCTACCTGGCTGCAACTACTGCCATATACAGAATGAGGAAGTAGCAGAAAAACAACAGATTCACTTTTTTAAAATATTATAGTGGTAATAGCATATTTACTTAGATGTCTACTGCATCATGTCCAAAAAATCTGTGTGAATAGATACGTGACCCCTTTGTTTCACAAATCATCAGCTCTGCCTATATTCAAAGAGTACAAACTACTGCAACTAAAATTGGAGGCTTGCAGAATCTGTTCACATCAAACTCTGTCCCATCTCTGTGGATTAAAGTGGAGACAGAACCCTGAATCTGCCACAACAGCCCTGAAGACACTGTTGCCTTTTCCCTCCACATGTTTGTGTGAGGTCAGGTTTTCAGCTTTGACAGCCACCAAAACAAGGCTTTGTCATTGACTGGATTCCAGAAACACTCTGCAGTTATGTTACGCACAGACATAACACCACACTCTGACCGCTTTGTCTCCAGGAAGCAGGCCCAGGGCTCACATTAATGGTTAATGAGTAAACATGGTAATTGAACTGTTGTGTGATGTGGTTGTCATGGACCATGTAGTTTACCACAACCACAGAATAGAAAATATAATGACACCCTGTATACATGCACCCTGTCTTCCCCGATATGTCAGAAATACCAGGGACTGTAGTGCATGTCTTTTTACATGTGTTTTTACAGATTTTAGGTGTTCATTGTTATGCAGTTATGTTGCATTAAGCTAGTTAGTCTTCATGTGGCTGCTTATTATTACATTATTAAGCAGTGACTAGGGTGATTAGTCATTTTTCAGCTCACTTGTTAAGCTCTTATTCTGAGTTAATATATTTCTTGTAATTTATTAGTTGTTTACCATTAAATTTATTAGTAAATTTCCAGAATATTTAAGCTGGTTATTACATACAGTTAGGTCTCTATACCATGGTACCCCGCACTACTTCCTTCTGACTAGACAGAACCTATTATTTTCTTGTAATAAAGGCTTAAAGGTAGTGTTCACATTTAATTCCAATACATTTTTCATACAATTCAGAGAACGTTTCCTCACCATTTGCTAGCTTTCTGGTCTGTTTGTGAAAAAGGATCCATTGTTTGTACTCTCTCTCTGTACTTCTCTCTCTGTCACATCCGAGAAATTACAGGGCGAGACATACACACACACTCACACCTACAGACACCTTTGAGTCGCCAGTCCACCTACCAATGTGTTTTTGGACAGTGGGAGGACACTGGAACACCCAGAGGAAACCCACACAGACACAGGGAGAACACGCCAAACTCCTCATAGACAGTTACCTGGAGTAGGACTTGATCCCACAACCTCCAGGTCCCTGGAGCTGTGTTACTGCGACACTACCTGCTGTGCCACCGTGCCACCTGCTTTTAAAAAGATGCAGAGCTTTAAAATACATACATAAGGGGGGTTTGTTTTGCTGGGAGTCCATAAAAACATAACGTACTACTTTGCAGTAAAACTGGTTGTTAATTACCAACTTTTGTCTAGTTAGCATTAAAAACCTCATAAGACCCCGATACTGACAATTTGTCAGATACTTCCATGTCTTTAACAATTTGCCTTATTGTTTTTTTTTTCTATTGCTTGCAGAATACATGAAAACTTGGGCTTGATTACTTCGGGCATGACCTGTTTTGAGAAACCGTCTGTGCCACAACAGTTTGCCCTTCAGACTTCAGCTTCACTCTGCCTCCGGGCCAGTTTCTTCTCCACACTGGCTCTGAAGATAAGGACTTAGAGAGGCAAAGCAGGAGGGGTGCCTGGGTGTTGGGCAGGGGGCCGCTGGCGCACAGGGGAGGGGCAGCGCACTTCTCTGAAGGTGAGTGGGAGCCCACCCTTGCACATGCTGTCCCCTGCCCACACCGATCCTGCTGCCCTCTGCAATGGTGACATGACGGCAGACACCGCGGAGGAACTCAGCTTCACACCACCATTTTTTTTGCTGTCGTATCTGAAATATACAATAGACATAGTACATCGGTTTTGAATAGAGGGCCGTGTGTATATACTCCTCCGATTGGCTGCAGGGTGATGATGCTGGTGTGTGGACGCATGAGGCGGCTCTACCGGCAGCTCACGCTGCAGACCAGCCTACTGCTGCTCTTCCTCTTCTGTATGGTCAGTGTACTCATCTCAGCCTACTTCCTCTATGGGGTCAAGCGGGAGCTGGAGCCGGCAGGGGTCAGTGGCTCGGAGGGTGCGGAGGAGGGAACCACAGACTGGGAGGATCCACAGGCAACACCCTCCCCACCCTCTGCTAGGGTCCTTCCTGCAAGAACTGCCAAGCCAGCGGACACATCTCGGACAGACCCTGTGGTGCTAGTGTTTGTGGAGAGCCTGTACTCTCAGCTGGGACAGGACATTGTGGCCATTTTGGAGTCAGGGCGCTTCCGCTACCAAACGGAGATCGCCCCTGGCAAGGGCGACATGCCCACCCTCACAGACAAGAACCGTGGCCGGTTCACACTGGTCATCTATGAAAACATCCTCAAATATGTCAACCTCGATGCCTGGAACAGAGAACTGCTCGACAAGTACTGTGTGGAGTACGGTGTGGGCATCATTGGCTTCTTCAAGGTAAGACCATTCCCCATCACATTTACAAATGCTTCTGCTGATAAATCTACAAATGCTTAATAAAATTCTAAATAAATCACAGGCCTTAGCATGGATGCTCACAATTCACAACCTCCAAATGATTTTTGCACACTCTAATCTTAATGATTTATAATCCTAATTGTATCTGAAACAACGAATATAGCATATATCCTCCATTTGATTTAACACTGGGGCACATTTACACAGAGTAAGTACACAGTATAAATACCGCTGCTAACATTTCCCAACTGTCCAGTCACTTACATGGCTGACATACAGAAAAAACAATGGCCATCAAGTATGACTAAAGTAAGCTGGCCTTTTAAACAAACCCTACAACGTTGTTTAATAAAAAAAAAAATATGCATTAGATTACATTGCAGTAATGTCTCAGAAATACAGTGGGGGTATTACACTGAATGATAAAATCACTATTAAATAATATGTATTAGATTCAACAATAGAAAATACCTTGTGATATTCCATAACTTTGACAGCCAGCAAATGTTAAAATGTACTCTGAACAAAGCACAAAATGAATACATATAAGTCATGTAATATTGTATGGGTTCAGAAATTTAAAATCAAGCCAACAGTTACAAAAATTAGTTACATTCAATATTTCTGACACAAATCTTATTCCATATACCTCCAAAGATTTGTCAGCAGTTGAATTTGATCTGAACTGTATATTAATTAGTGCTGTCAATGTTAATGTGATTAATCTACTAGGGCTGGACAATGATTCAATATCAATATATATCGCAATATAAAATGTTTCAGTAACAAGATGATTTTTAAACACATTTTCAAAATTTCAATATACATTATTTACAGCATCCAACACTGACTGACGGTCGTTACAGGGCGCTGTCATCATTTCAGCACTCAATTTAGAAGTTAGTTGAAAAATATTAATATTGATAAAGCCAAGAGGTTGTTTGATGGTGATGTCATGTTCCTTGTTTGTCCTTGAAAGTATTTTTTATTGTGGAATGTATTTGTTCATTTCGAAATCAGAATTATTTCATATCGACCAAAATTAAGAAATATATTGTGATATAAATATTGGCAGTATCATTCAGCCCTATAATCTGGTAACATTTAATGTGCTAAAAAACTTTTAAGCAAATTCATAATTTTAGCTAATTTTGCCACAACTTCCTAATATTGATTCATTTTACAGTGCCTAGTGGCATTTTAGCGGTTATATTAGGAGATATTAACAATTAAGTTTGTGTCTGAACTTCGTTGTGTTTGATGTTAACCTTCTCCCTGAAAATTAATCCATTCATTTATTGTCTGTGCCAGTCCTTCACAGGGAGACACACACTTACCCATTCACTCACAAATGTGGACACATTTGAGTAGTCAATTCACCTACTAATGTGTTTTTGGACCAAACACACCAAACTGCGCCACTGTGCCGCCCTCCCTGAAATATGTACTCAGCAAATTAATAGATCCAACTACAAATATCATAAAAAATGTATCTGAAAAAGAACAGTTTCCTTTAATCACATTGTCATGCATTCCACTCTACACATTTTTGGTTTATCTCCCTCCCAAAAAACACAAAAATACTACAATTTTTAACATGTGATTAATTGTGATTAACATGGAATGTTGTCGTGATTAATGTGATTACATTTTTTAATTGATTGACACCACTAACATTTATGCATTATTCCACTTTTTTAAGTTCTAAAAGTAGCTTGACAAACATGTTGTTTGATCACAACAAGAAATACTTTGGCTATATCTACAGTACGTTGTTTGGTGGGCAATTAGATTTTTCAGAAGCGTCTCTGCCTTCAGACCTGCATCAGTGACATCCACTTATCCCCCTGTGATTTCTGAGTGATTGTTGTTGACTGTGTTGGGGCAGTTCTGGCCATAATCACTCCAGTGTCTAGTGGGTTAGCCCTGCAGTTAGTGAACCGAGTTTCACAAAGTATAAAAATCACACAAACTACACTACAAAGCTAAACTTACTTTTTTTCTAGTTTCAATAGCTTGATGCACCCTCGTGCCAATCACCCAAGAGCTGCCACAGCAGCATTTACATTGCTCAAGACAGCAGTCACATTTGTGCTTGTACTCTGAGCTGAAGAGGCCTCTGGATTCATGTTTTATAAAAAGAAATGCATCAACATCTTCCAAGCCTAGTACCTCAAGTGATGCAACAGAGAATACACCAGAGCAGGCAAATCAAGTTCTAGACACAGTTAAATAAAGGAAACAGGTTTTCTGCACACAATGGCTAGCAGTATTTGTTTAACATCCATGAAATACAGTAAATATGAAACTGTAATGTGGTGTGTGTTTTGGCTAACGAGTGTGTTAGAGCCAGTGCAGGACTAAGTGTATTTATAGCTAAGTACATTTTACATTATCATGCTGATGTACAGTTTGTGTTGGGAATGGATGGATGTTTCGATATTTGTGTATGTTATATATATATATATATATATATATATATATATATATATATATATATATATATATATATATATATATATATAACATACACAAATATATATATATATATATATATATATATATATATATATATATATATATAACATACACAAATATATATATATATATATATAATCTTTTTTTTGAATTATCAGAAAGTCAGATGCAACAGTTTTCACATAACTTCAGTATGCACTGCTTTTCTATTGATGCATGTGGCTTAAATCTTAAAAGCTGTTTCTCTTATTGAGTGAGCCTAGCTCTGAACACCTTACAATACATAATTATTTTCAGAGAACCATGTTATTATTTTATGATGTGACTATATAAGTGAACTACCCATCACAGTGTCATCATGTGGTTTTATAATTGTGGTGCAGTTTTATAAATGACCTTTAGCTAAACAAAATATCCAAAGGACTATAAGCTGTTGCTGTTTTCTCCTGTGACTTGATAACATTTGTCAGCTCTTTGGAAATATGACACATGCAGCCTCTTGATGCATTTTGAAATATCATTACATACATTTAACTTGCAAAATATGTGACGTTACAAATAAATAACAGAATGGTCTTCCTTACCCATTCATTTTAGAAATACTGTGGATAATATACAGTCAGAATTTAGTGTCGACTATTCAGTTTAGATTATAATTCATAAGGCTATATATGACACTATATTTGACAATTAACATTAGCCTACATAAAGCTCTATAAACAAAAGGCTAATTTCAATGAATGTCAGTTGTCATTAAGACTGCTTTAGTCAGTTTCATCCTAGAATATTACAGTTGATGCTTTTTGGAATAAACAGTAACATCTTATAACTGTTACATATAAGTGTGTCAGTTGTCATGAACAGCTTATTTCAGTGTCAAATATTCTGATAAGAAATGACCTGCTGCATAATTTCAGCCACTGGGCCATTGACGTATTTGGCCTTCAGTACTGTTGGAACATTCAAAATAGAAAATGTAGACATTGACACAAGCATCTAATTTCTGGGCCCCTGGTTGGTCCCTCTTTTTTTGGGAGGATGCTATTCTTTATAAAACCAGTGAGTGAAAGCTCTGAACATGTCTGGTGATAGAGCCTGAAGGTGCGTGGCTCTGAAACAGTTCCCCATGAGGCAGACAGGCTGCAGGTCCCTGTCTCTCACTCTCATGTAATGTAGCGTGCCTAATTTCTTCCCTACCAAGTCTGGACTTGCACCTGTCAGAACCACAGCTCAGCCACGAGTCCCCTCATCCCCCTAGAGCTCCTTCTGCAAGCAGGCATTACCATGGAGGACACTACTGATTCAGCTTGTAATTAGAAATGGCTGTATCAACTCATTTAAGCCCCTCTTCGCCTTCCCATTAGTCCTCTTGCTTAATCCTGTATCTGTGTTGTTAACGTGTAATTGGAATAAACCCTCCTCTCTTAGCCAGCACTTGGGTCAGCATAATCTTCTGAGACTATATTAAGCACTCAGCCTTCCTTCAGTCCTCCATTCGCCTTGCTCTTTTTCTGTGGCCTTTTGGGACAATTATCACACATTTTACATGGATTGTTCTGTGACATATGGGGTTAAAGGGAGACAGCAGTCTAAACTAGAGACGCAGCAGAATATGAAAGTCACGACTGTGGTGACAGCAACCCTAACACAAATTAAGTGATTATTAAAAAATATATATTTTATTGTACATTAGTATGTATGATATTGATATGATAACAGCCTTTAACCACAGTAAAATATGTGCTGTGTGGTCTAATCATGGCTTATAGCTTTAATCAGTGAATACTACATTTATCTGAAGTATAAATACATTATATGGCCTAATGTTTGTGAACATTAGTAGGGAATGTGTCCTCTATTTGCAATAGTAACAGCCTCTGCTCTTCTGGGATGGCTTTAGACTAGATGTTTGAACATTTCTCTGAGGATTAGTTTATATTTAGCCACAGGAACATGGTCAGGTAATGATGTAAAATGATTAGTTCTGGATCACAGATATTGGGTTTAGCTCAATGCTAGGGAGCTGTATGTCTCTCTTGGCAAGGCTTGCGATAAGGAATGATGTCCTCCAATTCTAATGCTCTTATTTTGAGATTACACAAGTTTTATGCCATTAAATTGAATTCACTAATTCCCCAAGGAGGTTTTGGTCATATTTGTAAATAGCTAATATGCAAATTAAATATACATTTTTGACCAGCCTACAGATGTTTAAAGGGTGAAATAAAGCAGTTGAAAGCAGTGAAAATATTTGAACAGTGACAAAAGTTAAAACTTCAGCCACATACAATCAGCAGTTGTTTACCTTCTCAAACGTAGTTTCACCTTAAAAGGCTCTGAGCTTCTGAATGTAAACAAACCAAAGTGAACAGTGTTTCCCCACAAACTTAGATATTGCCTTTATTTGTTTCTGCGTAAAGTGCAATTTATCACCATTTGAACCACATTAACACTGTCTGCTGGCCAGAGCAGTGTAGCAGAGTGTGAACAAGTATCCACATATTTTGTGTCTATGAGATATACCAGTGAACCTTATTTATGGGGAATCACCAAATGTGCCTTTAATTAGATGAATGGAGAGAGATTTCAAGTATCTGAACTTGATTCATATTTAATCGAAATTTCTCTCTCTCTCTGTCTCTGTGTGTCTCTCTCTCTCTCTCTCTCTCTCTCTCACACACACACACACACACACACACACACACACACACACGAAGGCTAATGAGAACAGTTTGCAGAGCGCCCAGCTGAAGGGTTTCCCCCTCTTCTTGCACTCTAACCTGGGCCTGAGAGACTGCAGTGTTAACCCTAAGTCCCCCTTGCTGCTGATCACTAAAGCTCGTGAGGTGGAGCACGGTCCATTGCCAGGAGATGATTGGACAGTCTTCCAGTCTAACCACTCTACCTACGAGCCTGTGCTGCTGGCCCGAGGCCGGGCGGCTGAAGCCGGGGGTCCACCCAGTCCCCTGCATGCAGCTGTGGTCCAGGACTTGGGGCTTCACGATGGTATTCAGAGAGTGTTATTCGGGAATAATCTGAACTTCTGGCTGCACAAACTTGTGCTGGTTGATGCAGTCAGCTTCTTGACGGGCAAGCGGCTGTCTCTAGCACTGGACCGCTACATTCTAGTGGACATTGATGACATCTTTGTCGGCAAAGAGGGCACACGAATGAAGGTTTCTGATGTGAAGGTGAGTAGCAATACTCCAAAGGATGGATTTATGCATGTGTAAGTTGTGTGTTCAGTTTGTAAATGACTGCCCTAAAATGATCTCGTGTTCAAGACCTTTTTTCCAAAAACAAACATTATTTTGATATGTTGAAGTAGATTAATTTCCTCAAGTTAAACTTTATATGACTACAGTGAATAATATGCAATATAATAAATCTTGCAGTTTGATAAATTGCAATATATAAATCAGCTTTAGGCTAGCTGCATATGATAATCTAATACAAGGCTCTCCATATTTTTTTTTTATAGTAACCTTGGGTAAAAATAGATACACCTTAATATCCAACATGTTTCAAATCCCAGTCCTCCCGTTCTACATTTCCCCACTGCAGTCTCATTTAAGGAAAAAAGACCTAACGTGTAATGTTTGTGTGTTAGTGGTCTATATGGCATATGGAAGCTTGGCATGGGTTGGAGCTTTATCTTGATTTGCAATATGAGAAGTGGGAGTAGGTTTAGCTGTAGAGAGTCAGAAGGAAGGCACTGAGATGATACCAGAACCTGACCACACAAATGTTCCATGAAAATAGCACAATATGCCATTAGTTGGCAATTCTGAATGAAGGCTTATGTATTTGTTAATACAGATTGAATGGTCAGTGTATTATGTAATGCAGGCGTGCCAAAGTGCTGTAAACCAAAAAACGTATACTGTGCAACAGTCCAGGACAGTATTTTATATTCATGAATAAAGGAACAGAAAGTCTTGTTCTGTAGAGACTAACAACATAAATGTTAATATCAGTTCACTCTCATCCATTTCAATTGTGAATTCTTTACAAAGTACTTTATTTGAAAAGAACACTCCACTATCCATCTTAAATTCTGTTGCATTTATTGGTCTACTAATAGCACTTGGTGACATTATCACCACCTCCAAGTGTGGAGAATTTACAACGCTGTTTTGTCTTAAACAAAAGACAACAGAGGGCATTAGATTCCATTAGCTTTATTGGTACCAAGCTTGAGCGAATACTAAAAGTGAAAAATTGGACCCTTTGGTATTGAATCACAAGACTATTTTTTATTTATTTATTTATTCATTTATTTTACAGGCAAAAAAAAAAACATAGTTCTCGTTTTCTGGTGGGAAAAACTCAGGTAAACTGTAAGCAGTGGAAAAAATACCCTTAGAACCCATCCCTATAAAACTCCCAACCCAGAGAATTCCCAACCCAGCTTCTGCTCCAGAGCCTAACTACAACTTTTATAATGTGCCAAATGGGAATTTCCCATCAGAATTCCCTTGGACATTAACTAAATAGTCAAGTAACTTCATGGATCAGGTTTGGATACAGGCATGACAGCTGCTATCTTGTTAGTATTATAAAGTGGGAGATAATATCTTGTATATTGCATTTTTAATTTGAATCCAAAATCCCATATGGGCGAGTTGTTTGCTTAGAAGTTGTTTGCCAGAGTGGTTCTGGAGGCGGGCTAGTGCATCCTGCCCAGAACAGTCCAGTGCAACGCAAACTTGCCGGTCCGAACACGTGCATTTTTTTATGTTTTTCTAGCGAGGAGAAGAGGCGGTGTGAAAATGAAAAAGCGAAAAAATGGAACTCTTGCCATTGGCTCTGTACTGTAGTGTGAAAACCAAATGACATCATAGAGCTGTAGCCCCAAGAAACGGAGATGTCCTTGACAGCCTGCCCACACTCCTCCATTCTTTTGTGTCTTGTTTTCTCTCTCCTTTCCTATTTTCTCTCTCCTTCTCTCCTTCCTCTTTCTTTATTCTTTTTATTTTCTTTTTTCTTTCTTTCTCTTTCTCTGTTTTCGTCTCTCTATCTCTTTGTGTCACTTTCTCCTTGAGTGTTCTGGCCCTGATCCCGGTGCATACAGAAATAGAGAAAGATATACTTGTGGGGGAAAATTATGAAAATGTACAGAGGGAAATATGTATGGCGCATGAAGAGAAAATACAGTGGGGGGCATCTCTCTCTCTCTTTCTCTTTCTCTCATATATTTAAAAAGAAATTCAGAAGTAAGTCAGAAGATGGGGAAAACTCAGCCACCGTCACCATCGATCTGCTTCTGCCCTAAATGACAACCCCTTTGTCGCCTCTTCTCAGACCAGACGGCTTTTCAACCTCTTGCCTCTGCTACTCCATATCTCCTATTCCAAATCTGCTCATCTCAGTATCTCTCTCGCTCTCTCTCCCTCACAGTATCTCTGTATATCTCGCTTGCGCTCCATCTCTCTCATCTTTTTTTCTCTGTATCCCCCTCTTTCGCTTGATATTTCTTTCTCTCTCACTCTTCTTTTCTTTCTCATGCGCTCTACTTTTTCTGATGACTCTTTGTTCAAAGGCTGTCCAAAAAACTAGCTGCGGGCATGAATATTTCAAATCTGTACAGCTTTCGAATTTTTTGTTTTTGCTAGGGTTTTTCTCCCCTCTTTTTTCGCCCCCGTTCGATCCTACTCTTGGCTTTGGACCCAAGTGTTTGGTGAGAGAAAAAGGGAAAAGGGAACAAACATAATCAAAGCTTTCCTGCCTGTCTGTGGACCTCCGCAGCGTTAAATATGAATCCGCTTTTTTGATTGAGTTGCACAAGTGGGAGAGGCAGTCAGGGAAAAAGAAAACTTAAAAAAACAAACAAAAAAAAAAACTGTATACAAATTTGACGAGAAGCATATGCGAGCCTTAGTAACCTCCACACACACACTCTTCCGCCCCCAGCACATGAGGCTAGGCTACAGCTGTGTGTTAGTCATGTGCAGATGATTGTATGTGTGTATGCATGTGTTCTTGTCTTCAGGCAGTTCTGAGGATGTCTGTGTGTGTGTGTTTGTGTGGTCATTTGTAGATGTTTGTTTGTAAAACATATGTTTTATTGTTGTCTAGGCCCTACTAGATACGCAGAATGAGCTCCGTACCCACGTTCCCAACTTCACTTTTAACCTCGGCTTCTCTGGGAAGTTTTTCCATGCAGGTAAGAAAAATACATCTCACCAGTTTATGGCTTAATGCTTTAACCGAAAGATTTGTATGTTTATATGGCCAACCCAATATGATCAACTCAAAGATTCTCCTGTCCTCCCCATTTACTGCAGCAAGAGCAGCTAGTTTTCTGTGAAGGCTTTGCAGTAGATATTGGGCATATTGTGGGATAAGTGGGATATTGTAGTGGGATTTGGTTGCAGTATGCTGCATAAATATTAGAGGTCAAGTACTGATGTGGGATTATTAGCTACAACTCCAGATCATTTGCGAGGTAATGAATGGTGCTCCTTCACTTCAGAAACTGTAGCTCCACAGCTTCCCTCCCATTGGTGAGATGATATATACCTGTTGGTGATTTTATGCTCATGTGCAGCTGCTTCAGAGCATCGAGTTCAATTGACATAGACATGTGCTCTTCAGTTGAGATTATAAAAATCAAGTAGGTACAATGACCACTTTATTCACTAATTGTTCTGCTAAAGTACTGCAAATTACTCATTACACATTGTATAACTTTGGACTGGCGATACGTTTTTAAATTGCTGGACTGAGAATAGTCCACCAGTCAAACATGTCTGGCCAACAGTATCCTGTGGGCACCCTCCAGTGATGATTCAAAAAGTACAAAACGGTGGCTGATACACATCTTGTAGCTACAAATGAGCTAAAGTCTCTAGGTTTGCATTTACACTGCTGTGTCTGATCCAGTGTTACCAAACACATGAACACCGACGCCACAACTATGGCTAATTTTATCACATTTGTCAGGCTTAGGCAGCCCACAGAAACCTAACAGGGTTGTATTATCTCACAGTTAATGGCCACTCCATTTACCCAAATATAGCAAATTTAAATTAGATACTAAATTGATATTTAATAGTTTGCTCAATAACTCATCTATCAGTGCACAAACTGAAACCAGAAATCACAAGATTCTATGAGCATTACTGAATATGGTTGCCAGTGTGATGTTGTTATGACATAAGGGAATGATTAGAATATAAGCACCCCTCACCTAAGTATCTCCAATCAAAGCATGGGAACCACTTTTATGTGAGGCATTGGGTAAAACCGTGTAACACAGACACGATGAGAGCAGAAGAATAAGAGCAGATTTAAAAAATATATAAATAAATAAAATATAAAAAGGAAGTGGAAAAATAAGTGAACTGGGCAAAAGTTGGGGGGGGCAGAACATGTGGAAAAGGGACAGAATATGTTCTTTTAATAGTAGTTTCTTAGTAATTTCTGAGTAATTTCTAAGTAAGTTACTGGGAAATAAGTCTTAATATTAATTCATATCTGGAAATATACATGAGCCTAGAGTTAATCAGTCACAGAACTATGAAATTAAATCTTCATTTGGTAACCACTGGAATCTCTAACTATATAGAAGTGAAGTGACTTCTAATCTTCATCTGATGAAACAAAGTGTGTGTGTGTGTGTGTATATCCTTCAGGCACTGATGAGGAGGATCTGGGAGATGACCTACTCCTGTCCTACAGTAAAGAGTTCTGGTGGTTTCCTCACATGTGGAGCCACATGCAGCCTCACCTCTTTCATAACCACTCAGTTCTGGCCGAACAGATGCTGCTCAACCGCAAGTTTGCCGAGGTGAGACTGAAAGAGCTTGGATATTTGAGATTCATGGGAAGATATATAAGATTTTTGCATTTTCAGGGGACCATAATGTTATCTAGACTCACTTCATTCAAGATTAATTATCAGCTGAAATACGCTCCTAGGCACGCGTGTGATGACAGAGGCATGCTAATTAAGGGGTATGAGCAATCTACCTTTTGGCCAGATGAACTTCCTAGCACCAGTATATTACCAAAAGAAGCAAGGGTTAAACACCAAACATTTTTTTAATATAACTATTACACTGGTATGACAGTGCAAATAATTGTCCTTAAGTGTTAGTGCTCACTTAGCTTAATGTTAATGGCTGGAGGTCACAGAAAATTCAGAGTATTAATTTTGGAAAATTAGCCCAAAAATTTGCAAAACGTTCTTACATATTTGTGTCCGCCCCTGTCCCACCTCCCTTACAGGAACATGGAATCCCCACAAACATGGGTTACGCTGTGGCTCCTCACCACTCTGGTGTTTACCCCATCCACATGCAGCTTTACGAGGCCTGGAAAAAGGTGTGGGGTATCAAAGTGACAAGCACAGAAGAATATCCCCACCTCAAACCTGCCCGATTCCGCCGAGGCTTTATCCACAGTGGCATCAGTGTAAGCATACATGTTTTACATATACGTTTATGGTATTTAGCAGGCACTTATACACACAGTGGAACCTCTACTAACGAACGCCTATACTAACGAACTTTCCAAAATACGAACCAGGCATTTGAATATTTTTTGCCTCCACCAACGAACCATGACTCTAGAAACGAACCCGAGCCTCCGCCGAGCCAGCAGCTGGAAATTGCCACTGACCACAATAGGCGAGTCTCCCAGCGCGCTGAGAATTGAGTGAGTTTTTAAGTTTAGCAAATTGTAGTTTTAGCAATTTAGCATTAGTGTAAATAGCAGACATCAAAATTCGCGCTAAGTTAAGCCGTATCTACGCTTCGTCTCCCCACGTTCACCCGCCAACTCTCCGTTATTCCACCCACCCCCCACCTCCCGTCATACAGCCAGTGCCTGTGTTACTCCTCCAGCCAGTTTGTCACGTCTTCAAGGTAGTGATATGTAACCACTTAAAACTTTATTTATTTCCTTTTCATTACTGTTACCACTGTATTTCTTTTTTTATTTTTAGTAAAGCTACATGTATTTTTTTTACTAATTTGAGAGTTTTGTAAACATATATCAGTGCAAAAAGGGTGACTTTCTGGGTGGGGCCTGGAACGCATCAATTGCTTTTCCATTATTTTAAATGGGGAAAATTGACTCGAGAAACGAACTTTTCCAATTACAAACCGGGTCACAGGACAGATCAAATTCATAGGTAGAGGTTCCAGTGTGTGTGTGTGTGTATATATATATATATATATATATATACACACACATACACACATACATATATGCTCACATTACACATGTAGACAAATAGTTTTGAGTCTTGCACAAGGAATTATACACACAAGGATTATGTATGGATTATGTACAAGCAATACACACCAAAAACGGCCACCAGTGTAGACTACCAGGTAGGGCCTATTTCCCCAAAAACTGCATTTAGCTTTTAGTGTCAATATACATCTTACTCTGCATTATCTTACTGTGCAATCTCAGAAAAGATATAAACTCGAAACTTAGTCAGTCTGGCGAGGTAAGGGGATGCAGTTCTGCACTAGAGAATGTTGAATAAAATAACAAACAGCAACATTTTTAGGCCTTATGCTAAAGTGTTACTTGTCTGTTTAAGAAGGGTACACAGAATTTTTTTTTTTAAATAGCCTCAATCCTAAATAATTATGCTGATCTAGCTGCTCGCTTTGAAGATCTTACAGGTCAAAGTGTTACTTATGCTCCCCGTCTTTCTTTTAAAGTGGCTGCATATTGAACTCTTATCTGGCTTGGACAGAGCTATATACAAACCCCTGGCTATTCTATTGACTGTTTGATGTTGGAATCCCAGGAGGAGGTTGTGGGCAAATAGTTTATGAGAAAACTGCTTTTTCATTTTTGGTTTGTTTTACCTTACCTTACCTTACCTTACCTTATTTATTTATTTATTTATTTATTTAAATTTTATTTTATTTTATTTTATTTTATTTTATTTTATTTTATATTACCCCCCCTCCCCCTTTTTTTTGCTCCAGGGCTCAACAAGCCATATACAGACTGTAACAGAAGCCTTGTTTGAGTCATGACAAAGCTATGTGAATGCTTGTGTGTGTATTATGTATATTATATATATAATATGTGTGTGTGTGTGTGTGTGCATGCGCTCGCTTGCAGGCCTGGGCAGTTAAGCAGCATCTAGGGATTAAAGAAGGATGACTGAACTAAATTGATATCTCTAAGCTCAGGCCTACAAAGGGAGAGAGTAAGGTAGAGAAGGAGAGACATAACAGTGACCTGAACCTTTTGCAAACAAAGTGTACTTTTCTCCCTGGAACATTTTCCTAAAGGTTATCCTAACTAATCTGCAATTCAAAATGCCAAGCTGCTCGCTGTCTATTATAACACCGAACAATTAGCATAGCAGCCGAGAACTGACGCTTTTCCTTTGCTGACCCTCTTATTATTACCACGTTGGGATAGAAATGGTATTGATGTCTTTCCATGGAGAGATGTGTGTTATTGGAAAGTGCTGAAGACGGCGTGTGGAGTCTATGCTGTATGTAGCCATTCTGCTTGTGTTTTTTTTTTTTTTTTCCCCCACCTTCAATTATTTAGTTACCTATTTATTCAGTCTGGCAGTTGAGTGTGATGCTGCCACAGTGATGTTAATTCCGACCTTAACATGACGGCGAGAAATATTCACAGGGAACTGGGCCGGCATGTCTCAGAGGTGCAATTTTTTTTCTCCCCTCCTCCCTCTCTTCCTGTTACATATCTCTCTCTCTTTTTCTCTTTCTCTCTCTCTCTCTCTCTCTCACTCTCTCTTATTTATTTTTTATTTTTTTGTCATATTCAGCATTCTTCTGCTCTCAATTGCACAACAGTTATGTTTTTAAATGGGACACAAAAAGCAAGGAGCTGGAAAGGGGGGAAACACAGGCAACGCCACCTGATTTAAACAGTGTAATCAACCTCCATGCACTGACTCAGAGTTGAGTCTGATTCTGCTCTGTACGTTATCGCTGATGGAGCATATTCAGATCCCTTTATTGTGCTTAAGCAACATATTTGGAGGCTGAGGTCACTTAGTTTCCACTCCGTTTCTAGCCCAGCCCAAAGAGGCGCTTAAACGCTATTGCATATTGTGGCTAACCGAGTACGTTTTTTCCACCCTAATTTGTCACGGTGAATATAGGACACAGAAGCTCCTTTTGTCCAGCATTACAGCTGTGTTTTGGTTGAACTTACACAATTCAGAGCTCTTGAAGTGGGATATGTTAGCTCATGTTTTGTGGATTTTTCCAATCTGCTTTTAATGTGGTTTGTAAATCCTGCTCCTCAGGTGTTGCCAAGACAGACCTGTGGCCTCTTCACCCATACCATATTCTACAATGAGTATCCTGGAAGCCCAAAAGAGCTCGACAAACTCATCAACGGTGGAGAGCTGTTCCTCACTGTGCTTCTTAATCCTGTAAGTCTCAAATTAATAAAGTCCAGAATGATATAAACCGAAATTAAATTTAGACAACACTCCTCTCATCTTAAAAATTGTCAGTCAGCCATAGGTTAAATAAATGTCCAGGTGTTAAAGCAGTAGTGCTGACATTGCCAAATAGATTTCCTGAAAACATCTTAGTACTAGAGTGAACATCACACTCTTTCTTCCAAAAATAGGCACAATTGGGGTAAAATTATACCATGACTTTTAATCTATGACTGGGCAATGTCTTTCAGTAGTATTTTAATGGGAGTTCGCTTTGCAACATCATATTTAACTTTAACCTTTTTCTTCTGACATTAGATAAGCATTTTCATGACCCACCTCTCCAACTATGGCAATGACCGCTTGGGTCTGTACACCTTCAAGAACCTGGTGAAATTTGTGCAGACGTGGACCAACCTAAAGCTGCAGACACTGCCCCCGGTGCAGCTGGCACAGAAATACTTCCAGATCTTTCCTGAAGAGAGGGACCCCATCTGGCAGGTGAGAAGCAGGATGGTGGTCCTGATGGAGCTGGAAGTGTGTTTTAGGAGTCTTAAGGAAAGAAACAGCACTACTTGAATGGGTAGTGTTCACTGGAGGCTTGGCTTTCCTGATGACAGTCTCCATGACAGAACACATTCTGTGACGTACAGAGTGAAAATGGCTTTCCATGTCATTCGCCAGCAGACCCAAGAATGCTATTTCTGAAAATTGTATCTTCTGTACCGCCTCACGCTGCCAGCAGAATTATTAAAACCATAGTCGTATCTCTTTCTGCCTTTGCTCACTCTCTCTAACAAACAAAACTCCTCTCACTCCTCCCCTATTTCAGTTCATCCCATTCCTTTATTTCTCCTTGTCCATCTGTCTCTCTCTCCCTAACTCCCTTGTTTCTTTTCACCCTGGGAAAAAGACAGAGACAGTGACTTAGAGCCTAAAATCCCTCTTTGATCCCACTTGTTTCCTGTCAAGGTTGAGGTCCCATCTTTTCAGTCTGTTCTCCAGTGTTCCGGAGATCGCTCTGGCTTCGAATAATCTCCTTTCCTCTGCACTTGCTTTCCCAAGAAGTCCACAGTACACTTTTTTTTTGGTGTCAACTCTGAAACTTTTCAGACTTTTTCTGTGTGCTTGCACATTTGTTGTACTTGAAGCAGTATGTTCTTATAAATCAAATAATTTAAATTCCAAAATCTGAATTGGTGATCATCAGCATGTTAAAGTATGATTATAACCACGTCCTAATACACTTGGGGCTGTATTACAGGTGCATACTTAGTCAGAAATATTATGTAATCTGTTTAGTCACCCTGACGTCTTTGGTCAGGACTGATTTTAGAACAGATGCGGTAACAAAATAAAAAGTTTATTATCCTAACTACAGAAAAGAAAAATTTAATACATTTACATTGTCCTTGTTTTTCTTTTTTTATGTCTAAGCTTTCATTTCTGTTTGTAAATAGAAAGTCTTATTTAGACCGGCTGTAATATTATCTTTTGTGATTGGCTATAACACAAGTTATACACAACTTGCTTTTCACTAGCCTTTAACTAGCAATACATTTATTCATATTGCAAAGCATTTCCATGAAAACCTGCCAAGCAGAGTTTGGAAGACAGTTTAAAAAATAGTAATAATAAAAAAATGAGGAGACTGAGTTGAACACGTGGCTCTCCATTAGTAAGAACCACACGCTAAGCAGCCCTACGAATGCAGGCTCATATGGCCTTGGGAAATGGAAATTGAAACTGGAGAGAGGTGACAACTCTGTTAAAGACTTATCTTGTTTTGTTAGATTTTAACTTAGTTTCCTAAGGGTGTTTTTTGCCATTGTTATTATTATTAAACAGCATTTTGTAGCTCATCTACCTTGCCATCCATAACCTGTCTGGATGCTAACTAATCCTAAACTAAATAGCAGAGGATAAGAGCCGATTATCACTTTTTTTTTTTTTTTTTTTTTTTTTTTGATGTGGGCTGGCCTGCATAATTTGAAAACTAATAAGTATTTCTGAGGTATGTTCTATGTGAAAATATTGTCAACACATTAGTCTCAACCAAAAGTCGAGTGATTTTCTTGCATTAACAAACAGTGTAAATATTTGTGATCTGGTTGTTTTTACCAATAACATTAGAAGTGAGTACTGAAGTGCCACTCTAATTTCAGCAAATCTAGCTGATCTTTAATCTCCCCATTACATCAGGCAGCTGCTGAAGTTGAAGAAAGCTTATGGAAGGCCATCGTGTTGATCTGACCATGTGGCATTAGCAGTAGACCACATTACTGTTCATTAATATGCACACCTCAGTCCAGATGTGCTTGCTTCTGCTGCAAAGTGTGCAGGTCAAGCCTGCGGATCATTCGAGATTACGACTCCTGTCTGTCCGTGATGAATGAGATCCTTGAAGCAGCTGCGTCTGAGCTCCTAACTTCCCAGGCCATGGAAAGCTGTTACTGGCTGGATTCTGTGTTGTGTTTTTTTTTATATTAATACAGTGAGGTTGTAATCCATGAGATGTTGTTCCAACCTGTTAGAATTTAAAGTTGTGTTTATTCAGGCTGACTTAGGAAAATGCTCATCAGCACGGCTGGAAATGGGAGGTGTTTGATTTGTTTATTTTGATTTCCACACATTACCGCCACCATGCTTTCCTGCCCGGTAATAGAGCACTCAGCCAAAAGGAGGAGAAAAGGGGCGGTTGTTACACTGTTAACAGCAATAACACCCGGTTAACAGCAAGCCAACTCTGTGGTTTATTGAACTTTAATGATAGGCCTCTGAACTGCCAGATATGTGCTCGGGAAAAAGATTTAAACTGCCAGCTTTTTTATTAAAAAAGTGCCTGTGTCTGCATGAGTAATGCTCTGTATTGGTTCCTCGGTTTGTTGTGGTTTTCGTAGAGATTTTGTCTCGAGGCTGCAGCCTCAGCGGTGCCTGTGCGGCCTTGTGAAATGCCTGTCTCTCCATCTCTCCAACAGGACCCCTGTGAGGATAAAAGACACAAAGATATTTGGTCAAAAGAGAAAACCTGCGACCGCTTCCCTAAGCTACTCATCATAGGCCCTCAGAAGACCGGTGAGTCTGGCCCTCCACCCATTCAGCACGCACTTCATGCAGGCATACACTAGCGCCCTCTAGCTGACACTGGCCCCCACTTGTTCTTAGCCACAGCTGGAACAATGCTCCTACTGTTGTAATTCCTCATAGCCAAGACCTGCACTGTATCCCAGCAGATTCCAGCAGCTCTGCACCTGCAAATCAGCTGATAAAACCTCGGATTGGTCCAGAGCAGCTTGGAAGCTTCCATTGGAAGCACGATCGGAAGGCCTGCACACGTGGCAGTGACTTAGTCATTTACGGCATGTCAGCCAACAGTTTTTATTTCATTTACTGGATCAGTGCAGACGCAGGCAGGCAGTCAGTCTCAAGGCCTTTTTACTGCAACTTTTGCTGCTCCCCAGTAAATGGGAATTCCAGGTTTACTGCGTCGACTAATTAAACTTCTAAAAGATGTCTTAAGGGAGCAATAGCCCACTCTCAGAGCGAGTAGTAAAATGGCTGTGTTAATCTTTTCAATAAAAGCTGGATTAGGGGGATGGGCCTGGAAATGAGTTAGGAGGAGATTTTTTTCTTTTTCTTCACCCCCCCTCCCCAACACATTGCAATTACCAAGTTCACGCGGAGGCCTGTTACTTTTACTTTAGTATCATTGTGTAATCCTGCGATAATTATTTACAAAATCATATACTGACTACTACAAAATTGAAATGTATTGTGCTTGTACATTGACCTTTTGGCCTACACATTTCCATTGGGTTGTTGATATTTTAAATCTGTCCTGCAGGCCATGAACTCTTATTATCTGACTTTGTTCCAGGTACGACAGCACTCTATCTGTTCTTGGGTATGCATCCTGACCTGACCAGTAATTATCCCAGCAAGGAGACATTTGAGGAGATCCAGTTCTTCAACGGTCGTAATTACCACAAGGGCATTGACTGGTGTGTGTCTAGTTCTCTCTCTCTCTCTCTCTCTCTCTCTCTCTCTCTCTCTCTCATATTGCCGCACAGTCTCTCCTCCCCCTCATTTTCAGCATTCTTGCTTGTGCTCCTCAAGGCAGCATGCCCGAGTTACGTTCAATAGTGCTTGTAAACCGCTCCAAATTACATAGATAGTGAAAATCTGGCACGCTTTGGAGTCCGCCACATTAAACACAGTGAAAGCTAATGTTCCTTTGAAAAGAAGCAATTCGTGCCATTTCAAAACACACGGCCCCTTCTGTCAGATGAAAGTTTAGCGAACAAAAAGCAGGTGTGTAAGATCACAGATGAGTGCTACCTTTCTGCTTATCGCTTTCTGTCAGAGTGGTAACAGGGGCATAGTGAGTAGCTTAAATGGAAATGTTTGTTATACAAGACATAGTGTTGTTTACAGTGCTAAAAAGCCCCCCCATGATGAGGTGCAAAGCAGTGGCAGGTCCTCCACAGGTGTTCAAGCACCTATTCAGACAAGCTGCCAGTCTGCTTAATGACCTCTAGCCATCACAAGGCCGTGCAATAGATGCTCAGCACTCTTAACAGACCTCTTGCAGAGGTGCCATAATTGTTTTGCAGAAGGTGAAAAGGAGGGGGAAATACCTGTGTAATGTTTAGCTGGTTATTTTAACAGGCGAAGGAATCCTTCTCAGGTATAGTGTTCATAGTGGAACAGGCTGCTTGTTACCTGATGATTTTATTCCATAATAATAAATGATGATGTGTTCTGTCAGGTATATGGAGTACTTCCCTCTGCCCTCCAACACTAGCTCTGATTTCTACTTTGAGAAAAGTGCAAACTACTTTGACTCTGAGGTCGCAGCCCGACGAGCAGCAGCCCTTCTTCCTAAAGCTAAAATCATCACCATCCTTATCAACCCAGCTGACAGAGCCTACTCCTGGTACCAGGTCAGTCTCTTAAAGATATATCATGTACAGTCCAAAAGGCAGAGATCACTCTTCTTTTTCCATTTGTTCTTCCTTTTTTTGTTTTGTTTTGTTTTTGTTTTTTTAGGAGAAAATGCTTTCTTTTTTTCACAGAAATTCAAAATATTTTTTTTCAAACCTACAAGGTCCAATCAGTCCTAGAAGAAGTATTTGCCCCTTTTCTATTCTCAGTAACAGCTTCTTGACACATTCTTTCAGACTCATAGCATTGTCTTCTGTCAGTGGGAGAATGAATAGGAGCACCTGTGGATGTTTAGATTTTCTCTCACAGATATCAGATACGTTATCTGATGTGAATGTTTTGGTGATCTGCCACGTTGTGCACAGTTGTCAGTAATTCCAATCCCCCCCACCCCCTTTGAAAACATGGTGAATTGCAAAACAGATGTAGAAGGAAAAAAATCTCATGAGATTTGCTGGCCTTTCATAGCTGCTGCCATCTATAGGCACAAAGGTGGTATTTCATCCACATTGATTGGACTATAAAAATGGATTGGAATACACAAGAATAACTAAATAGACATGGATGCGAGAGTACATTTTTGACACAGAAAAAAAAGTTTTTTTTTCTACACTTTATTTGTTGCCTTCCAGCACCAGAGGGCTCATGACGACCCTGTAGCCCAGAAATACACTTTCCATGACGTCATAACCGCTGGCCGCGATGCCCCCATCAAACTGAAGGTGCTTCAGAGTCGCTGTCTTGTGCCCGGGCTTTATGCAACCCACTTACAGCGATGGCTCAACCACTATCATCCCAGCCAGGTGAGTCAGTAAATTGCACGCATAACTATTTTGAAAGTTAAATTTTATATATATGTTTGAAGTTTTGAAGAATTTTAGGGCAAGTTAACTCTCTAAGAACACTTTTAGAAAAATTATTAATCTCTCCCAAATATGTCTCCAAGTGTGATTGTCCTAAAATATTAACCATAGTATATTTATAAAAAAATAAATAAATAAACATAGAAATGCAGTGGTCTTATCAGTGGCTCTATCACCTGGAAATAATAGGTTTGAATCCCTGGGGGATGCACACACCACCTCCCTCCACTTTGGGAACAATTTATTTCTGTGGCATTGGATCATACCTCAGATCTCAGTGTGATTGGGGAAAATTCCCTACAAGAGCGAAGTTAGAGACAACTAATAATTAGGGAGAAAATTGTGCAAAATCTGGGATAAACATACATTTCCATAGCAAATTCTACTATATTTTTCACAGAATTCTCTGATAAAATCATGTTTGATGAATTGTCCCCCTCTGTATTGTCTGATTTTTATTTTTTGATCATTTTACATCTGGTCTTCCAGATTCTGTTGTTAGCTATATGTAATATAAGCCAGAAAATTCTCTTACATTCTTAGGGAGTGTATCATCAATAATGCTATACATTACATATTCACAATTAATATCCACATTAAAACCAATATCTTTCTTTTTAGTCCAAATTCCTGCTGCCCCTCCACATTCAATAAACAGAGGTTCGATTGTTTCCTCAGACTGACAGTCATAAACAGGAGATTGTTGTAGTCACATTGCAGCTCCATTTAACCACACATCTCACTGCTAGTCTACCCCTCTCTTTGTTCAGATCCTGGTTCTGGATGGTCAGATGCTTCGGACGGAGCCTGCTTCAGTCATGGACAAAATCCAGAAGTTTCTTGGCCTCACAAACGTACTGAACTACCACAAGATTCTTGCGTGAGTCTCTCGGCTGGTCTGTCTGACAGCTTCTCCCCAAACAAACTCATCAAGTTTCTTTCATTTTCCCATTCCTCTTTGATGGTTCACAATTAAAACTGACTTTAGCGCAGTAATTACTGGGTTATTTATTATTAAGCACCTGGGGTGTTAGGTGTTTGGTTTTTTAAAAGGACTTTGATGTGTTTTGCTGTAGCCGAGTCCTCATGGATTCTCATTCTCTTGGTTGACATGATCAGGAGAGTTCTTGTTAATTCTCTTTCATTTCTTTAACTAACATACCCACTTTTTATATTCTCTCTCTATCTCTCTTTGTCTCTTTCTCTCTCTCCAAACTGCTTTGCGTTTCTCTCATTCTTTCATGCCTGACCACATAATCACTACACCAAGCTCATAAGCAGCAACATCTGTTAGCCACATCCCCCAGTGGACAATGGGCACGGTTCTGTCCCATGCCTGTCTCTCCAAACAGACCTAGCTGCACACCATCTGTTTGCCGTACTCTGCTCTTTATTAGGCTGGTGTGGAAGCTTCTTCATCTAATTTCTGCTGACCTGCCTCCATTTTGTTTCTCCCTCCTCTGCCCCTTTCCCCTGTACTGCAGGTTCGATCCTAAGAAGGGCTTCTGGTGCCAGCTGCTGGATGGGGGAAAAACGAAATGCCTGGGGAAAAGCAAGGGGAGGAGATACCCCGATATGGATGTGGATGTGAGGAGCCGTTTTTTTTTGTTGTTGTTGTTTGGTGAACTGTAAGACAGTGTCCATTAGGCTACAGGATGCCCACGTAAAGTCTTCAGGACAGCTGACATATGGCGCTTTTCCACTGCATGTAACCTACACAACTTGGCTTGGCTCTTTTGCTTTTCCACTGGCCAAATCTTTTTCAGTCCCTGCTCGTGTCGGGTTCTAACCATGCAGAGTAGGTACTAAATGGTGAGGTGTAAACCCTGCAGAGCGCTCATTGGCCACAGCCATATCAATGACCAGGAAATGCAGAGCTCATTCAAATCCAGCGCACACCCACTGCTAGTAAAATCTCAAAAACAAAAACAGCATGTGAATACACAATGTGAAAACAGCACCTAAATTTACCACTGTTTTTGTTGTGGTTTTCAAAGCTTGTGATTCCAGTTAGAGATGGGGTTTTGCAGTGTCACCAGCTCCGTTTCGCGAGGGAGCTGTGCTAGTGGAAAATAGATAAGCTTAAAGCATGCTGAACCGAGCCGAGTAGAGCCAGACTCATGCAGTGGAAAAGCACCAACACACACATATAAAAGATATTAAACACTCATTTATCCATGTCAGGGGACAGTATACAGTCTGTCATTGATATACACTGAAAAAAGATATATTTCATCAAGCTATGAGTAATGTTAATGTACCCTTAAATGCAAAGCTCTGTTGTGTGTACTCCTGTATCCATTTGAAATTACTTTTCCAGGAAAAAGTGGAAAAAAAAATTTAAAGCGTAATTAAATAAAAAGCCTACTGTGAAGAGAGTGGATGGCATCAAATACTATTTATTAAACGATACCAAAAACTCCAGAATAAGAAACGGCCGTATCATCAGGATATTACTCGTTTTAATCTCAGTGATGGCTCAGTCATCTGAGGCCAGGAGGCCTCCCCTACTCACACAGCACAGTGGTAGTCAAGCTTTGTGGAGATCCTGGGCATTCCACACTCCTCTGGCACGTTGGGTTGTCCAGTGTTTAAGAATAAGTTGTACTGCAAGAAATGGTGATTGACGTGCTAAAATTAAGAACATGCTTGTCCTCACCTCAGTGTTGGTGGCATTGTGTGTGATTCAGTACGTTTTTTTGAGAGTATTCTATAATCTAGGAAGTCAGCCTAGTGTCAGAAGAAGATAGGTGTTCTTCCAGTTAAACAAGCAGTCTTTGAGTGACTTGGAAAAAGCTTTTATAAGTGTTAATGTACTTTTATATTGAGTGCCATTGAAACATGTAGGTGTTAAAAAGCCTTAAAAACACTAAAACAGAATGTTACTATTTTGGTCATTGTTTTATTTTAACTTTTCTGAAATAGCGCTTTTTGAATTGAGAATGTGTTTTATCAGATTTGACCTAAGATGGACTTTTTCTGTTGCACACTTTATTCACATGGTCACAGTCAGGCGATTTTAGCGAGCTGACAGGAGAGTGTCTGTCACCTCCTTCAGAGGGAGCTTTAGCAGAGTGCCAGGTGGGACTACTGTCCTGCTTGTCCTTTACAGAGTGTGACACACAGCAGCACTGTACTGTGCTCAGGTCCTTGACATTACCTTAAGGCTTCTTGGCAGACACATCAAAGTTAATGAGGGGTGGAAGGACAGGCTGATGTGTCCTGGCTGTGCAGCAGCACTGAGAGTGGCAGCACTCCTCCAAGCCAAATCTGCACACTGTTTCCTCAGTCCTAACACACAGACACACACACACACACAGGCAGCTGGCTTCTCCTGGCAATAGCTTAATACCTTCCTCTGAAATGAAGCCATCAAGAACATGTGCTGTAATCATCTGAAACATTATAGTGCTTTGATCAGTCCTGATAGGTAAATAATGGCGGTATATCTAATGTGAAATTTTAACAATTCTGAAACCTGTAAACAATTCTATACCTGTGTCATTGTATTTTAGATTTTCTAAACTGTATTTTAAACATCATAAACCTGAATCCTCTCTAGGATTGTTGTAGAGTAGTGGATAACACAGCAGACGAGGGTTTGATGCCTAGGTAATGTTTTTCTGAGTAAGAATGAGTGCCAAATGCCATAAATGTCAATGAAATCTATGATATAGATGCAGTTTTTGCCAAAAACATTTATATTTACATAAATTACATATATATAAAAAGCAAACATAGACTTTTCCACATGGGAAAGCACCTTTAGGGTACACAGTTTGATCCTAAGGCTATTTCGGTCCTTTGAGTTTGTACCTTTCAGTGAACAAAAATGTACCTGGCAGCATCTTGTTTTCTGCCTGCGTGCCTTGCTTTAAACAACCTTAACCTGACTTAATTTCTGTTCCCCTGACAGTCTCGCAGCTTCCTGAGAGAACACTACCGCGAGCACAACATCGAGCTGTCCAAGCTGCTGTATAAGATGGGTCAGCCACTGCCCAGCTGGCTACGAGAGGAACTGCTTCACAGCAGGTAGCCAGAGAAGGGCGCAGGGCGCAACAACAAAGGACACAGTCTCACTCCTCCCTGCGCTCTAGAGGGAATGCTACCTCTCAACCCCTGGCCCCATCCCAGCACACAATCTCAGCTAATGTCCTTGGAGAACCCAGGACAGCCCAGAAAGTCTAGCATCCGGGATCCATGTTCTAAGAGGAAAAGAAACAAAAAGAAAGAGAGGGGTGCCTTAAGGGCATTAGGAACCCTTGCGCTTCATTTTTCAGGCGAGACAGGGTGTCCTGGAATGTTTGTTGTCAGTACGCACACACAATGGGAGCTTCTACAGACTTCTTCTTTTGGGGTTTTTTTGTTGTTTTGTTTTGTTTTTTTATATAAACTCTTTCTGATTGAATGTGTGTGCGTAAGAGTTCAGCTCTACGTCATGAGTTCACAGACACCTTCACACGCACCATTTCAAAGAAGACGAGGACAGGTGAGAGATTTTTTAAAAATAAATAAAGATTAAATAATGGTGCCAGTCCAGACAGCACAGAGGCCAATAATGGATGAACAAGTGCCAGGGTGGAACCTTCAACTCAGACTTTGATTTTCTGTTCTTTTAAACATCAATTACTTGTACATGTCATGCCATGTTGCAAAGGCAGTTCCAATCCCTGTACGTTTTTTTTTTTTTTTTTTTTTAATTAAATTGAGCCCACTCATTTCACCTGCCCACTTGGATGAAATGTTATACAGACAGTTCATGATATTTATGGCTATTAGTTGCAAATGGTGGTACTTTATAAGAATATATGAATAAGCTACATCCAGAATAAATGTGAGTGTAAATATGGACATGTAGAGAACCTGGCTTTCCTGATCTGTGCAGTAATTGCCTTAATGCAATCTTTATTAATCCTCTTACTTTAAAATTGTCAACAATATCCATAAGTGTTTTGATATGCCTTGAGGGAGGTGATTCTTTATAAAATCCAAAGATGATCTACATCTTCATTGCTGATCCCAGTGGAGAATTAGGCAGTGTTTTACAGTGAGTGTGTTACAGATGATAATTTAACTCCCTTTTCATATTATAATTTAATCATTTTTCATCGTTTAAAGAATGTTTCATACATGGTTTGACCCCATTTTCACTGCCAAAAATGATTGTCCCAGTATTTCAAACCATCTTGTCTATGAATGGCTGGAGCTGGACATTGGGATGTATTAAAGAATGTATCGCTCCCTTTAGGGAGAGACACTGGCATTTTAGGGCTGTCTTACTGAATAGATTATTGACTGCTAATGAAGCATGTAAATTACACCCATGAATGTAAGCATGGAGATTTTTATTTAAGATATGATGCCTTTTTAGTGGCAAGCCAAGCAGGCAGAGAAAACAACCAGCTTCTGTTTGGTGGTATTGATGTTGGGTAGCCATTTTTTGATGCTGTATTTGCAGTCATGAAACACTTCAGCCTGTTTTTCTTTTTTTTTTTTTATTTACTCTCTGTTGATTGGTAGCTTTTCTCAGTTTTAAGTTCAGTCAGTGACTCAAACATTGTAGAGCTTGGATCTCATTGGCCCTCAGTGTTTTAGAGACTCTCTTAAAAATCTCAAATTTTACATTTAGAGAATAAAGTTTAAAATGTCTCAAGGATATTTTAAGAAAAAAGTCAATTAGTAAGAACAGAGTGTTTTGAGAATAAAATCATATTATGGGGGAGTAACGACAGGGTTTGGAGCATAAAATGATAAAATGTGAATAAACTGCCCTTATTCCAGTTAAAGTCCGTGTTGTTGTGCAGCAACTTTTGCTGTTGTCAAATGACTCCTGTTCATCAAAACCATACTGATATAAAGCTGAAGCTGGAAATAATTGCACTTTATTCCCAAAATATTCTTGAAATATTACATCTTTATTCTTATAAAATTCTAAAGAGTGTCTCTAAAATGCAGTCCAACCCCTCCAAACTGTACTGTAATACATACTCCGACTGGACAAGCAAAGACAAGATTATCTTCCATATGCCTTTATAAGTGTTATAAACTATCACTTATTATGGGTCATTTCATGTGGGTTTTTTTTCTGTAGTACTGAAATGTTAAAAAGTGCAGTTTGTTGATACAAAGCATCTCGTTGATGTTCACTTTAAACAGGGCTGAATGATTTGATCGATTTTATATCAATATCACAATTTTATTGTGTGAAAATTGATGTGCAATTATGGAACATACGATTCAGCATTCAAGAAAATATTGCTGATCTTCCTACCAAAGCAGAAGTATTTATATCACCATGAGTCTCATGAGTCCCTGTTATGCTCCATAGAGGGGGTCCACTGGGTGTGGAATCTCTGATACATCCAGGCAGTATAATAGCTGCTTTATAACATGAAGGCAAATCATTGGGGAATGAGGCTGATTGCTCCTTTAAAGAGTAGCTACACACTAAGACACTTTTTTATTCATTAAGAACTGAATTGTACTGCTTTATGAATTAAAAAGATATCAGCCACGCTTTACATTTGAAAATATGTTTCAAAACTGTCCAAAAAGCCTCTGCAGCGCTCCTCAGGGTCAACTCTGCTATAGATGCAGATTGCGTAAACTCCATAGCGAATCACTTCACTGTCAGCAATAAGAGAGCCCCTGTCCCTGCCTCTGAGGTGAGTGTGCTCTCACACTTGTACTGGATGATGGAGTCCACTAGCAGGTTTTTTTTCTCAATCTCAATATTGTCATCATCATGCACTTCCTATGTGTACAGGGCTCCTCGTAACAGCTCTTCCCACATCAGTGCATTTTTTCAAAGTTCAGCCCAAAGCAGAGTTAGCTGAAACTTACGATTTAAAGATAATAACTGGGTTTTGCGAATCCAATAACAGCCAGAAATGTCACAATTAGTTTTTGTGTCACAAATCATTCAGCCCTGGCTTAAAGGTAAACATAGTGGTAGATTTGTGTTTTGATCTGAAGGCATAATTAACCAACCATGAAGATGAATGCTCACTTTGTTTTTGTCATTCCAGTGAATTTCAGTACTTGGGTATCCTGGCAATCTCAGCTGTCTGTTCCAGGAATATTCCTGTGTTTTGAATGACATTTCAGTAAGAAAGTTAGAGGTTATGTGCTGATTCCGCAGCACGGCAATATTTTCCACTTGGACTCAGTCATTCGTTTAGAGGCAAAATTATTTTTGTTGTTTTTTTTAATTATTATTCTGTATTACAAACTGCATCTGTACAGACTGCCTCTTTCTTTATCTCAGAGTATATCGCGTGAGAAGCACAATGTTCACAATGTTTTTATTTTTTGTGTTGTTTTGTTTTGGGGTTTTTTCCTTCTTTGACCAAGGACTCTAGGAGATAATGACATACCTCCTGTTTAAATGTATCCTTTATTGAGCAGGTTTCTGCATCAATCTGACGTATGTTTTTTTTTAATAGTATTAGCACTCTGTAATAGAGTCCAGTGGGCCCTAGTGGAAGTGCATGTCTGCGGTACTGACCCATGCACCTTATATGCACTCTCTGGTTCTCAGTTTACACTCTTTAAGATAAGGTTTCCTAAATGGTTCTTCGTTGAATTTATGGTTTCAGAAAACAAAGAAGGTTCTTCACACTCGTACAACACACATTTACAGTACTGTGCAGAATTCAGTGTCCAACCTTCTATTATTTTGTTTCCAGTCAAAACAGCTTTAGCATATTTCAGTCTTCTACTTTTGTCTATTCTTGCATTCTCTTGAGAATTTTGTTCACATGCTTCAAAGAAATATGCAGGGATATTTTTTTCATGCCTCCACTATTCAGTCTTAGAAATAGGTTGCATTTTCAGCTTTTGGCGATCCAAGAAATCCAGTTACAAATTTAGATTCATCAGTTCCTGCTCCATGTTAGAGATGTCTAGTTCATGTTGTAATTTAATCCATTTCCTTTTCTCCGTAACAGCTTCTGGATAGTTCCTCATTCTTCTAAAACTACAGTGTTGTCTTCTCACAGTGGAAGAATAAATAGAAACAGTTGTGTATCTTTTCTTATCTGAAGCAAGTTATGGAGCTTAAGCACTTCTCCTGAAGAGAAAAAAAGTACTCCTAGTACTGTTTATCTGCTGTTGACGGACCTACAGTCTTACAAGGTTTTTAAATGTCACATCCTCTCTGTATCATTATGGAAACGTGTCTTTAAGGGAGATGTTTCTTGTTTTTTTTTTTTTTTTTTGTTTTTTTTTAAGTCCTTAGACACATAGATGGTGGACGACTTGTACTTAGTGGCTGTTTTTGACTTTAAATAAATGAAGTGTGGTCTCTGATATTTCCACGGTACTGTATGCTGTAATCTATACTGTAATGCTTCTTTGAAGAGCCATCCACTGAAAGGTTCTTCTGTGTTATTGTTGGAATGAACTATTTATGGTACATTTTTATTTTTAGGAGTGTGGTTAAAAAGATGACGGACAACACCTTCATGCTGCTCACAGATCAGTCATAATGTCGGTAACACTATGAGTTAGTATTTCTAAGGCACCCTTACAGACAAATGTAATAACAATGCAATAGAACTTTTCCTGGAGAAACTGAAAGTTTTTGCACCAAGCACAAGTGATGTTTATTTAAGCTGTCTTTGTGGAAATGATGTTCGTCGTGGGCCAGAAGAACAGAAATCGAGAGAAAGTGCGAAGAGAACATGGACTGTTAGGTTCTCTTCTGTTTTTTGATTTCTGCTTTGTGACCACACACACGACACAAACACACAGTGGTCCCCATGAAATTCACACTGCCAATATTGTGCTTTCTGTATCATAATGTAGGATATCAATAGATAGTGATCTAAATGAAATAACTGTAAGGAAAATAATCATCTGGACTGTACAATCAAACCTATTGTTGTTAATATTTTTTATTGTTGGTAGCCAATATTTTTGTGATTAATTTGCAAATAAAGAAACCACTGTCTTTTTATGTAGTGGCTTGTTTTTCCTTTTTTTATTATTCATTATTTTTATTTATTTATGGTTACTTCAATTTTTTTTCCATGTATCCAAAATAGTCACTTAACAGGAGAAGTAAAAAATCTTCTCAACTTCTCAACCCACCCCCAACACTTTTCAGAAAATTACCATTTTATATTTATTATACAGTCAGTCTAAGAATATTCAAAATTGACAATATTAAACAGACTAAACAGAATGACCAGTTTCAGCGCTTGTTCCTTTAAATGAGAATGAGCCACATATTAGTTTTGTTTCACTGAGAGTTGACAGGAGGTCCATGTCCAGATATGTGCACATACACAGACCCCCCCCCCCCCCCCCTCTCTCTCTCTTTTTTGAGAGAGAACAAAAAATATGCATTTGATCATATTTGTAATGGTATTCCCTGATCCAAAATATATTTATTGCCATGTTATAATGCCAGCATTTATCAAGAACTGCAATAAATCAAAACAGGGCTCATTCCTATACAAATGTGTTAAAGATACTGTACGAAAAACAGCCTACGTAAGTTTCAGGGCCAAAGAGACGATGGAAATTGTCATATTAAATTAATAGGAGGGGCCTGGGGTTCTGGTTTCAAGTCCCAGCCTCATGTGACTGTGAGGTGTTCAGTGTCTTCTCCTTGTGTCTGTACAGGTTTCCTCTGGGTGCTCCAGTTCCCTCCAAAAACAGTTTCCAACAACACACATTGGTAGGTGGATTGGTTATTATTAAGGTGTATTCCTGCCTCATGCCCAGTGATTTCAGAACCCACCCTGACAATGAACTGGATAAAGGTTAACAGACAATGAATTAATGAATGTAGTACATATATACACATACATTATTTTTAACAGCCCAAACGGAAATATATGCTTTCAAAAGGTCTAATATACATTTGAAGGTTGATATTGTGTTAAAACATAGCTCGATTTCTGAAGTCCACAAACTAAAAATGTTTCATAAGATCTGTGAATGCTCTGAATTACAATCCCACTGACAGATAACTACTTCTCAATCTGACAGCTGTGGGGTGTGTAAGCAGAGCTCCCTGCCACTGCGGCAATTCATCACCTTTGAGAGCACAGTAGCCACAACTACATGCTCCATCATCCTGCCACTGCCAATGAGCCACAACATTAACCGCAATCTACTCATTTACCTTTAGCTCAAACACTGTCAGAAAACACAGGTTCTTTGTGTTCTATAGCAGGCTGTTAATGTGTATAATGTAATGTGTGTAACCCTGAACACAGCTGAAAAAAGACCACCAAGGGCATGTCATTCTCTAGTTTGTGATATGCCCATATACAGAATTCTAAGTCAAATCTTTTTGTGTCTTTAAAAAATGAATGTGATTTACTCCGCCTACATCATTTTAAATCTGCTTTTTCACAGTGAAATAACTGATTAATACATTCATTCGTTTCTTTTACCCCTTTATCTCAGGGCTCCAGTGCAATGCAGCAAGACAGGGGTGGCACGGTGGCGCAGCAGGCAGTGTCGCAGTCACACAGCTCCAGGAACCTGGAGGTTGTGGGTTTGAGTCCTGCTCTGTTTGGTGTGTTCTCCCCGTGGGTTTCCTCCGGGTGCTCCGGTTTCCTCTGGTAGGTGGATTGGTGACTCAAAAGTGACTATATGAATGATGTGTGTGTGTTGCCCTGTGAAGGACTGGCGCCCACTCCAGGCTGTATTCCTGCCTTGCGCCCAATGATTCCAGGAGGGCTCTGGACTGTGACCCTATACTGGATAAGTGGTTACAGATAATGAATGAATGAATGCAGCAAGACATCCTAGACAGGGTGCCAGTCCATCACACTGATTTGAGAAGGTGTGTTCAGCCTGGACTGCCCATTAATAGCAGCCAATCAGAACAGAAGTCACTTACAAGGAGTTTGGAAGTAATTATTTCATGATGAGGGTTTTTTCTCCAAAACATTCGCTTAAAGAAATAGTTGGATGTTTCTCATATTTCTGTGTGCCATTAATCTAATTCACTAAAATTGGATATTCTTATAACCATTACTCAGCTTTACCAGGGGCTAGTGTGGAGTATATGACACACCAAAATTGTATTAAGTCCAAAATTAATAAAAGTCCAAAATTAATAAATGAACTAAGCACTGTATGACATTTCATAGAGTCAGATTCAGATTCAGTTTAATTGTCATTTCGCATACACAGTCACACAAAAGCAAGTGAGATGTCAAAAAATTCAACTATAGTATGGTGCAGAACTATAATGTGCTGGGGATGAAAGCAGTTCAAAACAGAAGAGATAATATTTGTTAGAACGTAGAACATTCATAAGAATTTATTCTATAAAATGCTGACTTTAAAGAAGGCGTGAGCGGTCTGTGTACACAAACTTTTTATTTGTTTGTTTGTTTGTTTTCAAGTTTCCGACGCCTTGAACATGTATGCCCCTATTATAAAACCATGGAGAATACTGAGGCTTGAAATGGAAGCTTTTGTTTTACAGTTGTATAAACTTACTCGAGAGTAACCATGGAATTATGAAAAAATAATAATAATAAATAATAAATTAACTACAAATCGCATCTAAATTTACATGTTGTTTCTAATGAAAATCATATCTTTATCATAACCATAACAATTTCGTTACTTTATGGGACTTTTATTGTGTACTATGTCCTGCTCTGTCTGGGCTCCGGAGTTCATCTCTTGCCCCGGCAGCGCTTCCTTCTTCCTTTCCTGTTTCGGCCTCGACTAGAGAAGCTAGAGAAGTAAGAGCTGAGAAAATAAATCCACTACAATCTCCTTTTGTTACAGCAAATATGTCTGCTTTTAACATGTTATTATGTTCAATAGTCTGTAACGCAGCAGGACGTGTGTGTATTAGAGTGATGGATTGTGTGTGGTTTGTGGAGTTAGTGTTGGTGTGTGCAGCGATGCTGAGGCGGATTAAACACGTTACCGTTGCTTTAAACACTCAACGGGAGAGATATATTCCGGGCGCTGTTTTATCTCTTTTTGCTTTTTGTAACCGTTTGTGTTCTGTGTAGCGGTGATACTGCAGTGGGTTCCAGTATTAAACTGTAGAGTTTGAGCAGGCGAAGCTCTTCATGTTTTGGTCTCCGTCGTGTTTTACCGCCGAGGAGCTCAGAGCCGCGTCCACATTTAATTCACAACACTATTCCACTGGAGTTAACACTAGCGTGGTTTTAAAGAGCCAGGAATCGCTCAGTGTAGGTTTTGTTAGTTTATTTAAACGAGAATCTGGATAATTTTGCATGTAGGCCTTCTCCTTGGATCTAGCTGACTACCCTGGTGTTTAAGCTTTATACACAGTTTAGTCAAAACATTATAATTATCTACGCTCCTTGTCAGTTTTATCGCTCCATTTATCTTATAGATTCACTGTATAGTTCTAAAAATAGACTGAGATCCTGTGATGCTCTGCATACTTTAACCCCCTTTCCTCCTGTTCATCAATGGTCAGGAGAACTACAGCAGGTATTGAGTGGTTACTTCAGTAATCAGGCCATTTTAAACACTAGTGTCATTGCTAGACTGAGTAGTTTACCAAAAGGGTCTTGTAATTAACGAGGCACCAGAGGAGGACTTGACTGCAGCGAGAAAAAAACTTGAAAGATTCTGATCATTGAAGAGCTCTGTGAAATAATGCTAATAAAAGTATAAAGAGCCTTTTTAACGTTTTGATTGTTTAAATGTGATCCACAGTGGAATTTGGCTTTCCCACTTAGCACATGAAAAACATCTCAGGATGCTGACCTTAACTGTTAAGCTTGCTAAATGTGTGTGTTTGTTCTCTGTCTAGCAATGGCACCTCGCAAGGGTAAAGAAAAGAAGGAAGAGCAGGTTATCAGCCTGGGACCCCAGGTTGCCGAAGGCGAGAACGTCTTTGGCGTCTGCCACATCTTTGCATCCTTCAATGACACTTTCGTGCATGTCACTGACCTCTCCGGCAAGTAAGTTATCCACAGTGAATTTTGCTGCTCTATGGCATGCTGTTTGTGCAGTTCTTAAGTAAGAGTCCTAAAATTTTATAGGACTTCATAGAATAAAAAATAAATAAAATGGGGAAAAGTGAAAACAGCTTTCCAGTATTGTAATTGATTTGACTTTTACATCCAGAATTAATACGTTGTGATGTACAAGACACATAAACTATGCATATATTTTGCAACTTATGATTTATGTACTAGAGTACTTTGTTTTGACACATGTGCTTGGTTGGCAGATGTGGCTGACAGATGTGCTCTTGTGTTTATAGAGAGACAATATGCCGTGTGACTGGTGGGATGAAAGTGAAGGCCGACAGAGATGAGTCCTCTCCCTACGCTGCTATGTTGGCTGCTCAGGATGTGGCTCAAAGGTGCAAAGAACTGGGCATCACTGCCCTGCACATCAAGCTGAGGGCCACTGGCGGTAACAGGTGAGAACCCTGACTTTGAATGTGTTAAGGAAGGAGAACAGTACATAGCTGTAGTTGCTCAATAAGCACAATAAGCAGTTGAATGAATCAATGGCATTTTGGTCATTAAGTCATAATATTTATCTTTAATAAATAGTATTTGACAAGTGTAAATGATTTCAGTTTAAGTTAGTGACCATTTGAAAGTTATTCTGCAAAATAAGTATATAGAATTTTGCATTGCAAAATTGCCCTTTTACTCAGATTGGATTTTTATTTATTTATTTTTTTCCCTCCAAGGCTAATGTTACCGTAAAAGTAAATAAACTTTTATGTCGTAAGTACCACACAGGTGCCTAATTGTTAGTTTGCGCTCACTATTAAATCCGTTTGCAGATACACAAGAATCCTTCTATTGTGCATAATCTCAGAAAGCTTACACATACAAATGGAAAGGAGCAGTTCACACGTATCATTCACAATGATATTGTCATAATTTGTAAAAAGATTTTAAAAAGTCTATCATGATATTCTAACGTGTTTGTCTAACGACGTCATGCAATTAGCCATAATATGGCATACATTCTTTACATGGGTCGTTTAGGCACAGTGAAGTACGGTGGACAGTGGCTCAGAGTGATTGAAATTACGTTTGTAATAAAATAAATCTTTTTAATAAATAAAACCCTTTAATGCTATTAATATATTGAATATTAATATAACATTACATTTGTTGCAATAGTGTGTTCTTGAAATTAATAAAAGTATTTTTCATAGTTTCGTCATATCAGCTAGGATATTGTTATTGTGAAAATACCCTAAAGTATTGTGATATTTAAGGGTCATAGTAGCCTTACATTATCAGCAGATCCTCCACCCTCATCCTGTTTTTGGATTTAGAGACTTTTGGATCTGAACTGCTCTCTATTGGGTATAGAGTTTAACATCAATTCCAACATATAGGACGCGTAGAAGAATATGGGCAGTAAAGAGAACCACGTTTGAAATGTGCCTATATATTTATGTACATCCAGGGAGTCACATGATGTGGAGAAAATCAGTGCCCTGATGTATCAACTCCATATTTTTTGGTAATTCATTGTGTGTTGAACCAGTCTGAAATAACTTGACCCTGTTATGATGCACAATGCTTTAACCTCTGGGCACACAGGGTTTACAATTTGTCGCTTTGCAAAATCACATGGCTGCTGGTGTGGCTGAAGATTTCCATTTTGGTTCAGCAGTTCACATGTGAAAGCACTGATGTTGTAGCAACGGCAGTAACAAAAAAATGTCCTTAAGTTTTGTTTGCTCATGCTAGTGTTGTATTTTGTAATTAGCATGAAAATAGTAATATCTCCTGTTCAGAGCAGCCCCCATGTTGGCTCAGATGGAACAGAGACAGGGCACGGCACATCAGAAGTCACACAGCCGAAGTAGCTGTTCTGTTGTTCGGGAACGCTAATTTGCGTGTCAGAGTTTAGCAAAACTGAACTTACAAGATTTTTTTTGCAGGCAGAATGTATGAAAATGTGTGAAATTCTCCTGCTGCAGCAAATCTGATATAAAAGAAAGGAATTTCATACACGATAATTAACAAATTCGCTGCATTACTTAATTGCAACTAAATGTTTCAATTTCTTAATTACATTCAGCACCAAAGTAAACTGCAAAACTTGTAACCAACTGCAAATTGCATCTTAAGTGATGGGCTACGTCTGATTTCCACAACCGTGCCCTTTGGTTGAGACATTAATTTTAGGTTCTCACTGTTGTTCTTAGTTGTGCGCAAAGCATAGATTGTAAATTTTTCTTTTCTTCTCAAATGATTTAATTTATTGGTGTTAGATGTAACCCATGGAAAAATTAGTGCTGATCTGTGACATTCAAACCACTTTCAGAACCAAGACTCCAGGACCAGGTGCACAGTCAGCCCTCAGAGCTCTGGCTCGTTCTGGTATGAAGATTGGCCGCATTGGTAAGTTAAAATCTAGAAAATCTACTGACACTTAGGACATGGATGATGTGTTGCAACTAAGATTTCTGTTGTGTAGTTTACCCAGCCTTTACTCATTTTGAATTTAAAGCTGAAACTGTTGGTTTTATTGGTACAGTTCCTAGAATAGGCAGCTTTGACAGTTTTGCAGCTAAATCACTACTACATTTAAAATTAAAATCAGCTATAATTCATGTAGTACAATTATATACATCATACACAGTATTTTTGAGCGTGTTTAGGACAAACATTAACACACTTTCTCTGAATAAATTGTTAGAACATTTGTCAGACATTTTGCCACTTATCATATACACATTGGTCACTTGTTTTCACTGGACTTTAAGACTCTTATGTTTTATTATTTTAAGCTAAAATGAAAACAATGAAACTGAAGTGTCTTGCACATTATAAATGTGTTTATAACTTTAGTCATGTGTTCAGAACCAGTTTGATGGGTTGCGTACAATACACTTACAGGAAGAAAACAGTCACCGAAAAATTCCATCTCACATCTGGTCGCCTGATTTGATAAAACTGACTCTAGTGCTTGGACAAGCCTTTACTTCTTATGAAAATTGTATTGCTGTGCTGCTGTCCAGGTGGAACATATCTATACGTGTATGCTATTGCACTTAGATCCCCTAACCATATCTCCCACTCTTTGAAATTTGTAGTTTCAAACCGCTCTAATAGGTGTTCCTTATTTGTGTTAAAATGAATTTCATTTTCGTTTGGACGTGTCAAAATTTCACTTCTTTCAAAGCAGTTGTATAAAAATGATTGGCATAATCACTTAATACAAATTTTCACTTTTTGAGAATGAAGGGCACATTTGGACCAAATTTGTCTTGAACTGTGCAAGAAAAAAATCTAGAAGATACTAAATCTGCTTCAGAATCTTCAGTGCTATAGTGAGAGAAAGTCCAAATTTCTGGGCTCCCTAAGATTTGTGACAGTGGTGAGCAAAGACTGTGTACCTTGATAAGTTGTAATAAAGTATTAAATGTTGATCACAGCTTTCATGTATTTCTCCCCTCCAGAGGATGTCACCCCTATTCCATCGGACAGCACCCGCAGAAAGGGAGGTCGTCGTGGGCGTCGTCTGTAAACTGTTGTGGATTTTTCAAAATAAAAACTCAAATAGTAATTTTTGACTTGTGTCTTTGTTAATGTATTTATGCAAGATGTTGAAGTTTGTCGAAACAATGCTGAGACTGAGATTGACATACTATATATTTGAATATATTAAAATATATTAAACCAGCCTTTTCTGTTAGTATAGATATGTAGTGCGCTTACAAAGATACATGCAGCTAATTTAGTCTGCAAGTGATTAATATATTTATAAAATAAAAAAGGTTTTAATTTAAGTTCGGTTAGATATCAAATAACATTAATTCCTTAGTATTGTGAGGGATTATTCACATGAACTACCAATGTGGGCAGTGGTCAAAAATTACTAACTGCTGAATGCTGTTTCAGTTCCTTTTGATTTGTGAACACTGAAGCAGAACCGAGTCTTGCATGTTATGGCTGTTATGGCTCGCAACAGACTGAAGCAAAGAAAATACATGAATGTGGTAACTGCACAATTGAACAGACTCATCAAAATTAAGAGTGCAATACAAGCAAAATTACTTTTGTATGAATTCATCTTTTATGTCTTTCCTTTACCTGAATGCCCCTGGCTGTGATTTTTGGTAAGCAGCTGACTGCCTAACTGGTTTAACTTGGTACATAGGTGAAGTGCTCTAACCACTTGGCTCCTGGGAAAACACTAATCCATTTACTACTTAATTTCCTGGTTGTGTGAGATACAAAAAATAAAGTTGCAGCATAAGACTTTCAGTAACAGTTTGTTTATTTTTATAAAATCAGAGTGCTCATATAACATTTTTAATCATTCCCAGAAATATACTACATGAATAAGTTTGTGATGGCCCTGTCCAGGCTGTTCCTCCCCTGGGACTGGTGAATTCTAGACCCACATTGGTCAAGGGCAATTGGGAATTACATACAATGAATATGTATTTAGAGGCTTACAGCAGTTGTCATGAAAGTCATATTCGCCTTATGTTACCCTTATGAACAATGATTTATAAACTGCTAGGAGCCTTGCCCTGCCTCTGGTGAATCTCAGTTAAACATTTCAGGCGCATTCCCTAATTATTTTACTTATTATTTAAGTTAATGAGCTGGTTTGGTGATGGACTCCAATGTAAAACCACATTTCTAAGCTAGGCTTAATTCCTGTCTGAGAAACTTGTAATTTCACAGCTGACATTTTGATAGCTAAGTTTTAAGGATACTTAGTAGTGCTAAGTATTATTTAAATGTTGTATAATGCCATTTTATCACCCTTTAATCTTGGTGTAAGGAAAGTAAGTATCAATACATTACAGACCCATAATTGTAGACGATTAATATATAATAGATTGGAGTCAGACATGACCTTTATGTTAATTAAAGCGCTAAAAAGTTTTTTAAAAGCAGTTGTAAACAGTAAAGTTTCTCACTGCTGCCGGGTGAGAGTCTGAATAAAGTGTTGTTGTCGATAAAATGAAGGCTGCTGCTATCAACAGATGACGCGCTCGTTCTCAGCCAATCAGAGAGAGGAAGCTCGCCTCAGAAATCTCAGGTTTGGGACTTTCCTCTTTCATCTCCAGCTTCCCAGATTCACTTCTTATTTTAACAGCTTCTATAGCACACTGTCCGTGCAGAGCCTTCTTTTTTTGAGAGTAAATCTTGCTGGAAACATCTGAAGAAAATGTCTGACCAGGAGGGACCACTGCTTCGTGCCCCAACAACAGGGTGAGAAACTGCTGCAGGTTGTCTTTAACTTTAACTAATGTACTGGTGTCGAGGAGGCTTAGAAATATTTTCAACAGAAAGTTTTTAGAGTTAGTAGTTAAATGTTAATCATTAATTTTAGTTATCTAACCAAAGTAGTTATTTTCTATTTTTCGAAACTGTCGATTAAATATATATAAAGAACGATTAGGGACACGGACCGTGTATCCACACCCATTGTCCATTTTATCAGCTCCACCGACCAAGAGTTCTACAATTACAGACTGTAGTCCAGCTGTCTCTGCATACTTTCATATCCCCATTTCACCCTGTCCTTCAGTGTTCAGGACCAGAACAAAGCAGGTATGATTTCAGTGGATCAGGCACAGCAGGGCTCCTAGAGTTTTTAAAGCCCTCAGTGTCACTGATGGACTAATCCAGCAACTAAATAATATCCACTGATAAATAATAGGCCTAAATATATTTATCCACAATTTAACATTTATAAAAACATACTCATCCTTCTATATCTGATTAAATGGATTAGGACCAAATATATATATATACAATAATATTTAAGATTCTGGAAAGAGTGACACACGTTTATACAGTATAAAGAACTTGTATATTCATTAGTTTTCATGGTACATTTTTATTATAAATTCTAAGTATTTTATTTATTTTCAGATCTTGTTGTTCGTATAGTCTGTTTTTGTTTTACAGGACCTACTTCCCATTTGGTTACTTTCATTTCCTTTCTCTTGTGATGTCTGGGTTTAGATAAATGAAGGTTAAAAAAATGAACAAGCCCATTAATAAGGTTATTATAACTGTCACAGCAAGATTGAAAACAATAATAATTTACAGCAGTTGTTAGTAAGTGGAAAGTTAATTGTTATTTCCAAGGGAAAATATCCCCTTATGTCTTAAAAGTGTCTATAACGCTGCATCTTCATCTTTATTCAGTACACACACATTTATAAATACGCAATTCGTCCCTGACGCTTCACCACCCGTCTGCAGCTTGTAAGCCCAGCCCTCCGAGCTGACAGAACAGATCATTTGGTTTAAGATGTAAGAATCCCTGATTCTTCAGTTTCAAAGTGGAAATGATTACGTATTTAGCTCAAGATTCATTCATTCATTCATTCATTATCTGTAACCGCTTATCCAATTTAGGGTCGCGGGGGTTCCAGAGCCTACCTGGAATCATTGGGCGCAAGGCGGGAATACACCCTGGAGGGGACGCCAGTCCTTCACAGGGCAACACAGACACACACACATTCACTCACACACTCACACCTACGGACACTTTTGAGTCGCCAATCCACCTGCAACGTGTGTTTTTGGACTGTGGGAGGAAACCGGAGCACCCGGAGGAAACCCACGCGGACACGGGGAGAACACACCAACTCCTCACAGACAGTCACCCGGAGCGGGAATCGAACCCACAACCTCCAGGCCCCTGGAGCTGTGTGACTGCGACACTACCTGCTGCGCCACCGTGCCGCCCGCTCAAGATTCAATTTCTAGTTTATAAGCTACACTACACATACATGTAACATCTTGACATTCACTATAAGGGGTCCCTAACAAGAGCCTGTTCTGAAGGTATACATTTATAATTATTTCATTTATCAGGTCTTTTAATAATAGAGTCTTAAGGGGCTTATTTAAAGTGAGCACTGTCCAGTAGATGATGTAACAGTAATTTAGTTGAGTTCTCTTGCTCGAACGTCTAAGAAGTTGCAGAACAGAACTGAGTGTGAGAGAGGTTTTCTCAGTTGTGTTTGGTTTCCTGTTCCAGGGGCTCCAATAAGCGAGCTCTGAAGGTGGCTGGACTCACTTTTCTGGCTGGGGTGCTCATCGTTGGTCAAGCCTTCACCACCTACATGGTGTTCAGTCAGAAGGAGAGGCTGACCGTTCTGGAGAGACACTCTGTTCGCCTGGAGGAGCTTGGTCGCAGAGCCACAGGTCAGTGAGAACACACTAACTCCGCCTGTGGTAGTGTTTATTTAGGGACACGGCATTGCACTTTAAGGATCAATAAACATCTTTTAAAAAAATGTTTATAGTGTCTGTAATTTAGAAAGCCAAACACGCTTTGTATTTTATGTTATAATTGATATGATATAAAAAAAAATTAGATGTTTCACGTGTTATTGAATTTAACACAGAATCATTTTTAAAAGAGCTCGTATTTTGAGCACTGACTCTTCCCTCCCATTCTCATATGGTAAATAAATAGAAACTAAGCTGCAAAAACAGTCTAGTGTTTTTACATTTTTGAAAGTGGACCTTAAGAAAAATAAGCGTCATTTCCACTACAGATCCAAACGGTAACTACATCCATGCTGGTCTGTACTCATAGAGCAGGTTAAGGTTTCTGTTTCTATTTGTGTGATCAGGATGGGCCTAAGAAAACTGTGGTGATATTAATAAAGCATCTTAAATGTGGAACCATGGGTTCCTACATCATTAGCTAACCGTGCTGAAGACTCAGGGTTGAACAAGGTTTGTCAGTGTTCTGCGCTGTACCTTGTATATGTCGAGACGGTATTGGACCAGTTCCACTCTTTGCAAAGCATCATTTGTCCCTGCAATGGAAATGAGGATATAGTGTCTTTGACGCAAAGCACTGAATAGCACCACTTGTGGAGTCATTTGTTAAACATAATTGACCTAGTTTGCTTCGCAGCTAAAAATGAAAAATAAAAGTTGCCTTAAAAACAATGATGGCTCCTTTTACAGATCTATTATGTGAACATTAGTGAAATACTCTCTGTTTACATCTTTTCCTTACTTTACCTCAGTTATGCGCACTCCAGTGAAGATGGCGAGGCCCATGAGCTCCCTGCCTCTGTTCATGGACATCGCTGAGACTGCGCCGAAGGTGAGGCTGGTTATAACTGAGATGCAGGGACAGTGCTTGACCGCCAGGAGGCATCACTGAACTCAAATATTATCCAGGACACACGGGCACAAAAGTGTACTACCGCGGCTCTGTTCCAAACAGCGCTTCGTTCCTTTTGAGTCCCCTTATATTATTATGCCGCTATCAAATCTACAACAAATGCTAGTTTTCTCCAAGGAAGAGCTAAATTCACACGAGCCACACGTGGTTCATATGAGAGGCAGACAAAATTAGGCTTGTAATAGAGCTGTTGTAATTTAATATTGTGTCGAGTTTTACTAAATTAAAAGGGAGTAACTGTAGTTTACATGGTTCCATTTAATTATACCATTGTGATTTATTATATTTTTTACAGTGATAATTCATTATGTAACTCTGATAGTTTACACATGATGGGGGGTTGGGGGGTGATGATTAGCAGAACCTATGTGTGCTTTAAGATCATTTACACCTTTATTTGCTACACATGGGAAAACATGGGGATTTCTGTTTTAATTCATACGAGAACTTACATTTACGTTTCTGCATAGCTGCTCGAGATGAGGGTAGGTACATGAGCTTTGCCTGACGTAAACAAGGACTGCTGACGTGCAGACTGACCAATTAAATGTTTACAGAGAAGGTTATCGACCAATAACGGTAGCTCTACAGTCAGACCGTCCAATCAGAAGATTTTAGGCTACTTCACCACTCCCCCTTATCACTCAAACGAACCAATCGGAGTAGGGGAGGGCGGGACTAGTTTGTGAACGAAACGCTTCTCGAAGTTCTATGTAAGCTCTAGAGAAACAAAATCCCGGACGTTTGTGAAATTCCGCCCGGACATTTTTTTTAAGTCTAAAAAAGAGGACATGTCCGGGTAAAAGAGGACGTCTGGTTACCCTAGTTCATGTGGTGCCTCCTTCAAAATTCAATATCACTTGAAAACAACATGTTGTTGCAGTTATTCACAACAAAGTGAAAGGTTTCACACACACAAAGTAAAAACAAAAAGATGTCTATCATTCTAACTAAAATGAATGTACATTAACTTCTGAGGAAAGTAGATGTCTTTAAGTCTGCACTTTGGTGACTAGTGAAGTGGGGATATATAAACGCTGCTAGATATAAAACAAGCAGGAAAAAATACTTTTTATAGGTCATGGAAAAATCAAAATTCAACCAACAACTATGGCTTCGCTACAAGCAGCTATCCTTTTTGACTTTTTAATGTTTCTTCCAGGTTACATCCGCTCCTCCTCCCAAGACTGGTGAGTTGTCTCTATTACATTTTTAAATGGAAACATTTGTCTATTTTTTAGTGTTTCTTCATTATTACATTTATTTATTTTTTATTGTAAAAATAATGTTACCATATGCTCAATAATATGTTCTAATTATTGTTTTAGAATTTTTCTTTTTTTTTTATTATGCAACAGTTGTACATTCCCTAGAATATACTAAAATCATATTGGTAATATATTAGTAGGCTGGCATTGTCACATTATGATTTATATGACTCAACTCTATGGAAAATTGTTTTGAGAAATATATTTCAGCTAAAGTCTGATGTCGAGTGATATATTTGAAAAAAAAAATTTATTATGAACAGTGATTACAAAATGTGTACCATGTTGTACAGATTTGTAAAGGGTAAAAACTCTCAGCGCTCACATAACCATGATAGTGTTTTTGGATGTTTGCGTACTTGAAGACTAAACACAGATATGTTTCTTCAGAGATGACCCAGTGCCAGCTGCAGGCTGCAGGATTGGTGCAGGTTCAGCTGCCTTCCTACAAGCCCAGCTGTGATAAGAACGGAGACTTCGAGGCTCAGCAGTGTTGGGAGACAGCCAATAAGTGCTGGTGTGTGGACAAGACAGGAACCATGCTGCAGGACTCCATGGTTGATGGCCCTGCTAAGTGTGGACAAGGTAAAACTACAAACTCCAAAATAAATCATGATTAGTCGTATTATATTCTCTCGCATTTAACAAAATGCTCCACAAGGAGTGCTCTTTAGTGCTTCACATTAGCAAAATCTTGTTCAAACAATAAGTTATATGTTGTACACATTGTTATTGGTTTGCTTGTATTTAGTATAATTAAATTTTTTTTCCTTTTCAGAATAAAAAGATGCGGTTCTGGATTGAGGCGAGAATTTGCCAATTCAAGATTTCTTGCTCATATTTCCTCCTTCTGTGCACAGCTGTGCATGCTAAATTAGTTTTTAAGCCTTAATAAGATAAGTGTAATCCATTTAAATGATACCTGGATAGAAATGCTTGGGACTTGTGCATTTACACATTCATTCATAAACATAAATGTTAAGCCTCTTCACCTGCATAGATCTGCCATTGCTATCACTTCTAAGCTGTGACGTTGATGTTATATTCAGTAGTATGCTACTGCACTGTGCTGTAGGTTCTGGGTTATGGAAACTATTCTTTACTATCAACTATATATATATATATATAATTAAGATTGGATAACTATATGAAGATATTTTGATATGCACATGTCTGATAATGAATAGTGCATTGAAGATACAGAAGGATTTTGAATCTGGACCATTGGAATTTGAATGTGTTCAAATAAATTTTTACTAACAAAAGTATTTGTGGAGTTATGTCTTGTAGAGAATCAAAAGAGAACTGTTGGAACAAACCAGAAGGTATGTTATGGTTTGGTGAATGGCTTCAGTAGAACAGCTTATCTGTCATATCTTCTTGGATAATCTCAAGTTACCTCAGTGTATCCACTCCAGGGGAATCAGTGCTAGCACTGCAGTTTGTGTTGGGCTTCAGAGAGATATCCTGTTGTTTCTTTTTCATAAGTGAACAGAAACATTATAGCTACAGATTCACATTGTTCCCTGCAAAGTTCTGTGGCAAAAGAGAACAGAAAGGATTTATTTGTTAGCAGTTTTGCTAATCTCCATTAGAAACAATGTAGTTTACCAGCAAAATTTAGGTTTGTTTGTGCGGTAAGTTAGTGTGTAATAATTAATGATTTAGCATTCAAAATGTATTCAAGAGTGGTCCAACCTAGAAATATACATTTTTCTCAAAAACAGTACAACCCAACTGACCTAAGTAGGTTCCCAGGTCCTCCTGCAATAATACACATACCTTTCAACCCAGGAAGTGTTTTCAAAATAGCTGATTATTTGAATCTAGTGTGCAAGAGTGCACCTTCTAGACCTTCTACAAGGATTAGCCTATTTCCCTCATCTAACATTCCAAATTCAGCTCATTAAGGCTTTGCTAAGTCGCTGAAACACTAAACTCTGCAGAGCTGAAGCCTGGTAGGGACTCAGTTTGACATGTGGTTTTTGCACACCTAGGTGAGTTTCACTTCCTAAATAATAATAAAAACACAGACACAAGACACAGAAAATAAGTACAGGATATGTTTCAGGAAGGTTTATTTTGCATTTTGAACATTTGCATGTAAGAAATAGGTATTTCTAACAAACGGGAGAAAAAAAAAAAGGAATTGCCTTGTTTATTTTGAAAGTATTGTACAGTTCAGAGATGGTTTATGAATCTAGTCACACACAGCAGTTACATTTTTGTGCTTATTTCATTGTGGTATATAAATTGATTTTGCTGTTTAAAATGGGGGATGTCCAAATATGAATACTCCATTATTAATATTCTGAAACACTATGGAATATAACGTAAACCAAACCCATGCTAATACAGAGTGTACACTGAACGTATTTCTGCAAATGTCAAATATAGTTTAAAAAATCTCAAGCATAATGTAACAGTACCATAACAGAAGAACATCTGACATCAAAAAAATAACAGTGTAAAAGGATGGCATACAAAAGAAGCGGTTACAAAAAAGAAAAGAAAGTGTGCTTAGATTAAAGAGGAGGGCGATTTATACTGTCAATGGAGTAAGTTACAATTAACTGCATGGCAGTCAATTATTCCTAGCTTTTAATACAAATACAACATTAATACAAATTTTTACCATCATTTGCAGACTGCTTAATTAGTTACTGTCTCAGCAAAATCAGTAGGTCTAATGTGCAAAAAATGCTTTAACTGTTCCATGACCTGCTGCTGGAAAAGTGATAGATTGTTTACAGCACTCACAAGCCAGGTCATCACACGAGCTGCTACACTGGAAGGAAAAAAGGCACAAATCAAAGCTGACTTTGCTAGAATTAGACACTAGTGTAATGGTGGATGCTAAATAATTTAGTTCTCTTACACTGTAGAATTCTGAGGACACACTGGATATTGATATTCCTGGATATTCAAAGAGGCAGATGACCAGTTTTTATTTGAAGCACCAAGAAGATATTTCAGCTTTAGATCAGATGACTATAAAACAAGATATGGCTGGATATTTAAAATGAAACAAATGACCAATCTGTGGTATGAAGCACCAAGGAAATGTATTTAGATATCACTTAAAAAAATGCAAAAATGCAGGACATACTATATATATATATATATAGAAACACACCTGAGCTGAATTTTTATCACAAAACAAGTTTTCTTTTCACGTTCACCAGCAGTTCGGTCTCAAGGACACATAATTAGGTCCCAGTATTTACACATGCCCATCCGTCTGCAACATACAGAATCTAGAAGGCTGAGATAAGGAAATGGTAATGAGATGAAGAATGTGTTTATTTCGCTGACCCTGAGCTGTGTATCTGATTTTATTTGCTTTTTCTAAAGGAGCTGAAATAGCCCTTTACGCTCTGCTCAATGTTCGGCACATTAAAGTTCTGAGCAGCGTACATTCCTGTGCAGGTTCCTATGAGCACACCCATTATCGCTGAAGAGCGCAGCCTCGCTATGACGTATCCAGCCAAAAAGCCCTTCAGAAAGGGAGAGGCCAGCACACTCCCACCCTGAAAAGAAACAGTAGTTTAAATGCCACAGGTTATTATTAAGCCTATTTTATTCACATCTCCACAAATATAATAACATGCATGAAAAAAGCAGCACACTTTTAAATTGTGATTTATACTGTTTCCAATTAACCCAACTCCAAAGAAGAAAATCAGTCTTTTTATTTTTCTTTTGTAGAAATGCCACAAAGCTAATTTATTAGACATTTAATTTTCATTTACTGAGGATATCAAGTTGACAGTTCAAGCCTAGATCTATCCCTACCCAGGTTGAGTACTCATACAAGCTTCCAGTCACAAATCTGAAATTTTGTGAGATTGTCCTATGTGGTGGTCACATGTCTATTAATGGACGTAAGTGTAATCTGTAAACACAATCATTCATTATCTGTAAGCGCTTATCCAGTTCAGGGTCGCGGTGGGTCCAGAGCCGTGGGTAGTTCACTCACACACTCACACCTACGGACACTTGAGTCGCCAATCCACCAACCAACGTGTGTTTTTGGACTGTGGGGGGAAACCGGAGCACACGGAGGAAACCCACGCGGACACAGGGAGAACCAACTCCTCACAGACAGTCACCCGGAGCGGGAATCGAACCCACAAAGTCCAGGCCCCTGGAGCTGTGTGACTTCGACACTACCTGCTGTGCCAACGTGCCGCCCATAAACACAATCATCAGTAACAAAAATGATGGAACTTCAAGTTCAAATGAAAGATTTGGTTTAGGTGAAGAGTCTCAGAGTGACCGGCTAATTAATATTTTGTTTTTTAAATGTCTATTGATGGTTCAGTGATGAGTGTGCATGGCAAATCATTGTGCAACTTTGTAGCTCCATTGATGTTTTTTTTTTTTAAATAAATGTCAATTACCTCATAGGTTTATTACGTATTAGCTCCAGTAGAGAGAACTTGAGAAGCAAATATATCTTGGTGAATCCACTACATTAATCAGGAGAAAATTGTCAACAATTTCTTTATATTAGAGAACCATTTCTTTGAGTGAAAAATATATACATTGCAGGTGGTTAGTTTACCTGGGGAACTCCAGTGTGCACCTCATTCTCCACTCGCTGCTGAATATTATCCAGCTGGCCTTTGAGCAGGGTTAGATCCTTCAGCTGCTTGAAAAAATCCTAAAAGAGAAAACACACAGTCAAACTGGTGAGGTTACAACCTCTGATTAGGGTTCAGTAATGTAATCAACACTGGAAATTCAATTTAATTATGAGTTTTAATAACGAATATATACAGTATGCTAGGTTTAGTTGTGAATATGCATAATGCTTGGCAAGAACACAAGCACAAACATTTTTTGTATACTTGGACACAATGGAAATTCCCAGTTAATGCCATTTTCTTAAATGATTCTTCTTCAAGTAATGAAATAACCATTATAATAATACTCTGTGTCCTAGATGCATCAGATACTGTATTAAACCTTAACCTGCCCCTGTATAGAGACACAGTCCGTGGAGAATAAACTGGTGGTAAATAAAGGAGCGATGACATATTATTGAAAGCCTTGCACTACGGGTTTGATTGATAAATATAGCTATAATTGTTCTGCCATTGTGCAGAACCTCACTGCTCATGTTGCTAAACCCAATGGGTATGGAGCAAAATCAGTTAAAGATGAGGGCCTGTGGTACCCTTACTGGCTGTCTAAAATATGTCGCAATACCAGACAGCCCTCATAGTGGAAAAAATGGCTCTGTGCTCCTCCTGAGTCATTTCAGGGTGTGCCACACAACCACAAAATATTTACAATAATGCCAGGTGAAGTAAAATAAACATTCTCAGTTTAAAAAGTTCTAAGGACACAGAGAACGCACAGTATATATGTAGAGAGATTAGGGAACAGCACGTAGTGAAAAAGAAGACGGAACCAGTGAGAAAACAAAAGGATTTGCAGTTTTACGTTACTTTACAACCGATATGTCACGCAAAAGTCTGACGTTGGAAACAGTTGATTCTGTCATAAACTAACCCAGCAAAGTCCACACTACGAAAGCTTACGACGCCGCAACACCCTCCTAACATACTACGTCCAAAGAAGACCCGAACAGCTATTAAAAAAGAACACAAGCTCACAAACCTTGTCATCCGCCATCCTCGCATGTGCAGACCATAGACTATGCAGCCTACTCTGTGTTCAATTATGCGCCCTGCCCTGCTCTGTCCTGGGTGAACTATTCGACGTTCGATTCATGAGGTCTGTCTGCTGTAGCTAAATTTAGACAAACGGTTTCCCTCGTTGGAGAGAAAAAAATATAAGTAAAAAAGAAACGTTGCTGCACGCAAAAATTACAGCTGAGTGATGACGTGTGAAATATAGCTTTTTAAAACTGGCCTTATTTATCAGTAATATGGAACCTGGCTCATGTTTTTATTTAGTATAGGGCAGTTAGTTTACAGGAGAGGAAGAAAGATTAAAAAGGTGACATTACTAACTAGTATAAATAAATTGTAAATTTTAAAGAACATGATATATAGTTATTTTTGCAATGGCCTGAGCACAAAAGTATTCTTTGCATATTATATGAACAGTCAGGAAACCATTGGACTCTGGGGTAGTGGCTATCTTGTTGTTGTAGCTTACCTGCTTGACCTCTGGAGGTCGCCTTGACTAATGCTTTAATGCACAGGTCAGGATGACCGAAAATATGAAGAACAGTCTAAGGCCACTTACGCTGCAGGGCCAAATGGTTACTAAGGTCATACCATCTGCGCCAATGCAATTAGTCCGGTTATGTTTTTTTCCCCCACATTTGGGCTGTTGCTATATCAGGAGGAGGAAGTGCATCTCAGTAATGATATTTGCTGTTTTTTGTATGGTAGACACTAGTGTGATGGTGAATGCTAAATAATTTAGTTCTCTCACACTGTACAATTCTGAGGACACCCTGGATATTGATATTCCTGGATATTTAAAGAGGCAGATGACCAGTTTTTATCTGAAGCACCAAGAAGATATTACAGCTTTAGATCAGATTACTATAAAACACGATATGGCTGGATATTTAAAATGAAGCATGACCAATTTGTGGTATGAAGCACCAAGGAAACATATTTAGATATCACTTAAAAAAATGCAGGACTATGTTTTTATTCAGGCCCCCATCTCATACATCAATGTGAGTAGTGACACCTATTCTAGCTTTAAAAAAACCTTATGAACCTTGTGTAACAATGTTTATCACAAAACAAATGTTTTCTTTTCACATTCACCAGCAGTTCGGTCTCAAGGACACATGTTTAGGTCCCAGTATTTACACATGCCCATCCGTCTGCACTGCAACATACAGAAAAACTGCATGGCCTTCAATGTAGTTCATCTAGAAGGCTGAGATGTGGAAAAGGTAATGAGATGAAGAATATGTTCATTAAGCTGACCCTGACCCACCAAGAAATTTTGGGGTCTCAAGTATGGTAATTTCACCCCAGACAATGTTCTTGTGGAAAAGCCACTGGAATGGTCACCCTCCCTGCTCAGAACCATTTGGTCTTACAAAAAAGAACAAGGTTTCCTGCACTCTGGTTTAGGAGACATATATATAAATGAGGTTTATTATGTGTAGACATTTGTCTTGAAATAATGACTAATGACTCCTAAAAATTAAACTTGTTCCTGGAATGTTATTATTTTCACATAGTATGTTTATCGAGGCTCATATTAATCTAATTGCATTAAATATGATCATAAAATGAGCATATGCAATTTTCTCAGACAGTTGTATTAGGCCATATTTATTAATTTAGTCTTTGATATATATATGTAACCAAACTCATGTCTGCTACAAATTCATGTAAACCTCAATGTAAGTTCAACAGTGTGGAAAGATGCTTGATTTTAGTGTTTTATAGACATAGACAAATATAGACAAAAGTGGACATGTTTATTTGTTTACCCTCACTGATATAAATGTCCTCAGACATTGCCATTGTCTCATGACCTTCACAGTTCCATGTTTTTCATTGGCTGTTACTGAAGTATTACTCCACTCCAATAGACACACCTACCTTTTTGATCCACCTTGTAGATGTAAATTCAGAGAAAGTAACTCATCTGTTGCTTTAGTTCTTCATCAGTGGTAACTTGATGCTGCCCACAGGAATCTATTTTTGGTTGCTGGGCTGTTCTCAGTGCAGCAGTGAAATTGAATGGTTTAAAAACTCCAGTAGCACCGCTGTATCTGATCCTCTCATGCCATTACAATACACACTACCACACCACCATCATGTTTTTGTCACTGCAGCAAAGAGAATTTTCCACTACCTAAATAATATTGAATTGAATGAGGTCAAAGAGGGCTACAAAAGTGTGCAGAGCAACAATGGGATGGAAAGTGGAGCTGATAAAATACCCAACAAGTTTAGAAATAAGAGGTCTTTTTAATCTTTTTCATGGCTGATTGGGGTCTGTGGTTTCCACAGAGCTCTACTTTTCTTGTGTCTTTTAGAATATAACACAGACGCTCAAGAGGGAGGCAGCGTTGCCATGGCAACCAGATGAACGTGAGGAGGATGACGCAAGCTGGAGGCTGGACCATGACGGACTGTGGACGTTGTGACAAGTTAAGGTGGACCAGGGTATTCCTTCACTCACTCACACTCCACATACTAAAAAAAAGCAGTCTGATTTGACTTTAGCTTCTATTCTAATATTTTAATGTTTCAGTTACTTTTGCTTCATGTTCTGTGCAAAATGTGTTTTATATTTAAACGCATGAAGATGCATGTTCATTATTAAAGCATCTTTGCAATACTCATGGCCACCCAGGTACAAAACTGTGTTTTATTCTTACAATCTGGTATCTTATTGCATTGTTTATTTTGCCATTTTTTTGGGGACAGGTTTTGAAAGGACTCATAGGAAAGAAGTCATAGAGTGATTCCAGTCTGTGTGGTTTGACAGATGGAGGTTTACCCCTCTCTTTGTGTGGGCCAGATTGGCGTCACTAATCTCGCCTGTCACAGAGAGATGTACGTTGTATCCAGCTGAAAGCAATTCTATTTTATTCATATAGACAAGAAAGGTATTTGCACAATTAATTATTCCTTTTTGAATACAGTGTTATCTGATTCACTGTTAGAGCTCATACATTCTGGGCTCTGTGTTTTCTGTGTGCTTCTGTTTTTCAGGTGGAGCTTTTCTTTTCTGATTGATGCTCAGTCGTCCTTAAGGTATTACCATCAGCACCAGGGGAGGGAGAGAGAGAGAGAGAGAGAGAGAGAGAGAGAGAGAGAGAGAGAGAGAGAGGAAGGAGGGGGTGATTGTCGCTGCAAGCATTACTGAACACAATCCATAGAGGAGGGGTAGCAGCAAACATCATCACTCTGAAAGAGAAGCAAGAAAGGGAGAGTGGTGTAGAGAACGCAGACAGTAAGACAAAGAGATGTTTTTGTTGTGACTTCTGTTATTTAGGAGTTTATTAAAAAAGACGGGAGAAGAAGGGAAAGGAGAAATCAAGACTGATTTGCATAAAGAAAGGGAAAGGGAAGCAAGAGAAGAAGGAGTGCGAGAAAGAGGAGTAGAGATCCTGTAATCTGTTTGGCATGCTAGTGTGTCCCTGGCTGGTTGGCACTGCGTTCAGCAGCCGGCGTGTTTATAAGAGTGGGTGCAGGAAAACGGCGGGACATTTTGGACTGGAATGTGTCTCAGCTAACCTCAGGAGACTTCAGGGAACATTTACCTCACCATGCTGGGGAAGGACTACATGCTCGCCATCATCATAGTCAATTACGATGGTGAGTCCACCCTTCTGACTCCCTCTCCATTTCTCCATGTGTGTCTCTCCCACTATGCATGTCTATGTTTCTCTCTGTCACTCTCTCTCTATCTATCAGCCTTAGTATCTCTCTGATGTCTCTGTTTACTTCTTTTTGTCCCAAAATACTAATTTCTCTCAATCATTTTGTTCTCAAATGCTATATCTCTTTTCCTGTATCTTTCCCTTTTTTCTGTCTACCTTTTTTTCTTTTTGTTCTAATCTCTTCTATTTTGACAGTTTCTTTATTCTTTACTTCTTTCCTTCATACTTTTTTCAATATCTCTTCTTGCTCTTTCCCTTTCCATGTTTCTCTCTCTCTGTGTCTCTGTTTCTCTCTACATGCCTCTCTCTCTCTCTCTCTCTCTCTCTCTCTCTCTCGCTTCACACTCCACTGCTCCTTTTTCTCACAGTAAAAGGAGCAAGAAAGTGCTGGAGTTTTTTTTTTTGGCAGTTGCTCATTTTTGACATTACCACTGTCTTTCACCTGCACCAATGACAGGTGCTGTGTCATTCCAGGTGAATTCCAACACTGTGGGTTGGTTTCCCAGACAGGAATCTTTTAATGGGAAATCACAATTCAGAATCCTGCGTAGTCCTGGACTGTGCTTTATCCCTGTTTGGAAAACAACTCCCAAAACATTTAGACAGTTTAGAGAGTTTTCATTGCTCTCCTTACGTGTGTTGTCTATACTTATATCCCTTATAAACTCCAGTGAAGCACTCACTGCATTTCTTAACTTGTTGACAAAAAAAAACAAAAACAATTGAATGCTTTGTAGCATGCTCAAAATATATAATAATAAAATGTAAATATATAATAATGATGACAGTATAAAAATACATTTTTAATATAAAAAAATGTTTTACAATATAAATGATACCAGTAATATATGAGCAAAATAAGGGAAATAATATATAAATATATACATAAATATTAAGTATTTGAGCTGTTTATATACTTATTTAATTATTTTTCAATATTTATAAAAGGAGTCAGATTAATTATTGTTGATTAAATATTCCAGGGCAGCACGGTGGTGCAGCAGGTAGTGTCACAGTCACACAGCTCCAGGGACCTGGAGGTTGTGGGTTTGATTCCCGCTCCAGGTGACTGTCTGTGAGGAGTTGGTGTGTTCTCCCCGTGTCCGCGTGGGTTTCCTCCAGGTGCTCCAGTTTCCTCCCACAGTCCAAAAACACACGTTGGTAGGTGGATTGGCGACTCAAAAGTGTGCGTAGGTGTGACTGTGTGTCTGTGTTGCCCTGTGAAGGACTGGCGCCCCCTCCAGGGTGTATTCCCGGCTTGCGCCCAATGATTCCAGGTAGGCTCTGGACCCACCGCGACCCTGAACTGGATAAGCACTTACAGATAATGAATGAATGAATGAATAAATATTCCAGATGTTTGATGATTACAACAGAACGCTGCCTCTCCACTCTTTAAAGATTTCATACATGGAATATGTAGAAGGTTTACACTAGATGATCTTGAAACACTATTTGCCGCATAATCAGGCACTCTGAGATGTATGAATGTGTTATACCATTAAGAGATCTGAAAGTCACTAATACAATGTTACAATCAATTCTAAAGGAAATAGGCAGCTAGTGGAGGGATGCTAAAACTGGTCTAATATACTCTAGTCTGTTAATATTCTTGATTTTGAATTTTGTACTGTTTACAGTTTGTTGTAGGGGGAAGTATTATGAGTAATGTATTGCAGCAGTCAAGTCTCAAAAGAACAAAAAAAAGCATCTAACAGACAGAGATAGGTTCTCACACATGCTATATTCACACATCATAGAAATACATTTTAGAAATATAAAAAAGGAATCAGGATTTGGTCCTTTTCTAATAATAATAATGGGTAATATGATAATGATGTTTAAACACTTCAGTAGAATTCGATTGAATTCAGTTTGATGATGGAGATATAAGGAAAACATTGACAGTGGTTTGATGTGAAATGCTGCATAACAAATGGAGCTTATCTTGGATTTCTAATGTTTCTGTTAAGAACCCGAGGATGTGTTGTCTACAACACAAATATGTCCACAAATAAAAGCTATAAACAAAACATCATGTCTTCTTAGAAAAAAACAAAATTCTGTAAAGCTGTTCTCTGAAACACCAGGTGTTAAAGTGCTCACAAAAGACTGCCATGGATGTATAATAATTTTAATAAAGTCTTAGCCAAGTTTTTCTTTGGTGGCACGGTGGCGCAGCAGGTAGTGTCAAAGTCACACAGCTCCAGGGACCTGGAGGTTGTGGGTTCAGGTCCGGGTGACTGTCTGTGAGGAGTTTGGCATGTTGTGCGCATGGGTTTCCTCCGGGTGCTCTGGTTCCCTCTGACGGTCCAAAAATACATGTTGGTAGGTGGATTGGCGACACAAAAGTGTCCGTGAGTGTGTGTCACCTGTGAAGGACTGGTGCCCTCTCCAGGGTGTGTTCCTGTCCCCACCAATAGGAAAGTCTCTGTTATAAATCACGTTTTACTAAAATGGTGCACTACACATCAAACCAATGAATTTTTGACATCTCATGGCTTACCGGATGCAGAAATATTGAAAAGTCTGTGCAATTTCCCATTAAGACTTACATTTTAACAATTGCTCAAAATTATTATAGAAGTTATATGGAATGAATATATCATTTTTAGATGATTATTTGAGTAAGGAACTCTGCGAGTACTCACATGGCAGCCCTCAGATTTTAAGGGTTTAAGCATTAGATAGATGCAGCTGTAAGCTCATCTGCTTTGTGAGATGCTGTAGTTGGCTGTAGGTAAACAGAGGCATTTGACAGTTTAATGGGATTGCCAGAGTGTACTGTGTAAGCAACTTAGTTCACTCCGCTAAGTGTTTGTGCTTGTCATCTCAGAGACTCCCTCTCTCGCTCTTACACACACAAGAATGCACGCAGACACACACACACACACACACACACACACAAAATAAAATGCTAAATCTCATGATTCATTCTGAGAGGTTTATTTTAACAGACCAAGTGGCATTTGATTGCTCTGCAGTAGATGGGTAGTCTAGGTAACTGTTGCCCCCTGGTTGATTTGCACAGCTAGATAAATCCCCTGAAGGGCAGGGACAGTATCTTGGGTTCTTTATTTTGCAGCCTGCTGGACAAGTATAAAATCTTCATTGGAAAAGAAAGCTCCAAAACATGGCAGTTTTCAGATCATCCCATTCAAGTCAATTGATTTTTTTTACTGTGTACAAGTACTGATGTATATTTACATTCAGTGTATCCCACCCTGTCTTCTCTGAGTGTGAGAGACAGAGAAATGTAGAATAAGCAGAGGTTCACTTTATATTCATAAATTGTCTGCAACCACTTATACACTTCAGGGTTGTGATAGGTCCAGAGCCTACCCAGAATCAACGGATATAAGGTAGGTACCAACAAGGCGTCTTTTCCAGGGACTTGACTAGTGTCCTCTCAATGGCCAGCAGAGCTAGGCTGCTTAAACGGCCTTGGCCATGTGGAGGGGCTCAGCAGCACCCGCTGGACAGAAACTGCGATAGAAGTCAGAAAGAGTGATAGAAGTCAGTCTCCAAACACAAGCAGCTACAAAAAACCCACCAGAAATAGAAACTCGATTTGTCGCTAGTCGTTTTTAACAAAGAAAATGCCGCTAAGAGGATTAAGAAAGTCTGGTTCAATTCAGAACAGAATGAAAATGTAATGCTCCCTCGGATCTTTACACCAAAGGATCACTGATTCGCTCATTTCGCTGTCAATCAAAAAGTGATTCAGCCTCAGACAGATCATCCAATCATCATGCAGAAGCTGAGCGTCCGGGCCAGCCGAGACCAGCCCACTGCCCCATAGACCCCCAGAGACGCTGAGCGTCCGATGGGCGGGACAAAGCCCAGCATTTATCCAATCACTCGTCTCGTTTCGCTGCACTTCGCTGCTTCTCCATTGAACTCTGTGAACGCTCAGCGTCCTCACTGTTTAAATCACTGTGAATCTACGCGAATGATTGAGAGGAAAGCCGCGTCTTTACTAGTGATAAGAAGCTGATTCTGAACAAACGTTGAGCGCGTTGTAGTGCATATTTATTCAATGACATGTACACACAACAGTATATATTTGATCACTTATTTTTTGACATTTTAGGGGAAGCTGAGTTTCCCTTGCAGTCTTAGAGCAATCGCCACTGATATATATATATATATATATATATATTATATATTTTATATAGTTTGTCATGTTACATACATACATATATATATATATATGTAACATGACAAACTAGCATTTCTAACTACTATGCCCACAAAACAAATCACCTGCAAATGCGGAAAGGTTAGCAAAGTGTTTCATTTTATTGTCAGGAGACTGTGCTTTTATTTTTGCACTGCATACATGTGAATATGTAACTCAATGTATTCATGCACAGATAAGAAAAAATAAACACTATAATGAGGCTTTTTTTCTCAGTCAGGGCCTGTTTCTATTTGTTATTTCGGTTTCTACCAAGCTGGGATGGTGAGAGCTGGCATTAATCGGTAACTCATAAAGCCAAATATTTTTATTTTCAACCTGTACTAACACAGTGTCCCTGAACAACTCAACCTGCTTGGAAGAGAACATTAATTGCCAATTATGTTACATCAACAAGCAGACATTGATCTCTTTCTCACAGCAGGGTCAGATGGTCTTTAAGTCCGATCCATACAATTCTGGGCCATTCCGGGGCTGTTAGCCCAGTTACATTCTCTTTTTCCAGTGCTAAATTAGGAGCAGGAAGGGCACTGCATCTCGTAACAATGGTGTGCAGTGGAAAAGAGGCCATTGTGTCCATTTGTCCAGAGTTGTTTAACATGGCTATTTGGTAATTAACCTTGCTCATTTGTTGTTTATCTTTTAAGTGGGACTACTGAAAAATGTTCAAACTTTATAAAAATATTGTACAGGATATAATGCACATTAAGAATGCCTTCAAATATCAGAGTTTTTTTTACTTCTGTGAATACTCAGGCCACCAGGTTTGACTGGATATATGTGTCTCTTTTCTTGACTTGGATAGAGGCAGATTGATGTTTTGATCCTGTGCCTTAATCCCTTCAATCTGACCTCACTTGCTCCACAGCACAGGGATTACTCTCTTCCAGATGCAGTCATTCACGTCAGGGAGAGAAAATGCTGCCCTCTCTGGATATTCTATCTCATTCTGTCAATAATCCTATGTCTTTCTTCTTGTGTTTTGCTGTCCTTATGTTCTTTATTTAGAAATTTCATATCTTTCTGATATTTACCTTTCTCTTTAAGCTCTGTCTGTCCAGCTCTTCCATTTAATCAAGCACACTGCCCTCTCCCTACCTGGCCTGGTTCTATTTTAAGTTTGAAGGATCAAGAGGACAGAGTAGGATGTTAGGAAAAAACCTCTTGACCGCAATCAGCACGGTCATGCTATCTCAATTACAGCTGTCTCATTAGACTTGCAGGAGCCAGGCTGGGGAGTGCTGATTGGCCACTTGAGAGTCTTCTCTACTGGGCAGATATGGTCCAACTGAGTGCTCTTGCAGTTGCGGTAAAGGTGTCTACAATGGCTGCTTAGACACACCACTGACATAAGACACTGATTGAGGAGGAACTAGCTGTTATATTGTCCTAATGTTACTCTTTTTCATGCTTGCAGTGTGTTAGTTTAAATTGCATTGTGCTGTTGAAAATTTTCCACTGGCAGGCCTAGGCTGCCAGACTCAGAGCAGTAACACCTGCATAAATCCCTGTGCAGACAACCACTGAAGTATCAGTCTCAAGTCCAGTGTGAGCTGATTTAAGAGGTGTGATTATATTCCAGTACAAATCTTCAATGTCTGTAGTTTGAGACTGACATGTCATACCTGCAGAGATAATACCACTTCTTCTTTCACATTTTTTGTATTTCATACATTGAAACCTTGAATATTCGTTTATATATCTAGCTTTCTTTAGTTTTTCATTTAATTTTAAATTTGCACTTTTAACAGCAACACAAAAAACATGGTGATGGATAAAAATTACTATTAAAAAATAAATGATGTTTTCCAGAATGATATGTTGCACTGCAGTATTCACTCAGTGTTCTCATGTTAATGTCACAAAAGGCTGCTGTTGACATCTGATTCAGTGTATGGGGTACGTGCCAAATATAGTCTAGTTTAAATCACCTTTCTGTAATTGATGGAACCCAGAGTACTCAGTAACAGTAACATATTGTAATTGTCCTACAGTTGTGCAGTAACAAAACCTACTAATGACCGTGCGCTGTGTTATTGTTATTGAGGGTGCTGCCTGTTGTGTAACATTGACATATGCATCCAGGCTATTGGTGGTCATTTGTGATTGTGAAATTGCACAGATACTTGGGCTAATATGAATTGGCCAGTCATATCCCATACAAATTACATTACAGGATCTTCATTGGTACAAGTAATCTAGTTTGAACAGTGCTTTGGATGACACTAACAAGATAATATCAGTGTAGTCTTGGTACCAGACGGCTTGAATTCCACAAGGTCATCTGGTCACTGGAAAATTGAATGGCGGAATCAGGCAGTGTTGTATCTGTTTGCATGCGGTGGCTTCACTTTCTTTCCTAACAGCTGAACATCTTTCATGACTATTTAGCAAGTGAGCACAAATCTCTCTTTAAACCATTGCTTTCCTTTTGATCATGCCTTGAATGCCTTATCCCAAAATGCAGGTTGCTTCCCCTTAAGTATCTTCAATAATTTACAAAATTTCCTTCCAACTCCCTACATTTCCTCTCTTTATCACGCTCTCAGAGGACAAATACAATCCCTTATAGACTCTTGGTTAGCACACACTTCTAAAGTATACAGAACATTACATTTATACTAACTTATTATTTGTTTGCATATATTTTCCATGTGTAGATGTTGCACCTCACTTGTTTATGTCCTAGTAATGGCACTGACCCAAATACACTTTGTCAGATTACTGATCCTTTAGTATTTTTTTGTGGATTAATGTTGTACTAGACATTGCATCATTGAACTGGAATTTAATTTCAGAGGTGTCAGAGTATGGTTTCATACAAATAATCACAAAAACATATTGTAATGAAAACCTAGATCATTTTCATTAATGGGCTCCCTAATTGTCATTTGAACCTCATATTTGAAAGGAAAACATAAAAATGTAAGACATTTGTGATACTGATGTTGATTAATAACATTACTTTGTAGTTAAACATACATTTGTATGATGTATGTTTTAAATATTTTGAAACAAATATATTTATATGTATTATTTTTTATTTTGGTTCAGGGTCCAAACTTGTCTGTGAGGAGTTTGGTGTGTTCTCCCAGTGTTTGTGTGGGTTTCCTCTGGGTGCTTCTGTTTCCTCCCACTGTCCAAAAAACACACATTGGTAGATTGATTGGCCATGCAAAAGTGTCCATAGGTGTGAAGATGTTCCTGTTTGGTGCCCTGTGGTGTATTGGTGCATTTATGGAGTGAATTTTGTGTCAAAAGTTCTACAAAAGCAAACATAAATCTGCAAGCAATATTCTTCCCACCTGTGAAAAGTGTTCAAAAATCAGAAGCAGAAAAATGAAACAGAAGCAAAAAACCTTACCATAAAAATAAAAAAAAAATCCAAAAACAATGAAACCAAAAATTGGCAAAATCTAAACGAAAATAAGTATCAAATAACTGCAAATAGTAATAAGATAGCTAAGTATCTTTTTAAATATACAGTTGATATATTTCTTCTGTTTGCATTCACAACATATACCTTCTGCTCTTGATTCTTTATAAGAATTTTGCTTGCAGATTTGTTTTTGCTTTTGTAGAACTTTTGCCACAAAACTGAGAAAGGATGCTGGATTATCATTTGTAAGTCATAATGCTTCTAAAAAGGATGCTAATCTGTACAAGTCTTAAGCATTGCGTGGAACAATTATATTGTGTCATTTCAGATAGAGCAAACGTCGTACTAAGACACAGGGCCGAAACATAATACATTCAAGGATGCAAACGCAAATACCAATGAGGAAACAATTGAATGAGGAACTGATTCTGACACCTGACTCTATAAAGCTGGTCCACCATGACAGTTGACTATAGACATCTTGACTCTTGCTGTAGCGCCCCTTGCAGCAACACTCAAAATGCAGTTTGTGCTTGTGTTATGTTATTAAATGTCATCATGGCATATTTTTGAATGCAACTACATGTGACACCCAGTCTGCATAGTCTGCATTCTTGTATGAAGAATGTTTTGGATCATATACTTATCAACCATAATATTATGGTGGCTTGTATAAGTGGATCAGACACAGCAGTGTTCTCGGGTTTAAAACACTGTGTCCCTTTACTGTCCACTCTATCAGACACACCTTTCTCGTTGGTCCACCTTGTAGAAGTAAAGTCAGAGAAAGTAGCTGATCTGTTGCTGCACAAGCGTGTGTTGGTTGTCCTCTAGTCATCAGTGGTCACAGGACCATGTTGGCTGGATTTTTTTGGTGGGCTATTGTCAGTCCAGCAGTGACACTGAGTTGTCAAAAACTTGAGGAGTCCTGCTGTGGCTGATATATTCTAGCACACACACTAACACACCACCATCACATCACTGAGAATGATCCACTGCCCAAATCGTATCTGCTCTGTGGGGGTACTGACCATTGAAGAACAGGGTGTTAGGATGCTAACAGTTAATGCAGAGCAATAGATGGACTACAGTCTGTAATTGTAGAACTACAAAGTGCTCCTGTATGGTCAGATGAGCTGAGAGAATGGACGGTGAGTGGAAAAACAAGGAGGTGTTCATAATGTTATGACTGATAGGTTTATGATTGACAGCTTGAGTGACAAGCTGGATAGCTATGTGTTGTTGCTGTTGCTGTTTTTAATAATAACTCCTAGTATACAACCTGAATTGCTTTGTGGCATAACACAAAAGCAATAACCGCTCATGCTCACACATCTGATACATAAGTACGATAGTAAAACTTTCCAGCTGAGAATTTACATTATGTCAAGTAAAACATGGGCATTATTGATTTTGCTGTTTTTCTGGCTTCTCTAAGTCTTGTTTCAGCCTACTGACGGCACAAACTGTGCATAGGCCCAAAATAATAAAAACGTCACAATGGCACTGAGCGGTTATTATGGGCTGTCAGGAGAAAAGAGGCTGTATAAAGCTAGGGAAGAACAGAGAGGAGTTCGATCTGGCCTTGACAGACGCTCTCTGGGGAAGGGGTGGATGACCTGTTAGAAAACACACATACATTTAAACATCTAAGAGCGTGAAGGCACTGGGCTGATTCAGTAGAAGGAATGTGAGTCAATAGATGCAACCAAACTCCATTTTGACTCACTGCTGTTATTCACAGATTACTGAATACAACTATCCAGGTGTGGGCTTGCGTGACATACATAGCCCTCTGCTTGTGTGTGAACATGTGTTTGCACGCATGTGTGTATGAGCGTGTCTTCTCTTTCATCCCTGAGAGGCGGATTAGCATGAGGCTGACTTGTTTAATTGAAGTGAAGTGGATTTAATGTGGTAAAGTTGGTAGTTAAGCCCTCGTTCTACATGGCTCAGGATTACAGAGCTGTAACTCAAGCTGTCACTACGGTTGAATTTGTCAAAGCCTTCCATTCTGACATGGGATCAAATGTCTGAGCATATCACCTATTTTAACTTAACTTATCACATTATCAATGATATATATAGTGTGTGTGTGTATATATACACACAAACGCATGCACACACTCCCAGGTGTTTTCTTTTTGGGTCTAAGGAACAACATCTGTAGGACATGAACAAGTGACAGGTTCATTCTTCCATCACAACAGCTTCAATAAATGACTGTTCACGTACTACCTAATATAACCCACACCTTGACAGATGCCCCTGTAAACACATAGTCATATTATTCCTCTCACCTCTCAGGTGTCCTGGAACAAAAGAAAAAAAAACTCTTCAAATATGCTGGGCAGGTGAACACTGGAGCAGGGTTAGGAACCACCTATATGTGTAGAATAACAGCCTACAGGGACGCAACCTTTCATAATTACCCTGTGGCCAATAAATTGTGGAGAACTTCTCATTCAATGTTTCTGAAATTATGGGTGTAAATGAGGAGTTTTTATCCCCACTGCTACAGTATAAGCTTCTAATTTTCAGGGAAGGTATTACATTTGATGCAGGAATATTGCTGTGGGGATTTATTAGCTTTGATCTATGAGAACATTACTGAGGTCAGGTGCTGATGCTCAGTTATTAAGACTTGGTCATAAACACAACTCCAACTCCCAAAGAGACTGGATAGAGACACATCACTCCAGAGAACATTGCTCAAATGCTCCAAAGATTGTAGCTTTGTACATCATAACAGAGTATTTTGACCTGAGGATCGTATGTGGCTGCCCCAGAGCATTCCATTTTGTTGATTAGTGCTTTTCTATGATAATTGTAAAAGGTGTTTGGGTATACTGTCTGTATTGGTGCACTATAAAAGGAGCTGAATTCACTCTCAGTTATTTTTACCAACCCTTGTATATATGTAGAGTATAAATATGTTCAAATCAGCCTGTCTGTCTGGTTTATACCAGGTTAATGTCTTTCTGTTCACCCCTGGTCTGGACACTGAAACTATCTTAACTATCTGTTAGGAAATGCCACACTTGAGCAACAGCATCTCAGACCTAAACAAGCACTTCATATTCGGCCATGCCCTTCCCTTCAGCCACACAAATCCATAACAAATCATGCCTATTTCAGTCAGTCATTTATGAAAACAGACATGGAACATTATTTAGTCATCAATTTTCTTACACATTGAGGAGCAGAAATGCCAGTTCAGAGTTCCCAGTTTGGTCTGAACCAAAATAGCAAGTGTTAAAGGTGCCTTAGACCAAGGTCTGTTCCAATAGACAAATATTTAGTCCGACCCATAGAGGTGGTATCAGTCTGGATCAAATTGAACCATGTTACAAAACATGAAAATATTGAAATATAAATGAATTCCTGCATTCATGCTGCCTTAAAGGGGAAGTTCATGATTGTTATTTAAAAAAAACTGAACAGATATTTTTCCTTCTCCAGTCTGTTTGCTTGCTTGAAACGGATGTGTTTACAAAGCCCCAGTGTCTGTAAATGATTAAAAAAACAAACTGTATGCTAGGATTTCTCTCTCTTTCTCTCTCTCTGCTCATGGCAGACGCATCTGAAGTTTTTGTAAACATTGCAGAGAACCCCAAACATTCAAAAGCACAAACTCTATTCCTGCACCAGATGTGGATAATATTATCTTATTTTTGCTGTTTCGAATCACCTAAGATGAACATGGGTGATGGCTAACTGAATTACCGAAAGTGCTACAAAATTATTTCTAGTTACAAATGAGTTTTTGTTATAATATAAAAAGTGAATAAAAAAGATAAACTTCAGCCAGGTAGAAACACACCATTCCCTCTCAAACACACTATTCCACATTAAAAGATGCAAAGCTTAATGTAAACAACCAGAGAGAACTCTGTTTCCTGTAGACATTTCCTTTAAGTGAAAACATGAAAATGTGTATCATCAGTGAACAGTGAACATTCCTTGATATAACATTCCTTCAGTGGTTAAGCATGTTTAAAAGTTCAAAGTTGTACATGAGGGAAAATATAAGTTGTCTTGGATTTTATGTCATGTGTTACTGTAGTAAACATAAATAAAGCCTAAAATGTAAACAAATGCCCACTGCTTTACTTCAGCTTTTTTCAAACTGCACACTAGCTCACTGTATAGGGTGTATAAAAAAAAGTTCATTATTATTACATAAGTAAAATCCTGACTTTCAGGTGTGAAAATCCTCTTAGTGTTCTCCATCTCAGAAAAGAGAGTCCAGTGTTGATTCTTGTTTCTTTTATTGTCAGAGGCCTTTTAAGCTGAAGAACATACTGTTTTGTTGGCAGAATATCTGGACTGTTGCATTTTTCTGAATGTTTTGTACTGCACTCTGCGATTTTGATATATATATATATATATATATATATATATATATATATATATATATAAGCATATATAGAAAGCTGTGTGGGCAGGCGCTGGCTTGTCTCTTGGGGAGTGCACATCAAAATGTGGGATGGTTCAAAGTTTTTACAGATCAGGACTGTCATGGACATGTAGCTGGCCCAGCTAAGGAGCAGAATACAACACACAGCGGGTGTGTGACTTCATTCTCTGCACAGGAAACCTTTACTTGCTATATTTTTACACAGATATTATTTGTTTGCTCCTATTGTTTAATGTTATTACCTGTATTGTCTTTCATGTATGTGTGAATATAGCATAGGCTACTGGGAAATATAGGTAAAGTGGGCAAAATTCACTGAAATAATCTTTGAGAATTGAAGAATATAATGCTTGCAATAATAGTGCATGCACTAGCTCTCATAGACCCTTTGTTCAGTATGTTTTATGAGCAGATATGTGAAGATAGTCTCAAACTCATTTATGGTATTACCTGATTCTTAATACCTCTCTGGCTCTCTCATTCTCTCTCACTCTCTCTTTTAAACTTTTACAACATCATCCTTTTCTTTCTCTCTGTTCTATCTGCTCCATCTCTGACTGTCTCTCTGTCTTTCTCTCACTGTCAGACCACCCTCCCCCACTTATCTGTTTCTTTCTCTCTCTCTCTCTCTCTCTCTCTCTCTCTCTCTCTCTCTCTCTCTCTCTCTCTCTCTCTCTCTCTCTCATGCCCTCACTTTGAAGATATCTCTGAGGCATAGCACTGAGAGGCACTGAGGGCATCCTTGCAACCCGTGCAGCATCATCCTCGTGTCACTACTGACCCACTTCCTCTCCACACAGGCACACACAACCCCACACACCCAGTGATATCCCCTCCAGCCATCCGAGCTGGGCTATTTGTGGAATATAAGTGGACTCTCCATGCATCATGCTAAATCATTCTCTCAGGCTAAAACCGCCATTGCAACTCAGCTGCTCCATCACTGCCCTGATCCAAGGCACTTATTGACTGAGCCAATGAAGGAGAGAGTGATAGATAACTAAAGGGAAAGTGCAGAGGTTTGATCACATGGAACCTAAGCAGTGACCTTATATCTAACTGTGTGACATGCAGGCAGATGAGTGCGCAATCTTTATTATTAATTTTTTGTCACGTGTGTCCTGTTCTTTGCATGTGTTTGTGTGTGTGTGTGTATTTGAGGCCCAGTTTGCTCTTTCCAATGTTGAAAATTACATATTCATTGTCAGCATCTTCTGTTTATGATCCTGACTATTTGTACAGAAATTAAGTATTCAGCTCATTTGAAAGAAATGATTCCTGAACAGCATGCAAAGCTTGTACATAATGAAACTATGGCTAATTATTACTGGGTGGGGTTTAAATACACGTACAGGGTATTGATTGTTTGTGTGTGTGCTTGTTAATTGTTTATTTACTCTGTTCCCATTAATAATACAAAGAGTATCAACAAGACATTAACTGATCAATTTTGCTCAAACATGCGAGCTTAGCAAATGCTAAAATAGAAAAATAGAAATGTAAATGTAGACAGTTTCTGTTGACAATGGTGGCCAAACTTGTCTGGTTCCCTAGCGCACATTTTACTTTATGAGCCTAATGCTCACACCCTAAATGAAAATTTACCACTGTTTCTACTGGCCATTTCCCATGACATACTGTCCTGTTTAAGGACATTTTGAAGCACTGAAATTTGCACTTATTGATAAAGTGTCCTGATTTTTAGAATAAGTTAGACTAATGGTTGGAAAAATGGAAAAATATTTTGTTAAAAATTACAAGGGTTTTGAGAGAATTTGTGCGAAGTTAGATGGTTTATGTGCCTATTTGTATATACAACATCTGCCTAGAGACTCTTCTTTGAAAATTATGAAGTTATACAGTTTAACAGTACTTGCTGAATTTTTTACAGATGATATCTGGAATGATCAGAGTTTAGCACTGGACTCTGACCTACCTCCAGGATGGCGCACCATACGGGACAGCACTGGCACCTACTACTGGCACGTGCCCTCCGGCACTACACAGTGGCAGCACCCCTCATACAATGCAGAGGAGGAGCACAACACCGTCAATGGCCTCCCAACTCACCAGCTCAAAGTGAGTGTCCACCCAGAGTAGACTCACACATGTGAATATTGCATAGCACATATAAATGTGCAATTTATGGGACACATCAACAGAAAAAAAATTTACTCAGAATGTCATTCCCTTATGCATTTCAAGAAGGATCACAAAAACATGGGAGGAAACCGTTTAAGAGAATGACTGCTTTTTCAGCTAGATTCACATATAATTAAACAACTAGCATAGGCTGGTTTTCTCTGCCTTTTTAAAACAGGTGTGAATTTGATGTAAAGTCTTAAAAGCATGTTGCTGTAAGATTCTTTAAACAGCAGCAGGCAGACGGAAGCCTCAACACTGTCTGAGGTTTAGTCTGTTTTGTATTTTTCTGTCTTGTCAGGCCATTCCTTGCACCTGTGAGCTTTGAGTGTGTCACATGACCGGGCTCACAGGTGTTCCTAATGTCTTTCCCTTTATAAGCTCCCCTTATATCCTTAGCGTTTGGCATTTATTGTTGTTTGTTAGACTGATGTCTTCTGTTTATGCCTCTGCCCTGACATCGCCTTCATTCGACAAGCATGACAATTACATTATGTTTATATTCTCTCAATATGAACAGTATATACAGCTAATGGTATAGCTATAAATTTTCCTCTGTGTGACCACAAAGTGGGCATGCCACCCAAATTCTTGTTTCTTAAATTACATCTCTGGTGTAGTAAATAAAGTAGAACACTCTTGTAGAATGTTTTTTAGGGTAATGCTTTTATTTCTTAGCATTACTATCACTGCGACCCTGAAATGGATAAACAGAAAAGATGATGAGATGAGCATTACTCATTATCTCCTCATCACTAAACTTAAATCTTCTATTTTGTCACTACCACTTGTCTCAGTGTGTTTTTAAACTTATTTTTTCGTAAAGGCATTTATTTGGAGTTATACACAGTTCATGAGTATCTGCAGCTACAGTAAACGGAATATAAATTTTAGATGAATTGTGAATGCATATGCAGGTGTATCAACACTGTAATATTTTGTACAGCACATGTCCTGTGTTTGTATGTGCAGTATATTTGTGATTGATATGACTTTACCAACACTTTATGTGTTTTGTTCAGGAGGCATACAATAAAGTTTCACAGACTTAGTCTGTGTGGGAATTTGGGAGTATGTGTTTGTGGTTACCATTTAAATGCAGGTTAATTATTCACTAACTACAGTAATTGTAAATAAATAAAATTACAAATTATAGTATGTATTTGCACTGATCAGCCATGGCATTAATACCACCTGCTTGTCTCTATACTTGATGTTAATTCTCTTAGCTCCACTGATCATGAAGAAGCAGCTATTGTCTGTGCATACTTTTGCCCACATTCACCTTGTTCTTAATGGTCAGGACCACACCACCAAAGGGCAGGTGTTATTTGGATAGTGGATCATTCTCAGAGCTGCAAGGACACTGAAGTGGTGTTAGTGTGGGTTAGTGTGTGTTATGGCTCATTAAAGTATATGAGTGAAGAATCAAAACATTCTCTCTCTCCTCTTTCAGATTGATGGAGCAGATGGGAGGCGTGAGTCCAGAGGCAGGCTAACAGAAAGTCCCATGACCTCACTAAGTGACCAGTGAGTTGTCTCTCTCTCTCTGCAATGTCAGCAAAGCCACAACACAAAATACACGCATATATCATGCTTTCAGCATACAATCACATTCCTAATTTAGGCCAAATTACTAAATTAGGATGTGTTCCTTTATTTTCCTTAGAATTCTGTCTTTCATGTTTTCCTTTTTTGTTGTCTGTTATAATGGAGCCATTAGGCTTCTAATTTGACAGGCAAAGCACACACGTATACCTGAGGGAGAGAACCTGGCACTTCCCTCAGCAGCTGCCATCTCTACTGGCTGCTAATAGCGCCAGGAGGCCTGCATTCAGCAGGCTGTTATGTTTGTAATCTTGAATTTAGCTATTTGTGGTCACCATCTGTCTACCGGATGATACTGGAAAATTAGTTTTATATTAGGGGAGGAGTGAGGATAATGTTAAGGTTGTTTTAGATTAACTGTAGCAGCATTTAACTAAAGTAAAAAAAGAACATATGGAAAATTAATTTTCGTTTCTGTTCATTTGACATAAGTGAACTTTTATCAGCGTAGCCATACTTTCTTTCTGTTTGGAGCATGTCCTGCAGAATGTTTCAGATTTCTATCGCTGTTATAAATGGGTTTATACTTGGTGTCTCAGAGGCACAGTCTGCTACGGTTTTTACTTTTTAATCAAGTCAGAAAATTCTTATTATTATTAAGGATATTTTTTCAGATACAAGTAAAAGCTGCAGCTCAGCAATATTGCAGCGTGGCCAGCCAAATATACTGACTCCACACAGAATATTCTCATTAGCGTATTACAGCTCATAATAACAAAAATCTTCAAATTATTTCATTAACACAAAATCGGTCAGTTGCCTATGCAGGCTCAAAATTTGGAAAACAACATCCAACTCACTCTATTCCAGGGCAATGACAGGTTTTTCAGTATCCTGGCATTACTTCTATATATACTGCCGTATGAGATGTGCTTTGGCTACTGTGGCTTGAGAGCTCTGTATGAGTGGGTGTTGATGGAGTCACAGAATATAATTACCTGGAGCACTTTTGGCAGGGTATGAGGTGACGTACCCGTGATAAGAGGTGAAGGTGTTTTCTTCTTCCAGCATCTTTTTTTTAGCAGGCTGAGAGCCATGCTGTACCTGAGCACAGTGATTGGTGCTGACTTTTAGTTTGCAGCACTACAGTTCCCTTCATTACAATGTAGAACCCTTAAAAAAAGAATACTTAACAAATTCTTATTTCTGTGTTTTTTTAGTGGGCAATAGGGCTGTGAAATTTCTGAAGATATTCTTAATACGTTTTTCAGTTAGTGTCCTGCAAAAATTATGTTTAGTTTGTAAAACCATAAGCACTGTTGGCCATTTCACTTGAGAGATTCTTATACTTTAGTCTGATGGAGTTGAGTTGGACTCACATTATTTCTTGTCAAACACAAACAAACACACACACACACACACATACACACACTTGTCTTTCCTCTATGGTTTCAGTGGGCATTTCTTGGACATACGTTAAGCTTAATCATCATACTATTTTAGTATTGTAAGGAAGAATATCCCACACAGTGTGATTGTGTGAACAGATTTTTGTCTCAAAAGCATGTTATAAATCAGGACTGCAGCAACACACATACACACACACACACACAAACAAACACAGAGAGAAAATAACCTCTGAGTCTTTCTTCTCTACAGCAACCACTGAACAGCCACCCACTTAGCATCTGCTGGAGCACAGAAGGAATATGTGGTGAACATGACCCACCACACCAAAGTTCAAATAAGAACCAAATTAAAATACTTAACGTGTCCAATCTCTGTTGTGAAGTTTGATAAGCTTTATAGAACTCTAGCATAAATTACTTTTAATCTAAGACAACAAGATTTTGCTACATGACTTCATATAACTAGTTAAAATGCTATGCTGTAGGGGTACACTGGACTGTTGCTGTAGCTACCTCAAACCATACACTTGGTAAAACAATTACATTGCCACACTGATAATGTGAGATTCATCAAAGATCATATCATCATTGTCCAATGAAAGCATGTATCTCCAAAATAGCAATTTTACAGGAGAAAGAAAAACCTTTTTAATTTTCAAGGTAAAAACTTAATTGTGGAGCATTTCTATTGGTTCATTCAACATGAAACTTGCACACAATGTGGACACCTGTTGGGTTTAAATGATGTAGTAAATGAACAAAAATTGACAATAATGGAGAGACATTTTTGATTAGACAACAATTACATATAAGATAATTAAACTTTTGCATTAAAAAGTGTGCATACAGATGCAAGTCAAAAGTGTTACCGTTCCTGTGTGCATAAGCAGACTTAAAAAACAATAATTTCTTAAAATATTCTCAGCAGTAAATACTTGTTTAGGTAACAGCTTGGTTTACCATCATGATCACATGTTCATTTTAATCACCAAAAAGAAAAATAAGTCACTAACTTTTGTAGAGATTGGCAGACACCGCCAAGCCCCCGTGAAAGGAACTCACATCTCTGGAAATGAATCATTGTGTAATATATTAATGCAAATAGATCTACATGGCGACTCTTGCTTCATTAATCCTCCACTTGACAATGCAGCAAAACAGTTTCATACATGTTTCAAACAATCTGAAATTTCACATAATGCATTTGATTTAAAATTAAAAACTCTCTAAAAATTTAGATAACAAGATTGTTGTACACAAAAGTTTTGCATGAGGTTGAATAAAACATTTATCAAGGTCTGTGAAGTTTGGCAATTTCCACAGCTGGTGCCTAAAATAATGCCGTGTCCTGGAAAGGTCAGTTGAGCCTAACAGGTTTATTTATTTAAGCCAAATAATTTTTTTTTGTTCTTGCTCAGAGAGTCCTGGCAGGAAGAGTATCTGTGCACCAGCATGGACCCAGATTCCAAGGTAAAGTTAAATGTTCACCCTTTATATGTCTTTATTTATATATACTATCACTTACTTTACTAGACCAAGACAGAATAAATCTTTATGTACAGAGTGAGATATAAATGCTTCTAAAGCATACATATGATGGAAAGAAGAAGGTGAAAATAAGGACAGAACTTGAATCAGATGGTGTGGATGTCATTTAAGTGTATGTCTACGTGAGAGGGCCTTATATGTTTGTACTGACCTCTAAAAGGATGAGTGAGGCATTACTAAGTGCAGAAATTCATTAAGTGCATGTAAGAGGATCCAGGTCACGGTGAACTCAAAAAGTCTCAATATAAAGCCATTTCTGGGATATCAGAAGAACTGCATGTTCCAATTCAGCATATATTTATTTATTTATTTATTTTTCAAAGATGCATCAGCTACTAGCTCTATACCAGTTACTGTGACTAATAGTGTGTCAAAATAAACTGAGTTTGTTGGTTGTGAGACACAGAACTATATTAAATGCAGTTAACATATATTCACAGGGCAAATATTTCAGCATTTTCCAGTAATGCTACAATATGCAATGATTTATCTTTTTATGTGCAGTTGTATGAAAACTTTGAATACTTCTGGTCAAACTGAATATCTTGATTTTATCAGTGAGTAATTTAACACTCTATAGGGAACAAACTTAAATGTAATGTTTTCCTCATCTATTCAGTTCCCATGCTGACGTAAACTTGGAAATTAATTTTGAAATTGTGGGCACCACATTTTGAAACAGGAAAGTAACTGTATGTTTATGTGGCAGTGTTTTGCAGTACGCTCACTGGGCTGGGTGGAAATACCCGAAGAAGAACTGGCTCCGGGGAAGAGCAGCTTGGCGGTCAATAACTGCATCCAGCAGCTGTCTCATAGCAAGGCAGAGGGGCGTGATGCTGTGGGCGCCTGGGGAGAGGTGAACAGTCTGAATATTTAAAGTTATATTATTATGTGGTTTAGCCATCCAGTGTTTATAAAGGCTGAGGTGAATATCTTATGGTTTGGTTTCAAAAGTTAGCATTCATTTCCTTGTTTTCATTATGGTTATAATGTCAGTATTAACACTTATAGCCCATAACAGCCCATGATGACATTTGTGTCACAAACATATATAAGGTCTGGGAGGTTCCCTACACGGCTTTGTTCTTCACTTTAAATCATAACGTCTCTAAGGGACATTTACTGCATCCTGGATGCAGTCAAATAACTGTTTGTGAATTTGTGTCCCTGTGACCTCATTTACAGAATACTGAATACTTTACTGAATACAGATTACTTTAAATCATGATTTAACACAAAAATAATTACAGAATTTGGGATGTTGTTTCTTTTGTCTGTTTTATAGTTCTCATAATTTGGCTTTTAGGAGAGCTGAGTCTGGTCTGGCAGTGCTAAAGTTCTTCCATGCTACTGCTACTACTGGAATAACACATTTTGTGACACTTTAATTAACAAAAGGGGAGAAATATCTAACAGCTAACACACCTCATTTTTCTCAGTATCCATGGTGTGACTGTGGCTAATGTACTCTTGAATTTAATCTCTATTTTATTTAAGGGTAAGGTCATCCAATGCCAGAGTAGTTCAAATTGCAGCTATAGACTGTGACATTATTAAAAAATGAGAAGGTGAGTGCAAGATATTATGTTTCTGAACCCTGACCCAAACTTGCTGTATGTGAAAAACTGGCCTAAATCTGGTTTAGAACCTGATATTTTGTTGGTCCCTGTTTGGCCTGCCTTTAAGTTTGCTTAAATATTTTAAATACATGAAACCATGTGTATATAATGCAGAGTATGAAGTTCTTTTTGGTTATGGCTGAAGGTAATGGGTAAGATTATCCAGTGAAGATACGCTTTAGATACATGTTTTAGATACAATCTATAGGATTTCTATCAATGTATTCCTCAATGTATTCCTGTGTGTGTGTGTGTGTGTGTGTGTGTGTGTGTGTGTGGTCTAAGGGTCAGGATATGATGATGGTCCTGAAGAAGGACACACTTAGCCTCCTGGACCCTGTAGACCGTAGTCTCATCCACTGCCAGCCCATCATCAACATTCGAGTTTGGGGAGTGGGCTGCAACAATGGAAGGTTAGTACTGGTGAAGGATCTTATTTTGTTCATTTTATTTTTGCCATTTCTTGTTTTCCTATTTTCTGTCTCTGCTACTAACTCACACTTATTTCAGTTTTAGTTATTATGTTTTGTCGGTGTTAGTATTATCAATCCTCCTTGTAAAGAAAAATATCCATGTGCTCTTAGGCAGGCCTGTTTATTTATAGAAACTCAGAAACAGAACTGAATAGAAAGTCACCCTGTGGCAGTCTACCTGGCCGTGGAGACAGTGAAAAAACTGTCTCCTTTCTAAAGTAGAGAGCAGTTGAAGGATATTCATTGTGGTAGTCCTTGATTGCAGACATTTTTATTCACTATATAACCTCAGTCTTAGTCTGGCTACAATGCTCAGTGCTCTTGGTTCCACTATAATATTGACAGCATGATCAGACTGTTACAATAGGTGCTCATTTGGAGTGAATCAGAGCACTGCTATTTCTGGTCACACTTGACAGTGTTTCCAGGGAAAAAAGAACGAGCCACATAGCCAGTCTGTTATTTATCATCCAGACCTACTTAACCCGCTTTTATTTGGCTTTGGTTCACATGCCTGGAAAATTGTGTTACACTTTAACAAAGTAGATAAAACTAAATGCTCCAATCAGATTAAAATGATCTTTTTGTTTCTACATTGATTGTCCTTTTTACCAGTTCCACTAACCATTTAGCTCCACTTTGTTGTTCTACAATTACAGACTGTAGTCCATCTGTTGATGTGCACAGATTGTTAGCCCCCTCTCACCCTGTTCTTCAATGTACAGGAGCCCCAGATTTAATTTGGGTAGATTTCTTTGGAGATTTGCACTAACACCGATGAGGTGTTGGTGTGTTAGGGTTTGTTGTCCTGGAACATGGCCAGTCTTTGTGACACACTTTTCCTGTTGGTTCACCTTGTAGATGCAAAATCAGAGACCATAGCTCATCTGTTTCTGCACACTTTGTCTTAGTCATCTTCTAGATTTTCATTGGTAGCCGTTGGACACTGTTGGCAGAATGTCCACAGCCCAGCAGTAACACTAAGTGGTCCTGTCTATTGAGGAACAGTGTGAAAGGTGGCTAACTAGTTATGCAGATCAACAAATGTACTACAGTCTGAAATTGTAAATTACTACAAATTGTGTTTATATATTCAGTGGAGCTGACAAAATTTACAATGAGTGAAGAAACTAGAAGGTGATTATAATATTTTGGTTGACGGGTCTAGTATAGCTCCTCATATGGCAAAACTACATTTTCAAATTGATCAACACAAGAATGTAAACTGAATGTGTTGATGCAGCATTTAAGTACATATTTGGAAAAAAATACATCCAGTAACTCAGCCAAATATTTCTGATTATTTTTATCGTCATTCTTAACAATTAACTTTCTTTTCCTTTTTTAAACCGCCACTCGTGAATACAGAGACAGGTAATTACTGCACCTTTTTCTTTCTTAACCAGATCAAGTGAACATGTCATTTGTGGGACTGCAAGTTTGCATATCATATAGCCTAGTGTGGAGTCTCTCAGCAGTTATGTTGGGTTCATGGCCTTGTAGAACTCTCTCATTTCTTTACCTTCATGCCTAATTTAATGTACCTTTGCTTGTTGAGTGCCAGTCAAGTGGGGATTAAAATGGTGATGTTGGTTCTTTCCTGTGCATGCCCCAGTGAACCTTTCCTGCAATGAAATTCAGACAAAAACTCCATATCCCAATTCCCAATCCTCTATGCTCTTGCCTTCCAGCTAATTCACATGATATGATTCAGTGATGCTGCCCATGGACAAGCACAGACCTTTAGATGAGCTGATGCTCTAATCTGTGAAAATGGCAACCTCCCAACCCAACCCCACATGTTAGGTGTCTCCCTTCAGCATGTACCAGAATAATGTAAAATGTGGTCATTAAACTAATCATAAATCAATTTTAAATGTGTAAACTGCTTTAAATTCTAAACAGTAATGAAATTAAAAGAACTCCAAAAAGTTCAAGTTGCATTATTGCAGAATTGTTGTAAACTTTTTCAGGCAGCAGTATGATTCTGCCATCTTACAGCTTAAGATGAGGATCTGTGTGATGATCAGATTGTTTCAGCATGACACCATATTCTTTCATTTACTTACATGTTATAGATAACAGAAGCCAAGAATTCAAAAGTTAATTTTGCAAATTCTAGTCATTAGGGAAATTAAATATATATCCGCTGTATTGTGTTACTGCATTGTGTTCAGTGTCCAGGTAGGCTCCTGACCCACTGGGACGTTGAACAGAGTAAAGCTGTTTAAAGCTGTTTAAAGCAACTTTAGTCCAGCTTTGTGCATGTCCTTGCTGTCATCCCTCAAATTCAAGTGACTTTGGCCTGATCGACCAATGAAAGTGCCAGTAGTAGTGAGTTATGTTTTCGAAGATGTAATTCATTATAGGCCAGGTCCCACTGAGACTCTGCCAACGTGAATTCTGACAAACCCATGCAGATTTAATTACAAGCCACGTTGATTAAATCCCTTTAGAACCGTACGGAGGACACACTCGTGTAAATTAATTGCATACGCATTTTAATACAACAGAAATGGAAGGAGCCTTTGCTTTGTGATGAATAGAGCAGTATGTCCTGCTGGATCCTGTCCAAATGATTGCCTTTTGTTGTATAAAAGGGTCAAGTAGAGTGTGCTTTTCAGTCAAGGTCAGAAACATAAAGGTCTCTTCTTTACTGTATATACCTCCCACTGTTATTATTTTACAGCAGAACAGAAGGTATTGATTAGCTGTCAGAGGTGAAATAAAACCCACCCAGAAACATTAAAGATTAGTGGTTAGGCATCAATATTTGATCTAAGCATCCAGTCAAACCAAGTGAAGTGCAAAAGAAACAGAAATATGTGGTACCTGAATGAATGTATATGTTGTGTTACTGTAGGGCTATGTAGAGTCTGGGAGTTCTTTAAATGATTAAATACCTCAAGCTGTCCACATTATTTCCATATAGTTGCTTGATAATAAGCCTTAAGGTTTAAAGAATCTTAAAAGATGATTATTTTTCATATTTATTATTTTAGATATTTCATAATAGATGTTTTTCAAGTTTTAACTGACACATTGCATAATGCAGTGCAGCAAAAACAATGTATCTTATTGTTTGCAAATGTTAGGCTTCACACTAGTGAATAACAGTCAGAGCAGTAAAGCCTAACTGTAGAATAAAGCGCCATCACTTCAGTTTCCTTTTGGCTCTTCATGCTCAGACACAACACAGAGCAGCTGTCATGCCACATTCTACCATTAAAACAGCAACTTTTTCCAAAGACTTGAATCTTCCAAGACACAGTGATCATAACCTGGTCAAGGGATACTGCAGAAGTCTTTTGATATGTTCAGTAAGCCATATGTTCACAAAGCCCACAATAACCCCAGATAATACAAACAATTATCTCTAAAATGTGGATTTCTCAGAATACTGCGGCTTGCTGTAATGCACAGCTTTATTAAAAGTTTTATAAGCATAAAAATATAGATTTACTGAAAATACTAGACAGATTTGTTTGTCCACGAATTATTTAAATTTCCAAATGTTTTTGGAATTTTTTATAGAATTATTATTATTATAATTATTTTAATGACATAGATTTCCTATTGGCTGTGTTTTTCAGGGAGTTGAGGCAAAGCTGCAATCTCAAGTAATCACTCATTCTTTTGGTTGCAGCCTTGACAATTACAACCACCATAATTTATTAACTATGTGATTGCACAGATGAGAAATTCACAGCCTCCCTTTAAAACATTTGCCATTTCTTGAGTTTTTGCCCTTTCAGAAAAATGAAGCGGGACAGTTTCTCCCCTTCCAAAATGGTTAAACACAAAACTAGGAATAATTCGGAATGATAATGCCAGTGTATTTTTGAGGAATAGAGTCTAAATTGGGGCAGTTCAGATATCTGCCTCTTGGCGTTTTGGACTTTTCACTGTAACTTACATAAAAAACTGAGGGATTCTAATTAGCGGGAGCTGGAGCTTGAGTGTAGACAGAGACTGGAATATAATTTGTCCTGAGATCTGAGGCTTTTCACCAGGGCTCCTTGTTCCAGTGGAGGATTCTGCCTCTTTCTCTCTTTCTCTACTGAGCAGAGGGACTCATTCGCTATTCTGTTTGCTGTTTGACTTCAGTGTTTTTGTTTAATAATTGAAAGAGTGCTAGTGGTTGGACATCCATAAGCAACAGCATATTTACATGAAGCCAGGCGGTGACCCACATGAGGCACTACTCACTGTACTTTTTCAGCTGTTTCAAAAATATCCAGCTTCAATCAGCAAAAACAGACACCCAACAGTCTTGAAACACAGCCATTTTTAGATTAACCCTGTTACTGCACTTGTTACAGGAGAGGAACAGAACATTGTATTTGCCTTTTCTCTGGGAAGTGCTGAGTATCATGTTTGTCTGCATAGATCCTCTGTATTTATAGCACTCAGACATCTGAGCCTACTGTCTGCAATCAGCTGGGTCAGGCAGCTGGAGGTCAATGTAAAGGCACAAAGTGAATATCCAGTATCACTTTGTGTGGAGAGATGGAGCCTGTTAGGCATCACTGAGTTTCAGCTCATACCAGGTCTGGTCCAGTTTGCCTTAAAAATATGTTGGAAAAAAGTTTTCTTTCTGTGATGATGAAATTTATTGCTATGATGTCACTAGGGCTAGAAAGTAAACTAGGGCTGAAAGAGGAACTATATTTGCAAAAGTGCAATACTCAAATCATAACCTGCAATTATTATTATAACCCTCCTGTCTTACCAGTTTTTAAATTGATAACTTGTACACAGACCTTTATTTGTAGAATATAAGTTAACACAGTTAAAGTTTTAGTCTTAGAACTATTTCCCCAAAATTATTTAGTGTTATCAGACTCCACAGCTTGCAGCTTTGTTTTATTCACTTAAAGTATAGTGGAGAATATCCACTGCCATCTTCCAACCCCACAGTGCACCTCAAGAGTTAGTGTACCCAAATGGACAAAAGATGCCCCAAAATGAACTCTTCTGTATGTGACAAAGTGTTATTGCTGTGGTAAATAATGATCAAAGCTGCATAGCCTTAGGGTGCAAAATTATTCATTCAAATGACAAATTCATTATTCTATTCTATTCGTGTTGAATGCTGGAGTTTACAATGTAGTGTTGATGGCACCAAACTGAACAAAGAATTGGTCAACAAACATATCTCAGTGAAAGATATTTAAAGCATGTTAGATCTCACCGGAAAATTAAGAAATTATAATACCTAGTTTTTTGTTTTAACAAGAATCCACATTGCTGTGTTATTGCAATCTTTCATTTTCATACTCATCTCATAAATAGCACCAAGTCTTGCTGGCATCCATTTATTTTCATTAGTTGTTACTCTATTTGTGGCCCTGTCTGTAATGTCTCATTAGTCTCTGAATGTAGGTCAGACGGGAATAGTTGGAGGTGTCTTGCTCTTGAAGATCTTCCCAGCTGTAGTCTTACACACTAATTGCACTAGATGGATGTATATGGAAGTATATTAGATTAAGGTTTCCTCAGGGCAGTAGATTTTCAGACATCTTAGGATGTACTGATCTGTATTTGCAGTGATGAAAATTTGCTCCGGCCTCTTGTTCCACTGTAGGGATTTTGCTTTTGTGGCCAGTGATAAGGACACCTGCATGCTGAAATGTCACGTGTTTCGGTGCAACGCGCCAGCCAAAACAATCGCCACCGCCCTGCACGAGATGTGTTCCAAGGTCAGTGTTTGCTTCTTAAACCTACAACATGTAGGACAAACTACACTTTTCCTGAGGTTTCATATGTAATGCTCTTAATGATAAAATACTAATAAACACAATTCTCCAAAGAATGAATTTTGAAGATGACCTTTATTACAGCTATAATAGAGCAATGCCTCATGCATGAGACTGTTTTTTTGAAGCTGTTTCTTTTAACGTCATCCCGTGAGGTTTCTTTTTGAGGCTCTCATAAAGCATGGTATTTATAAGTAAACAGAAAAGCTATAGCTAATGTATCTTAAAATGTTGCTATTTATGTTTTGTGTGTTCACAATGTAAAATGTGCATAAAGTAGAATAAACTGTATTTATTGCTGGACTGTACACATTGACATCACATAATGTTTTTTAACAGTGACCCTCAGAGTTATTATCTATATGCACTTGCAGATCATGGCAGAGAAAGCAGTGATGCGCCCATCTATGGCACGCTCAGTTACAATGGAGAGTATCTCCCCTGAAGACCTACCTCACCAAGGTATAGACCTTAATGATGCCAACTCGAGATCTGTTGAAATCGCTGATTATTTTCATTTTTATGTGTCTTTATTTGCTTCCGCATATGCTCACTTTTTATGTTTTAAGTCAATTTCCTGGATGCAGTGAGACAGAGGGTTCAAAAATTTGAGGTGGAATATATTGGAAATCTGCCTGTCTCCAGAGCAATGGGTGAGTCTAAACTTTCTGCCTTAAAATCCCATATTACACAGAGTGAACATTCAGCGGTGCTTCAATGTTTTTGAACCCTTTAAAATTTTGTGTCTGCTTATATTTCTGTATACTGTATATAATTATATACATAGGTTTTTGTATATAATTCAGTATATATTTCTAAATATTATTTAAAACATCATCAGAATTCTGAAAATAGTGAACCCACTTAAGTGTTTCTTAAGGTGGATTGGTGGTGTTCAAACATTTTAGAAGGAACAGCGCTTGTTTTGATGTCCTCAGAATTCTCTTTTGTTCATGCCATGATTCTCTTCCACAAACATGTTTTTTGAAGATCATATTTGAATCCCTATGTAATGAAAGGGTACCTACTCACACCTGATTTTCATGCCACTGACTGAAAACACCTGGCTTTCAAGTTAGCAACTAAACCTTGAGGTTCACGTATTTCTGCCACTCACAGATCTGTATTATTTGATCATTTTCCTCAAAAAATAAACGTTTAATATTAATAATTATCCCACTTGTTTAATTTGGTTTTCATAATCAATTTGGGACTAGCTACAGAAATACATTTTACAAGCTTTCAGACACTAATATATTTAATAACACCTGTGTGAATGATTTTGTTGATTTTTAAATGGCTTTGGGCCAAAAATGGAATAAGCCAAAACATGTCTGCCTGAAAATAAAAGAGAAATGATTTAAGCGGATATAACCTGTTGCTCAACTTGTTCTTTGTGTGGGTCTCTGTGCGCTCTTTGAGACTAAGCTTTTATCACTTGATCACTTGATATCGATCTCAAGTCTTTGCAATAAACCCATCAAGACATCTGGCCTCTAATGCACTTTTGCAGATGCCTTTACATGAGGCTAAACTAAGCCTTTTATTCTGTGTCGAATGAAGAAAACCTAATCATGTAAAGTCATCCCTGATCCGATAGTGCAAGTAAGGTGTCTAACAGCACTGATAATGCAGATGGAGCAGACCTGCAGAAGATCAGACATGGCTGAGGGCACAGAGATTGGACACAGTTTTAAAATGTCACACAGCTCTGTTTCTCCCAGGGTCAATATGTCATAACTGGGTCCCCAGGCTCTGCATCAATGTGGGCTGCTCTAAGAGAGGATAACAGAGTGTTTCTCAGTTGCTGCTAAGCAGAGCTATCCATCACATTCCCTATGGATAGCTCATGCTGTAACAACTTTGTCTTTGAGCTGTGGTCATGAACAGACAAAACAGGACATAAAGACCTACATGCTCAATGACTCCTATGTAGACCAGCCTCTCATATTTTCTGTGCTGTAAGTTCTGGTAATGGTGCTGATCTGACCACTGGTTAGTGCATTAACTGTGGTTTGAATTGGATGAAGCAGTCCCTTCATGGATGTAGAACAAATGAATGAAAATTTAACCAAAGCTTTCAATATCTGAAACAGTTTATGTTTTATTTTTACAGAATGTCAACCTTTAATTTAAATATGGATGTACTTTCACAATTATGACCATATTTGTAAGTGGGCATCTTTTGTGCATTATGCCATGTAGAACGGGTTTGGTTTGAATTTCTTTTCTGCATCTTTAGAAAATCTGCACTCCACAGAAGAACACAGAAAAAACATACATTAATAAAATTGAAATTAATCGATCACAAAAAACGTAAATAAGATCTAGGTTATACTGATTGATTAGAATATCTAGATCAGTATAAAAGCCTTGTAAATCTGGAGCCAGAGGGCTTCATTGTTATAATAAATATGATTAAATTGTTAAAATGATGAGGGTCACACAGTGCGAAACCAGACTGTTGTTACTTTGAAGCAGGTGAAGAGGCGCAGAGTGGCGCAGTGTCTCCCAGGTGCAGAGTGGAAGTAGAACAAATTAAAAAAGAAACTGGTGAAAAAAAAGTGAAATATAGGAACCTGTGGAAGCAAAGAGAAATAAAGGAACATGAAAACAACTCAAAAAGTGTGGAATATTATAGTTATCTGTCTTCTGTACCTTTTGTCAGTTCAATTAATTTGTATTGTGCTTTATTACAGCACTGGTTGATGCAGCACAATTTCTGGCCCCTAAATGTCCAAAAAAAAAAGAGCATGAGGAAGAAACATTAGGAAAACAAAGTCTCAGAGATAATCTTTGTTGGGGAAGCACCAAATAGGGCAATTTCAGTTAGAAATGTACATGTGAAGTTAACAGAAAATGTAATATTTAGTCTGGTGGAAAATGGATAATTTTTGTATTTATTGGTGTTTTATCCTGTCAGGGATGGAAGTACTGAATAGAGCCATTGAGAGCATCATGAACTCCAGAGACAGAGATGAGTGGGAGCCCATTGTCATCCATGTGTCAGACACAGTGCTGTCTCTCTGGAGGGGAGAGGTAAGGAAGACAGAGATCAGGTTAAAAATTTGTGAAGCATTTTAACCACTTTGATCTTATTCGCTCTGTACCAGGTTCAGGGTTTTGTTTGGTTTGTTCAGGTGTGTTTTGAATTAGAATTGACAATGAATGTGAAACAACTTGTGGGCTTAAATATACAAGTGTGATTGTATATTTAGTCCTATGTACCCATTGCCCTGCACAGTTTACATTTATGGGACACATTCATCCTGCCAGTGAGAGGCTTGGTAAGTACCAGATAAGATGGATCAAGTATGTTGATATAAAATGTGTAATGTGATTGCCTCCTCCACTGGAATTTAAATCCACTCGTTTTGTTTCAGTGATTTTAATTTAAATTTTAAGGACCCACTGCTCTTCATAGTTTCAACTAGGCCTAAAAGATTAGGGTAGTAATATGTAACAGCTTGTGTGCTGTAAATAAAGCTGCAGTTGTTGTTTATATATATAAAACCAGTTAATGTGTCAGCCCTAGTTGTAACTACTTCCTTTAACAACATACATTATCATCTTCATGAGCTGGAATGGGTATGTTGGAGTAGGGAATTGTTGAAACTGTGCAGGCATGTAGGTCTTCTGGAACAAGATTAAAGCCTCTGGGAACCATTCTTTCCTTCCGGGAGTTTTCTTTCTAATTAAGTTAATCTGGCTCCTCAGGGCCCACAATGTAAATGTACAAGTTAATATTTATGTATTTCACCAGTACTGCTCTCCTCGTAATGTAGAGTTGGCAGTCCTAAAATGCAAACAGCTCATGCAAGCTTTACCCTGACCAATCACAAGAATTACATGGCTCTGCCATGTTTGGGTCTGAGCAGTGTTACACTTGAGCTTGCCACAAGAATTGCCCTGAGTAAAACAACTTGCAAGACTTGCACAGAGTAAAACCAGACCTTTCAAGGCTCATGCTAAAAAAAACCTCTAAAGATCTGTGAGTTCACAACGACAATTCAAGTAGAAGTTGGGCATTATACAAAAAAATTCAGAATATCAAAATGTGTTCCCAGCGGCTTTAAGAAAAAGCAAACATTTCCATGGTCATATAATACTCTTGGTCTTGCTTGGATTCTCATCTTCAGGATGGTGAAGACCCTTTCTGGGAGTGCCAGGTGCGCTACTTGACCTTTCTTGGTGTTGGTCACGACACACACACTTTTGCAGTAATAGTGGATGCTGGCACACAGCGCTTCGAGTGTCATGTCTTCTGGTGTGAACCTGATGCGGGAATCATATCTGAGGCGGTGCAGGCTGCATGCATGGTAAGAGACACTTAATTTCAAACATTTTATGTTTTCAGCCATGCCAACTCAGAACAATGTGAGTCACTGTAGGGGAACATGGGGTTAGTTGTTTCAATGTCTAAAAGCCTTTTCTCACAAGCCAAGTAACTGCTATCAACTAATCTGAGATGTAACATTTTCACATATGAACTCAGGAAAAATTCCAGAGAATCTGGTCTGTAGATTTTCCTGACATGTCCTTACATGCATATAGCGAATGTAGCAGGAGAGTTTCTGTTTCAGACGTGTTGTCACACCTGAAAATGTTCCACATGCTTTAGGCATGGGGCAGCAGCGTGAGCAGGAGATAGAGCAAGATTCTTTAGAACATTATTGGCTCTAATCATACATGCACTCACTTGGACATTACGCAGAGTTTGTAGTAGGGAGCTAGCAGGATAAGTCTGGGTGAAGTCCAGGACAAATATAATGGATGTTTGTGTTGACATATGCAGCTCCTCAAGGTAAAGTACAGAACATTTCTGGGTTACTGTGCATATATGAAAGAGGCTTTTCAGTGGCAGAATGAATGGAATATGCAGTAATTTTATTAGTGTTCAAAATTTATAGTCAGTGTAACCACAACTGGGGTGGGAATATCTAGAAAGTTTTGTTTAGATTGGACATAATTCAAGTATATTTAAATAGACATATTCCTACACCTCATCAATTACATTTTCAACAACAAAAATGTTTTTGTCTCAGATTTGCCTTTAGACTTTAATTGAACACTTTATAGTTCTCAGTGGTCTTTTTAACTTGGTTAACGTTTGATTTATGTACAGAGGCGGAACGCCCTACACGCTCACAACGCACTCTGCGTAGGGCCACGCAAATTAATGAAGGCCCCCTTGTCTCCCCCTCACATCAAGTTAGGGAGAGTTAGTGTATAATCAGAAGATGAAGCAAAACTATGCTTCAGGATATGACAAGAGGAAAAAAAGGAAACTAACCTGCAGGAACAGCAGTCAGATAAACCTGTAACGTCTTCTCCAGATTGAATTGTTTATAAATTATAGCCTACGAACATAGCCGTGGAAATATATTTAGAGGTGGTGTGCGCTGCGCAGCTGCTCTCCATGACCTTAAAAGCCTTCCAGCACCACAGTGATCCAAACTTTGAAGAAGAAAAGTGAACAAATACTGATGTTTTTATACTGTTTAGTATTTGTTTATACTGGTGTGTTTGGACACATTTAGTCTAAAATTTCCTTACTATTCCATTGCACAAAATTAGAGTTAATTCCAAGTTCTTGAGATTACAATCACATTACAGTCACACTAACACCAGCATATCTGATTTTTTCATTACACCTCAAACAATGAAGCAGTTACAGGTGGTTTGTATATAGTTTTTTGAATAAATATTTTATGTATTCTTAAAATGGAGTCAGGTACAACTGTCAAAAAATGGTCACTTTTTTACTCACAGGGTTAAAGTAGGAGTGCCCCTTATCAACATTTTGCTTTGTATGCCTACAATTATATTACACTTATTTATTTGTTCATTTGACCCTTTTTATGTTGATTTTATACTATTATAATGTTTCTGCTTACCCTTCCACCTAGAACTATTTTAGAATCGCAAGTCTCAGGGGATGTAGCTTCCACCTATTGTATTTGTGTTTGTCTGGTGCCCTCTGCAGGTTCAGTACCAGAAGTGCTTGGTTGCACAAACACCACCCTTGAGGTCGAAAATGTGGCGAGCCGGCTCCAAAGTCAAACGCGCCAATTCCATGGACGGTGCCACGTTTCCGCCCTGTCAGCAAGGACACACAACGCCTAAAATGGCCTCCACTAGCGTAAAGAAAGGCATGCTGGCGTTTTTTGAGACATTCAGAAACAAACCATCCGTGGTACCTGCACCCTAGCAACAGAGATCAGGTGGGGGCTGGGGGAGCGCTATAAGGGGAGGGATGGAGTGCTGTAAGGGGGGGGGGAGTGTAGGAGGGGGTATGAGATAAGAGGAGGGCAGGACAGAAACTAGAATTGAAATGGGAAAAATCGAAAAGATTTGTCCTATTACCTGAAGCCATCTTTTGGTTTCATTTTATGTTTTAAAATGTTCTCTGCTTACTCTCCAAATAAGGACAACCTTAAGAGTACACAGAAAAGCCAGACTAATCAGACAAGTGTCACCTGAAAGTACTGTGTTTGTGTGAATATACATATCTGATTATAGGCTGTGGAACATCTGTTACAGGAGAACATTGCGGTGCTGTGCTCTCACATTCCACTCGTGCTGAGGGATGACAAACCCAGATAAGAATGGTCTTTTTATTGTTTTAGGACCAGATTCTCTTAAGCTCTAACTGTTAGAAGATGAAGCATGGGAATAATATTAATGTAGATTGAGTGGCAACTTGAGCACTAGAGCTACCTCCATCAACATTAGCTACGTAGCAGAATATGTATCCAAGCATCAAAAAAGATCTAGATCCCACTGTTTTAGAGCGTCACTCCTGAAAGCAAAAGGATGTTGTGCAATAATGTGTCCATCAGAACTAATTCTTAGTATGTGACTTTTTCTTAATGACTATCAGTGTATAGACTAGCGACCTAATTCTGCTATGATAAATGTGTTAGAGGTTAGAGATATTCTGTTTGGACCTCTCGTGTTCAGAATGTGATTCGTGTTCAAAGAGAAGAGCCTTCGCTTCTTTCAACCTATTAACTTTTGTCCTGCATTTATAAAGGACCATGTCCACGGTTCACCACAAAAAAAAAAAACAAATAGACCAATTACATGGAACAAACCTTGTTATTCCTACAGCCAAATTCACCAAAACCAAAAAACTATGCCCTGAATGATATTTCTGAAGAGATTTGGTGAAATTAATTCAGTTTTTCCCAATTTGCACATGGATGGTGAGAAATCAAAAAAATTGTTTTGCTCTGTGATCCCAAATCTTAGGAGCTGTAGCATGATCTTGTACATGCTTGAGAATGCAATGCTTTGCGATGGGAACATTTGCCACACAGTTATAAAGCTTTAATTAAAAATTTTAATTTCTGGCCAAAGAATTAATTGAGTACAGAAGAATAATGAATCCTAGCTGGCATGAAATAAAACACATTATTAAAACAACTGCATCTCTGAAACAATTATGTTTCACACCAAATATGGCAACAGTATGTATTGCTGAACTATTGTGCTATGGCAAAGATACCCTGAATTATTCCACCTCCACAAATTGAATGTATAAAAATAGGCTTTCAGAGGGCACTTGACCCATACGCATGTCGATTTGAGATGTCACTTGGCCACTTGTACACCCACTGGAATGGCACTATGGAAAAATCATGTGAAAATAATATATGCAACTGCTTCTTTCCCTTAAAAAACAAAAAACAAACAAAAAAAAAAAACATTATATGACAAACCCAACTCAGGTCTCTTTAAGACAATGGTGGAAATGTTTGTAATGGACAACAATACACGCATGTTAGACCTTCTTTAGTTAAAGATTGTCAAGAGAATTTTTCAGAGATACTTTCAGAAACTTGTCATGTAGCTCTTTGTACTCTCTGTAAAGAAATCTCCCTCTTATATATTTACAGTTATTTCGCACAGAAATAGGATGTCATATATTATTGACTTTTTTTTTTTTTACTTTCGAAATTAAGTTGATAGATCTTTTCACACACTGATAAACCAAACTGGATTTAACATGTAGTGGTTGGGTTGGGACAATAAATCTGCTTGAACCTTTAATTCCTCTACTGTTATGTTTACAGTCACATTTACAGATTTTTGGTCATTCACAATGATTACTCATTTGTTTTTAAGACTCGTGTTAAGTAAAAATAAGACTTTAATATGAATACTTCATCAATATTTCCTTCACTTGCATGCATAATTAACAAGACACAGCTACACTATAAACACTTCATCCTACTGTTTTTTTCTTCTGTCATCTTCTCCTTTAGTGCCAGAGATCAGATTCCTGTAAATGTCTTTATAAAGGAGAATGCAGGGGAAAAAGAAGAGGGCTGTTAATAAGTGTTAAATTACACTCATTGTACAGGTTTATTTACATGCACTACTATCCTTCCCCAGTTTTTCAACACCACACGGACAGTAACATGGTAGATTCATGCTATAATGTTTGTGATTTACTGTTCTATCAAGACCAGCAGTGCTACCGGTGTTAACGAACACAAGCAGGATGTCAGATTTTTATCATCATTATAGATGCTATGGTCAGCTAAATAATTCTGTATGGATGTAAATGCTGCACAGAAAAAAAAATGACGGACATAAAAGTTATTAATGACTTTGGTATTGGTGAAAACCATATGAAGCCTTACTCATAACCAGAAAACCAAACTGAAGTGCTCTTATGTTGGACATGTGATAAAAAGTATTTTATTAGTGTAAGAAGTAATTTATTGGAAATGTTGATTATACTTGGAACAGAAAAGAATACCCACAAACACCATGGAGGAAGACAATCAGAGGAATCAAAACTACAAAACATTAAGCAACGTAAAGACCTAATCGCAAGGAGGATTATTTGGAGAATCAGTTGATATGGTCACCAGGTATTGGAAAATTGACTACCAAGACACTCTGAATCATGAATGCTAGCCACCATCTTGCCTTCCAACCTCTGTGTACATCTCTTAATGCTTACCTGTAGTACTTCTGGAAACAGATTCATACATGTCGGCTCCCTTAGAGTATGGAGTCAAAAAACTGTCAAAAAGATTTTGAGTTTGTAAAGAATACTCATAGATGTAACAGAATTTGTAACTGCACTTGAGCAACTCACGTTAAATTTTAATCCACAAATGTATTGGAATGTATTAAGCCTCTCAAATGGCTTAAAACATACCAGAGCAAACATTTTTGAGGTTCCAAATGTGACAGTGGGTTTGCTCCGTTATATTTGTGGATTTGAATTGTATGTGTATGTAGTTGCTCAAATGCAGTTACAAATTCTGTTACGTCTGTGAGTATTGTTTTACTTTTTAACTCTTTTTATACTTGTTTGACTCCATATTAGCACATTGTTCTGAAACATGCTTCTGAAACTTCACGCCCACTTACAGTTATATGCACAAATTTGGACACCACTGGTCAGATCACATGGTTTGCTCATTTTTCAATTAAAAATATGTTGACATACCCTCAATATGGAACAAACTGTAGTCCCTAGTTTCTATTTTACCTAATTTGCATTGCACACAAATAGTTTATAAAAACTGTGTTGAACCGTTCATGATAATGTCTACAGCACAATGCTGCCAAGATCTAATCTGTGTGTATGAACATTTGTGAACATTTCTCAAATAAGGCCCATGACTTTGAGGAGTTTTTTTAAAAGCACAGAAATACAAAAATGGGCAGAATCCACAATATAAATAATAATAAATATTAAAATTATAATTTATGTTGGATTATATATGGGATTAATTTTTTTCAATTTTAAAGAAGTGGGAAAAAAAATAAGTAAAGGTGTTCTTAAGAAAACTGCATCTGTTTATTTAACTTGGAAGTACTGGACGTTTTAATGATACACAGTTTAATTAAGTAATGTAATTGATGTAAGTCTGAAATAAAGTAACTGTTGAGTGAATATGACCTGGTTGTGAGATGCAGGTGTCTGCTGTACACACAGAGGAACAGCAGCATTGCACCGACACTAATCCATACAGTGACAGCAATGACGAGGAGAGATGATTCTGCTGCTGAACAGGTTACTGTGGAAGGAGAGGGTGTCTCTGCTGTTCTGCCAATAGACTGAGGGTCCCCTGTGCCTACAATTTGACGCATTATTCAGTTTTTAGTCTTAGAAAATATGAACATACAGATTGAAATGAACCATGAGACAAATTAATATTGTTTTTTTTCTGTTATACATTGTTTTAAAGATTAATAGTGAATTCAAGGTTATACATTATGTAGGCCCATGGGACATTACAATTTCTTATTAACATCAGATTTTAAATTACATATATTTACATTCCTTTCAGATTTGTAACTGAAACTTGCCAATTTTATTTTGTTTATTATTAAACAAAAAATAACACTTGTTTTTTACATATTGATTTAACAATCAGTCAAGGAGAATATCTGGACACTTTGTTCATCCCACTAGCTCAAAACACATTTATTTATTTATAAGAAGAGGGGAGGTGTTTTTACTGTCTGTAACCCCTTATCCAGTTCAGGGTCACGGTGGGTCCAGAGCCCACGCCCTTTTACTATTTGTAATATATGCCTACAGTACATTTTTTAAAATATTATTTTATTAAATTTCTCCTTCAATTAAGTTTCCATTCTGGTCATTTCTGGTCTATTTGTGGCTTTGAATTCCTTTATGACGTGTTTAAAATATGAAATGTATAAAAACAAACTGAATAATCTTGAATATCATGCACTGTGCACTTTGTAGATGAACAAAGTGCTAAACAAGTATTTTCTTCTGAGAGTGTATAACACCTAAAGGTCCCTGATCACCAAAAATACATCAACATCTTTAGAGCCTCTTGCATTAAAATGAATTTGTTTAAACAATGACTTTACTACTATTGCAATCAGTGTATAATACTTTTGATTTTTTACATATACAGTTCTTAGTGTTTTTATCCATCCCTCTACAGGTGTATTGTGTTTATTTCCTCCAGTACCTACATCCAGTACTGTATTAGAAATACAGTCTTCCGTTGCTTGATACAGACCACCCCGTATATTTTTATATTTTTATTATAGTTTTAGTTATTTGCCTATGCTAATACATGAAAGTGATTATAGATTCTGGCTGTAATCTGTAAGTAGATTCCAGTCACAAATGATATCTTACAGCAAATAAAGACACTGGCCAAAATTTAAGAATGTAATTTTAAATCACAAACTCCGTCCTGGGGATGACAGGCAAGCAAGATATTTGGGCTTTGTATTTATTTAACACACCTCATTCAAATTTACTTAATAACAAGCCAGGTAATTTTGTTTAATTGTTATTTACTTATTTTTACTACTGCTGAAAAGGTACAAAATCCTTCCAAAAATCAGACTGAGTAAAAGCAGATTGACAAATAAATAAATAAATGACTGCATTGGAGCTTCTTACAGTACTGAACAACTGAAACATTCCTGAACATTATTCATTATTATTTCTTCTGTGAAAATCTTAAGGAAACAAATCTGGAAAAAAAGCTATGTATATTAGCACAACAAATTTAATTAATGTGCCTATATACATAAATGAAGAGTTCAAATGTAACTGAATTAAATAAAAAATATTTTTCTCTCTAATATAGTTGGTACACATCCATACATAATTTACCTGGTCAAAATAAACCCAGTACTCTACAATTATATTCATTGTCTCTTATATCAGCTACGTACATTTACCATATATGTACAATGTATACAGTTGCAAACTGTAACTCATATGTGGCTTTGTATACACTGCTAGCTCCTGGTCACACTGATCTGCGGTGGTTAAGAATCACCAAAGAACCGTTATTACCTGAGCGATGGATAATCGTCAGCAGGGGGACTACAGTTTGTAATTTTAAACTAAAAAAATCTGTAATTGTACCTTACAAGGTGCAATGTGTGTAGAATATTAGTGTCTTAGTTTTTTTTTCTTTCTTTCTTTTTTGGCCAGGCAATGTATTTATGAAAACTTTCAGTGGAGCAGTGTTCCCACATACAGCAGGTTGATCTCTACACTTAGTAATGGCTTGTGTCAGTAAACTCGTGGATATGCGTGACAACATCGATTTAGCTTTCCATAAAAAATGAAATCACATAATAAACGAGAAAAGAGGGGGCACCCGGATTTGAACCGGGGACCTCTTGATCTGCAGTCAAATGCTCTACCACTGAGCTATACCCCCGCACGTTAAACCATCATTACATTTAATTCTTCATCCCTAAGCTCCTTCTGTGTCACGTATTATATATTTTAACGCATATTTCGTAGTATACTGATTAATTATCTGGGTCATCATGAGGGGTGACATTTATATTTCTGAGGCTATGAGAGATAAATCCGGTCTTTTCGCTGAGTGGAGAAAAGTGTCGTTGTCGGTGTCGGTGTGACGTCACTTTGATTTTCCGGAACCGAAGAGGAAGCTGTTCTCCGCTGAAACTCACAGAAACTGCAGAAGACTCGCCGTAGAAATGGTAACAGAATACAGAGCCAACATGGGCTCGTTTAATATTTTTTTTTTGTTATTTCTAAATAATTATTTATTCAGGTTAACTTGTAGTATTTACTCTGGTTAAAACCTGTGCTCTTGACTCATAAACGTGTTGTTGTTTTGTTCTCGTAGTTAGCCGCTAACGATAGAGCTACCGTTAGCTAGGTTTGTCCAGATAAATTGAGTAATGTGCTGCCGGTTACATTCACATTTAAGGTGTAATAAATGCATCTGAAACATACTGAACAAAGCAGTTTGTTTTTGTTAAGCTAATCATTGTAAAATGTTGACTATTACGCTTGTAAATTGTTAGCTGTAGCACTTTATGATGCGTCATTGTGTCGCTGTCCATGCGAGCTTTCTGTTTCAGTCCGAGCTGGGTTTACAGAAACAACACAGACTCGCTTATATTAGCTAAACCTAAACGAAACGACGTATCACTAACTCAGTTGAGTACACCTTTCCCACAGTTTAACTTATTAGTGTCCCCCAGTTTCCTTATTGACCCCCTTGATATATTACATTTCCCCTCTAATTACCCCAATATAATTAGCTTTTTTTGCGGGGGGTACTCCGTTACACTGAGGGGACGATTTGTTAAATTAAGGTAATGTGTTGTTTAATATTTAGGCTAAATATAGAAAATAAATTGTTATAAAGAGGCAACATTGTTATTTAAATTATCTTTAACATTATTATAAGTTAAATCAGTCATCATCTAGGCTTATGCAGGCCCTGTCCAGTCTTTGAAAAAAATGTAGTCTGATGAAAACACATGTAGCATGTCTGACTACAAAATATGATAATTATTTCTATGTCAACAGTTACAGAATCACATTCAAGGGCATTATAGGCACAGCCTGTCATTTATAATATTGGTTTGTTGTCAAAAAAATACACATACAGTCTACAAGTTATAATACAGATTGATTGATGATAGACATGACATAACAATAACTGTGTCCTGATTAAAAGCTCCCACTGAGCACAAAACACAAATTGTAATTTAATATTTTTTACACAGATGAATGGTATTGTTTTTGTAGTCTGTATTATAAACTTTTACAAACATTTAGCTACATTTGAAGTGTTTCATCATTTGCTTTTACAGAATACCCGGGGTCTACGTTCACAGCTTAAGGACAGTGTCCCTGTGGCAGGTCTTTGTCCGCAGGCAGGGACGTATGGTGTACCAGACACACTCCGTAGAGGGTAAGAATGATTTATGTGTGGACAGTTTAACTGACCTATAATCAGCTTTACTTTCTTGTTACGTGTAACTGATGACTGTTGTGCCATTAGATTTTCCAGTGTCAAGAATGAGCTTCTCCCCAGCCATCCATTGGAACTCTCTGAGAAAAATGTAAGATTACTTCAACAGAAATAGTCTTAAAAGAATATTCAGTCTACATATCGTCGCTGTCCAATTTAAAAATATGTATCTTTACAGGAGAAGGAAACCTTATTAACTTTCAATGGAAGTGAATGTAAAAAGATTTTATTCCAAGTAATTCTGGAGCATTTCTATTGGTTTATTCATCATGCGGTTTTTACACTATGTGAATGGCAGCTGCTGTGTTCAAATGATGTAGTAAAAAATCAACAAAAATGGAGATACATATTTTGACTCGGACAGCGAGTATATAATTATAATATAAGGATTTTGTAGATACATATGCTTGGGGTTTTTTTTTTGTTTGTTTGTTTTTTACTACTTCATTCCAAATATAAATTACACGGTTGTGAATTATCTGATTTGTACCCATAGTTCCAGCTTACCCAAGACAAAATGAACTTCAACACACTAAGGAATATCCAAGGACTCCATGCACCACTGAAGTTACAAATGGAGTACAGAGCAGCCAGACAAGTGAGGAACCTTTTAATTTGCACGTTATATAAAGCACATAAATAGTATATAAACTAGTAGTTTTTAAAAGCAGCTACATAATTGCAGTCTAATCATTGTTATTAGAACAGTTTAAAGACACCCAGAAGAAAAGATGATAAAAAAGACGTGTTTTTAAAGTTGTAAAATTAAGAATGTTGATTTTTCAGATTCAGCGTTTGCCCTTTCTGCCAAGCTCAAATCTGGCCCTAGATACACTCAGAGGCAATGATGAGACCATCAGCTTTGAGGATATTCTTAATGGTAAGAAAGCATGCTCATTTCAAATTATTTACAGTAAAGAGGGATCAAATATATATTTAAAGTAATGCCTTAAATATTCAAACATCCAACATAAACATTTAAAATGCCTGTCTCTAACCTAGAGTAAAAGAAAGGAATTTAGTATGCAATCACAAGGGATTTGATCAAAAGTGTACATATAAAGCCATTTACTTGGTGTTAGTGGCTCTTTCCAATTAGATATTGTGACGGTAAGTATTGTGATGGGCAGAGATGGGGATTCTAGTTAACTTAAGTCGCAAACAAATAGACTTCAGACTCAACTTGTAACTCGTCCCTAATGACCCCCGACTTGATTAGGATCTGTCAAAAATAAATATGATAAATAAGAGTCTTTCCATCATCCAGGAGCACCCCGTGGCACTTGAAATTTCTCTCTCTTTATTGATTTTAAAACACAGCCCCTTACATTTTTGGTGTGTCACTATCTGTGAGCATTATATTGGTTATCAAAATGCAGAGCAGCGTAGCATGGCTTTATCAGGAACATTGTGGCAGCCTTAAGTGAATTTAAAATCCTGGTATATAACAAAAATGTGGCGACATGCAGAGAATGTGGGAAACATATTAAAGACATTGACTGCAGTAAACTCCATAAGGCATCTGAAGACAATCCCAGAAATGTCTGTTAAACTAGGTGCTTAGTCTTCATTTCATGGATATGCAGTAAAGTTCTTTTCCATCTCCTTACCCTCAGCTTACTGTGGCTTGACATAGTTGCTGTATTCATGGTGAAATATATACTATGTAAAACAAAAGTGATATCGCTTCTAGCTCACTCTGAGTTATCACATTTTATTTTTATCAGCTGATTCTAGTCTAAAGACTTGTGACTTAGACTTTTTTTTTAATTATAAATGTGTCACCATATGTATCCCAGACCATTTTCAAAAGTGCTTAGAGTAATAGGACAATAAAGTATCTCCAAAACACATTGAATCCCAATCATGACTTAAACTGAACTGGACTAACAAGGCAATTATTTGTTTGTGTATTTATTAATTTTTTTGTTTGTTTTTTCCTTTCAGATCCTGCACAGTGTGAGATGATGGGAGAGCCTCATATTATGACAGAGTACAAACTCGGGATGTTGTGAGCCCTCTTGAGATTTCCCTCTCTTCCTTTAGATTGAGGACTTGTTTGTTGTTTCTAATAAAAATCTAAATAAATTTGAGTTGTTTTAAAGTTCTTGTATTTCTACAGTTCTCATCATTACTTTCAGGACGCGAGTCTGAAACATGGAGGAAGTCTGACTTGGAGTATTATGTGCGGACATCATTACTTGTGTAAACACGATAATGGTTTTACCCCCACATCTAGATGTTAGAAAGCTTAGATAAATGCACACAGGGGGAATACTGGCTGAAATCTAAGGTTGAGTGTGACTTGTCATGATATCCTTTTTTCTGTAGGGCAGTGTCAATTTAATCTGATTTCTCACTAAATTGCCCATCATGCATTAGGCAAATAGAGCCTCTCTGATAGATACAACTGAGCTAGTGTGTAACTCTGTGCATGGCTGTACAAAATTATAAAGGAAACAGATTCTGATTTTCCCATATAATGAATGCGGGTTCAGTGGATACTAATAGATGAAAACAAGGGAGGGTTTTTTTTTCTTGAACAGATTTATTGTAGAGGTTAATTTACTGTTCTCAAACTAGTACTAGTTAGCTTATACTGATAAATGTTTTTGAAATGTTACAACCTCACTTAAATCAACATGCTTAAAACTATACATAAAATACAAAAGCAATAAGGCAAATATTGAAAGTCATATAAATGTTATACACCTTTAAGTTTGAAATGATTGATCACCATATACCAGAAATATATTCTGAAGTAAATATAAGCATTGGTTAACTCAATTTACACCACACATCTTTCATGACGACTTAAAAGATGAAATAAAACTGAAAATGATGATATCAATGTATTTACAGAAATACAAGTACATTTATTTAAATGATTTAGTCCAGCTTCTCCTCCTGGAAGAAATCTGCAGCATTCAGGTGTTCTTGAAACTCGTCATATTGCTATAAAAAAAAGAAAGACAATTAAACAGCTAAAGAAATACACAAGCAACAGTTTAGTCATCATTTGATAGATCAAGCCAAGATACGTGTTTATACGGCAGAATGTGAATAGCAATGTAGATCTGCTTTCTACTCTTCCATGAAGGCGTTATAGTAATGTTTCATATGTTGCTGTAGCAATTTGATAGCCTTCACCTACAAGAACTTTAACAAAGTCAGATGTTTAGTTTTGGTCCATAACTCTACAAACAAATTTTCTATTGAGTTCATAACAATAAGAAGAATCTAACTTTTCAAAATTTTTACACCACCCTAAATCTGGTGACGTAAACAAAAATGTAATTAGCATAAATAAACTAAAATATGAAGAACACCCGAATAAACTTATTTTAGTCAATGGTGTCTGCCCAGTTGTATTTTGAGCCTGAGCGCTGGAAAACTAGTGCAGTATTATAACGTTTGGCAGATTTGGTAGTTAGGTGACAGGCACTGTGACCAGTCATTTGAGAGTCAAGAATTTTGCCTTTTATCTGAAATGGTTTCATCAAATGCATTTAACATAACAAGGATGTGAAAAATAAATAAAACTTAGGTTAAAAGCTTTGTTTATTTTTGGTTGGATGGTGTAGAATAAAATTTTTCACTTAATAATTGAGCTCTATCTAATTACATTGCTTTGGAAGAGCATGGGACAGCACGGTGGTGCAGCAGGTAGTGTCGCAGTCACACAGCTCCAGGGACCTGGAGGTTGTGGGTTCGATTCCCATTCCGGGTGACTGTCTGTGAGGAGTTGGTGTGTTCTCCACGTGTCCACGCCTACTGTCCAAAAACACACTGGTAGGTGGATTGGCGACTCAAAAGTGTCTGTGTCTGTGTTGTCCTGTGAAGGACTCGCGCCCCTCCAGGGTGTATTCCTGCCTTGCGCCCAATGATTCCAGGTAGGGTCTAGACCCTTCGCGACCCTGAACAAATAATGAATGAGCATGGGTACACATTATGCCATAATGACAATCTTCTGTAATCACTGTGCTCATCTCAACATTACATTATGCATATGGTAGGAATGTGTGTAGTTTTTTTCTTGTGTACCACTGAAATATTGTCTTCTATGTGCACTATCAGCTACTGGAACTAAAAACAAATTCCTTGTGTGAGCATACATGGCCAACATAGCTTGATTCTGATTCTGATACAGTAAGACAGAGGAAAAAGTTGAAGGGTGCGCCAGTCCTTCACAGGGTGACACTCACATTTACACCTAGGGTAACTTTTGAGTCGCCAATCCACCTACCAGTGTGTGTTTTTGGACTGTGGGAGGAAAACTGGAGCACCCAGAGGAAACCCATGCAGATGTGGGGAAAACACACCAAACTCCTCACAGACAGTCACTCGGAGCAAGCCATGAACCCACAACTCCTGTATGTAGAATGTTGTAGACAGGTTTGTTCATTATATAGGAACTGTTAACATTTTGTAGTTCTTATCCAGTCACTTTGCTGGGACCAGTAATCCCAGCATTAATCAATTAAATATTCCACTGCTGTTTTACTCTGCACTAGAACCATAAGCTTCAGAAAATGTGACATTTTTCTGCCATATGCTTGGTTTATATAAAACACCACCACTGGACCAAGCTTCCAGCTGTTTGCTTTTGATGTGTTTGTGTATCAAAGCAATACGTCTCTCTTTGCATTCTGTTCATACACACCTCAGTAATCCAGCCTGCCTCCTGCAGTTTCATGAACACCTTGTTGACTGTGTCCTTCACTGGCTCATCATCTTCATTCCCATTATTCTGTACCTCAACCTCTTTCTGAGCCTCCAGTGCCGTGCGGCAGCGCTCGTACAGATGGTACTTGAAATGCTTCAGTGCGTGATAAACTTTTGTACGGCTGGCACACACTGAGCCCACAAAGAACATCTGTAATTTGCAGGGACACAGACACATATTTTCCTATTACAAAACTTGTTAAGTATCTGAAGAAAATGGTTATTTATATTATTCAAATCTTTTCTTAAAAACGGGGCCTGTATATGAATCACAACTTAAACAAAAAGGAGCTCACTCTGAAGATTATTCTGAAGATGACACCCTTATCAAGTTATAAATTTGTTGGGACAGGCATTTTGACACTATAAACATTGAAACATGATCAAAAAATCATGCTTGTGTATACAAACAGCAGTGAGGAAAGGCCTAATCCTAGAGAATAATCAGTGCAAAATTTTGTGCAACACTAGATGCAGTTTCAGTGCTACCAGTGGTTGCAGGGATTTTAGATATTTAACCCTAACTGTATGATATCATTAAATGTTTCTGAACATTTGGTGACATCTTTATGCATAAGTATCAGGGGACAAAAACAAAGACATACTACAGTTGTGAATATCAAGATCTGTTTTACTGAATAATGGTTAAAAGAGTCAAGTTCTTTAAAAATCAGATTAACGGGTGTCTTTAGTCTTCAAAGGATTATTAAAAAGTTGATACAATGGAAATATTTCAGTCATCAAATTCAAAATAATGTAATTACAGAAAAAAAGATAAAATAAGGAATCATTGTTTTTTATTTTACTAGCATTTCACATGCTGTCCAGATTTTTTAAATTTGGGGTTTCTATTAAAGCATTTTTTCCAGACCAATGATTTTTTACGCTTAAACATTAAAAAACCAATATACCAACCCGTCGGAATTACCTGTGAATCATTGGGCATGAACTGGTCTTCTTGCAGGGTGTTACAATGATACAACTGCCCAGAGAGACGCACACTGAAGCGGCCATGTCTGTGTAGTTCGCAGGCTTCACAACCCTTAGTGTGAACATTCACCATGGCAATCCGCACTTTGGGATAACACTCCACTCGTTCCTTATCAGGAAACAACAACATTGAAACTGCTCATTGCTGAAACATTAAAACAGCATTTTGTGAATGTGTACTTGGTGTGGACAGGTTTAGAGTAGGCATAGCTGTCACATAGTAATCACAGGATTTTTCAATAGTTAAAGTCAGTGGTGTGACACACAGCAGCTTGGACATACAAAGTAATTTTCTCATATCCTTGTCATCAGGAAATCCTTATCTTATATTCTGATGTTTAAAATAGAATTCAGCATCTTTTGTAGTGTGAAATAAAAAAACTGTTTAAGACTACTATCATCACACACTGTACAGCGGGTTTTACTTTGTATCTGTCTTTCCAGCGGCTCCTTTGTTTCAGGTTTTCTAAACGTGGAAGCACCAATCGCTCGTCAAAGTGGTGCAATGATGACTTCATCTCTTGCGCATAGCGCTTTGTCCGCTCACCATCTGAAGTCATAAACAAATCAGTTAATTAAACAAGTAATTTAAGCACATGTACATTTCTGCAGAAAAAAATACCTTCAATGTGTCCAATATATAAGCGGACAAACATACCGTAAAGAGACTTGAGGAAGGATGTGTCCATTGCATTAATCAACAATGCTTTGACCACCACCTTAAAGTGGGTCTGCTGTGATCCAGTGATAACTATGAAAAAGAAGGTAGACAGAGTTGTTAGACCATGCCTTCTGATTCTACATGGGTAGTTCTCCAACAATTAACTGACAGGAAAACAAATGTAATTTGGAGCACATAAAAAAGTATGATAATAAAGTAATAAATAAATAATAAAACTATAATAAAGTAAGGAGACAAAAGAAAAGAAACTCCAATGTAAAAATGGTGATCCTATTTTTACTTAAAACTATTCTGCATAACATAAAATTAACATACTGAAATATTGAAAAATGCAATTCTGTTTAAACAACTAACAACAACAGCATATTGCTATTAGACTTACACGATTCTTCAAAAATGTTTACTTCACTTGTAAGTTGAAACATTTCATCACTGTCCAAAGAAAACACGCATCTCCAACATTTTTGAGTTTTTAAGGAAAAGAAAAATCCTTCTTAACTTTCAGTGGAAGTCAATGTAAAAAGATTTTTTTTCCAAGTAATTTCTGGAGCGTTTCTATTGGTCCATTCCTCATGAAATTTTCACTTAATGTGAAGGGAACCTTCTGTGTTCAAATGATGTAGTAATCTAAAAATCACCAAGCCTGGAGATACATGTTTTTCTTTGCAAAGTGACAATTTACGTAGAGCTTCAAAGAATCATTACCTGATTACAAGATTCAAGGGACGTTTTAGGTTGGAACTTCTTTAACAAAATTTGAAAAGTGAATGCATATCTCTATTAACACAACTCTGGAAATACACTGAGGTAGCAGGTATAAATCTGAGTATATGTATAAATATTGATTACTTGCAAATTAAACAGTTGTACATTAAACACATCGGAATCACATTGGAACCGAGCATACAGAGAAAGGTAATCCTATAAGGTAATTTACACTGTGGATGAAAGGGCTTACATTGGCGTGGAAGTTGAGAAAGGAAGTCTTTGTCCTTTGGTTCTTCACCAACCTCCTTTTTGTCCCCATCTTCCTCCTCTTCCTCATCTACAACAAAGTCTTTCAGGCTGTCATTATCTGCATGTTTTTCCTCTTCACTGCTGTTCATTGGAGGATTGGCATCCTCCTCACTGGAGCTGTCTTCAGAATCTTCTTTTTCTTTGTTTTCAGTTTTATCTTCTTTATCTTCTTTATCCTCCTCCTCTTCTGAACCCTTAGTGGGAACAGGTACACCGCAGTTTAGGGAATACATCACTGAAGTTCACTGGTACTCGGTAAAATTTAAAATCCAGAACTAGCCTAATCTTCCAACATCAGTACCTGACTACACTAGTGTTCAGGTGGTCATCAATTCCTCAAAGAAATCTAAATATCAAGTGTAAACCCTTCCTAGAATTAATGTGGAAAAAATACTCTAATGATTGCCTTGATTTTGCAGAATTGTTAGATTAGCAATGCTCATCTTTGGCACTATATTTTATAACACGTTATTACTTATTTGTGTATTACCTAATTACTATCCATCAGTAAACTGTTTTGAACTGGCAAATTTGGAGAACTCCCAACCTCACTGGTGGAAATATATAATTGCGTAAAACATGTGGAAGACCATTTTTTTTAACGTGGCTTTTGCTTTATTTCATTTATTTATTTATTTCATATTTCATTCATCAGAGCACATTTATCAGATGACTGTGAGCTCTCACACTGAAGTGACCTGAAGTCAGTTGAGGAAATGCCTTTAACCTTATGTTTTGAGAAAAATAGTATTGAACTACAAATATGAAAAACCAAAGTTGATTCAAATCGCTCAGTATTCTATTATATTTAACTAAATTTCAGAACTTTACACGTCAGGTCTGTGAGCCACGCCCCCGATTAAAATTACCATAAAGCTCTGACTGCTGAATGGATATTACAGGGCGACTGGCAGCTCCAAACGGGCTCTGTATTTTTAGCAGATATTACTCCTGTTTGGCTTAGTAACGCCACTTCTTTCAATTAAAAAAACCTTATACCGTGCAGCTATGAACCCTTAAAAACCATGCTAGCTGTATAGTCTTATTTTAAGTTTTCTCGGTCATAAATTCGGGACCCTGCATTTGTACAGGGCCTATAGTTTACTGGGAAGAAGTCAAAACATTTCTCATATATTTAATATTTAAAACTTGTCCGCCTGTGCGATGTCTTACGGTCGTTCTGCGCCTGCGCCGCGGAGTGACGGTCTTCCTCCTCCGCGCGAGCTCCAGGAGTTTGTTTTTGCGCTCCTTCCTCTTGGCGGCGGCTTCTTTGAGCTCCGCTTCTCGCTTCTTCTCCTTTTGAGCCTCCTCCTCGGAGTCGGGGAGCTTTTGCCGCTTCTTCTGCTGCGCTTTCCTCCGGGGCTCCGTTCCTATGTCGCTGTCACTGTCGCTGGAGTCGTCGTTCAGAGCGGAGGAGGCTCTTTTCCTTCTCCGCCCGCGGGGCACGGAGCTCTTCCCCTCGGCCTCACTACTACTACTACTACTGCTACTACGACTACTACTACTACCGCCGCTACTGCCGGACTCTTCCTCCTCTTCTTCCTCGCCGACGCTCCTCTTTCTCTCTCTCTTGGGTCTGTAGGAGCTGTCGGTTCCGTACGAGTCCTCGTCGGCGGATTCACGGTACTCGGAGTCCGAGCTGGGGCTCGTGGTGCTCCGGTATGAGCCCTCGTCGCTGTCATCCAGCATCTGGTCCAGCGGATTCACTCGGGTCTTTTTACGGTCGATACGGGATTTCGGAGGCGCGGCTTTACGCCGCATCCCGAACAGCTTCCCCACACTCTTAAACATATCAGCACAGGGATGATTCTTTAGACTCCAAAATAATACGTTCAGGTGTGTTTCAGAAATTCCAGGTTATACAGCGTCAGGGCTCTCGGAGCTGACTGATGTTTTAATCTACATTAGTTACTGCGTAGTACCGCGCACAGAAAGCATGCACTGGCGAAACAACCACACTTCTGCATTGGAGTGGTTGTAAAATAGTGCCCAGCTACTTTTAAACCCGGGTAATTTTAAACCCGGGTCTTGTCACTAAACTGCAAAATAATTAAGCTCACGTTTAGTGAGGGGCATGTGTCTGTTTTGCTTTTGCAGCTCTACGCATTTCCTGCATAAACTACCGCTGTATCCAACAAAAAGCGCCATCTGTTGGCGCGGAGAGCAGTTACACTGCACAGAGTGAAATCTTCCACTGCCTTGAACACGCAGCACAGTTTTCCAGGAATTTGAAGCCAAGACCTGGGACCAGAGACCCCTAAATCAACTTTAAGAAAACAAAATATAGCCTTTTGGTAAAGAATATTTAAATCACTATATTTTCTATGTATAAGAAAATGATTAAATTATTATAAATCACAAAAACTAATGTGGCTGTTGCTTTTTTATTGCTCCTTTTCTTTTTTAATTCATTCATTAATCTTCTGTAACTGCTTAATCCTGTTTAACATTGTGGTGAGTCCAAACCCTACCTAGAACCACAGGGTTCTGCATGCAGGAACATGCCTTATACAAGAGCATCAGGACATCACACACTCACCCAGTTACTCACATATTCACAGCAGTGGAAAATTTCACACAACCAGTATGACTGTTGGACATTGGGAGGAAACCAGAGGTAATCCAAGGAAGAGGAAGAGAACACCAAAAACCCAAGAAGTGAATTGCATCCAGACCAGGAGCTGTGTGGCAGTGCCACTCTCTCATAATTTGTCTCACTGATAGGGTTGGCAAAAATCATGATAAGCACAAGCAATAACAAAAGAAAACCCGTGGACCACTAAATACTACCTGTGAACTACTATAGCATGAAATTACCTTGAAAAACCTTCCTTTTACAGTTTTGTGAATGCCCGTTTTTGTTTACAATTTATATCAATTATTGATAATAAGGGAACAGGTTTCTTCAAATGTATTTGCCTGCTGCAGTTTTATTATATTACTCAGATAATATAGTAAATTCAACACAATTCTACAGTAAAATAAAGCAATCTATTATATGTTTATCAGTATGTGATTTATCAGCAGAAATTTAATGTGAGGAAAATTCTTCAATGTTTCACATACCTCACATTAAGCTGTCACTACAGAACATTAATAAGGGAACATTTTGCTAACTTACAACACATCAATGCATTTGTGAGTTGTGTAGTTAGAAAACACTCTCAATTATACAAGCCCACATTTCTGATTTTATAACATTTCCAACATTATGACCAGAGGAAGATATCACCGTCTGACCCTGCTGATAATAGGTATTCTCCTCTGTGGTCAAAAATAACACTCTGAACAGCATCACTGTGCCCTAACAGACTAGACATGTGCAAAGATGCCACTTCCATCAACTTCACCGAGCCATCGTCACTTGCGACTGCCAGGACCCGTCCATTTGGACTGAAGGTCACTTGATTGCTGGACTGTGGCCCTGTATCCATGGTCACCAAGGCTGACACATTCCTCACATCCCATAATTTCACTACACCATTGGAATCGCAGGAAGCGACATTGTCTCCCAGAGCATTGAAGGCCGCACTGTTACACGAGTGTTCATGTCCATAGAAAGTCTGAGCACACAGTCCATTACGGGCATCCCACAGAGAGAGGGTCTTATCAGCAGAAGAGGTGAGGAGAATGTTGGAGAAGGGAAGGAACATGATGCTGTTCACAGAGTCGACGTGGCCCCTCAAGGTGTACCGGCAACGTTCACTGTTAAGGTCCCAAACTTTGGCTGTGTTATCCATAGAGCAGGAGGCCACAAAATCTCCACAAGAGTGGAAGGAACATCCCCAAGTGGCATTGGTGTGACCTTCCAGGGTTAACACACAGCGTCCTTTGGCAAAGTCCCAGATCCTCACTGTTGTGTCTCCACTGGTGGTGGCCAGACAACCCCCATTGGGGTGGAAACTACATGAAGACAACCAGTCAGTGTGACCTTCTCCTGTCATTATCATTTCACCTTCTGGCATTGCCCAGAGCCTCCAGAGATGGTCATCACTTGTGGAGGCCACAATGATTTTTCTGGGATGAAGAGCAAGACAGCTTACAGCCAATGTGTGAGCTTTGACTGATTTGGTCATGGAGAAGTTGGATCCTTTGGTGCTTTGAGAGGAAAGTTCTTTTATTTGCGGCAAGAAGGGATTTATACGTGTGCTGGCAGGGAATTCAGAGTCCTTTGGATGCTTAATTGTATTCTTGGTTGGATCCCTACTAGGGTCATAAGGTGACACTCCATCACCTGATGGTCTTGTACTTCGCTGGACTTTCTCTTGTACTTTCTGGCTCTCACTGGGTCTTCTGAGTGTTGCAGGTGAGGAATGTGAACTATCTATGGTGCTCTCTAAATTATAAACGTGTCCAAAGGCTCGGTCTCTCTCAATACTGACTAGCATTTTCTGTCTTAGAGCTGTTTGGTACTTCTCATTCAGTTGTTTGAGAGCAGGCTCATAGGAAGCATAATGTTTCTTCAGTCGTTTGATATCCTCAATCAGCCTGTTCTTCTCCTGAACCACTCGCTTGTGCTGCAGACGATGGAAGTCCCTCTCCTTCTGAAGTTTCACAATGGTCTCTTCAGCTTGAAATGCTTTCTGTTTATAGCTGTCTCTCTCCCTTTGCACATTTTTCAGCTCGTTATCTAAGAGCTGGTTGTGGGTGTAGACATCAGGGACGAAGCCCACCTCGTCTGTTTTAAGGGTGCTTTTCTGTTGCATCTCAAACCACTCTGTCTGGAAGAAGTCCAGTGTTTTGCTCATTCCCATTTTAACAAGAAAGTTGCGGATAAAATCATCCACCACTTCAGGTATGTGCCTTATTTTTTGTTTGGCTGAGGCTACCCTCTCTGTTACACATTCAAAGTTATCGGGGTGGTCTCTCAGTGCTTTAACTGCCGCGTCCAAATCTTCTTCGCCTTCAGTTACACTCTGCTCTTCGATATGAATCTCCTCATATTCAAAGCCATCCTCTGACTCCTCTGGAATAGAGACTCTTTCTAGATAAAACGGCCCGTCTACAGATTCTCCTGCTAAGTCGTGTGTTGCCATTTTCCACTTTGTTTAACCGTCCTCTGTATACGGTTACCATGGCCACGGGCTCTGACAACGGCCAAATCCCAGATTACTTCCTGCTCCCTAAGAAGTACACTACGTAGTCCTAAATGGGCTCGTGAACTCAGGACATAAAATTTCAAATTAAAAGTAATTTCGGTTTTAACCACTGACTACATTTCATAGTTCTGCTCCCGATGCAAGGATTATCTGAACTCGGCCCACCCATAAGGCCATATACCAGCCCCACTAATGTGAAATCAGCCCGCACTCATATAGCCAAAACATTCATAATTAGTCAACAGATGACTATATTTAAAACTGATTACACAATAAATATAAATGTTTATAAGATTATAATATCTAATAGTAAACATTTATTACACAGGCCTTGTGTTATATGTTAGTTTGGGCAGCAGGGGGCGCGCAGACCTCACAGTAGCCAATGGGCATTTATTTCCACTGTTATTAACAGTGTTGACCTGCAGTGACGTTAGAGTGATACTGGACATCAGAGAATACCATATGTTTTATTCATCATTTTAAGAACTGGCAAGGCCTCAGGTTAAACTTAACTAACTCTTAATTAGAGTGATGTATATTAATTTATAGTATATACCATTAATGCTGTAAAATTAGTCAGTAGAGAGAATCATACTTCTCTCACATTTCTATATATCCCATGACACCTTGTAACTTATATGAAACGTGAACTTGTATTGTAGTAAAACATCATAATACAATAATTGCATTCATATATTTATGAAGAATATTTGTCATTTTGATTCAGAACAGCGGGTAGAATGAGCCACACTACTGGGTAAACAGGTTGATGTTTTAATGCTTGATATATGAATATATAAGCCACTTTCACTTATATAAAGACTTCTGTGCTTCTGTAGTCATAGTAAAAGGAAAAGGTAACTGGAATGATTGTTGGCTGAATCTCTCCATCCAGCTGATGGCAGTGAGCTATTCTTTGGTCGACCAATCAGATGAAGAGCCTGACAGCCTCAAATCAGTAGCCTACAAAATGTGAGTGTGAACAGGGAGCTGAAGATGAGGCAACAAGTCTACAGGGAAGTCAGGGAAAGAGACAGAGACACAGACTGGACTGACCTATCCTCCATGAGCCCATCGGACATGAGCTCACCGGCTAAAGATGATCTCTACCATCAGGCCCATTGCAAACTGAGATCATCCACTGTTGTGTCCTCCTACTGCATTGAGAGTATTCTGGGCAGGAAGAGCCCTCTCATGCTCAGGGTTCTGGGAATGCAAAATGTTACTGCGCCGCTCAGACAAGAGGAACTTACAGCTTCAGGCCAAGGTGTGTATCAGTGGGTTTTAGATTTCTACACATCAAACAGCTCTGAATATCCCCTAAATTGATGGGCTACTGTAGATGGATAAATACCAGGCTATACTGCAGTGCCAAAAATAATTAGCACAGGATATCTTCTAGTAGTCTAGTGTGCCCTTGTTCTATTAACACATTAAATTAACAGCTATAGTTTGGATCTTGAGGGACAAAGTGTATCTGAATGACTGATTTAACTGTATACTTTAATGCATTTTAGTTTTGTAGGGGGGAGAATTCTGATTGTGGATTATGGGAGATTAAAGGGAAATTCCACCATGTTTTAGAAATGTCCACTTTTTCATCTTTGATGTCTAACCACATTTGCTCAGACTTGTCTAATATGAAAGGGTTAAGTGTAGAAAAGCTTTTGTTTTTGTTTACTAAAAGTAAAAACGTCAAACTAAGTAGTAAGCCACGGGTCGGGTATTTGTAATCAAATTTTGTTAATCATTTGTCTTTGTAAGAGCTTTCAGAGAGTTCAATTTTGCAGCATTAAACACTGCAGACGTCTGGTTACCATCGACATCACCGTGTACAACCCTCCAGAGCGGAAAAGTCATGTTAAACTGCACGGCATACTTTGTTTACATCGTAACTGTTATACAGACATCCTGGAGAATGCACTGAATTAGTATTTGAACTCAGGGTTTTTGTCTGCAGCGGTTCCAAAACCACGCACCCCGCCTCAAGAGGAGATGCACGTGCTTCCAAAAGTGCAGCCGGCGCTCAGCCTCTCACACGCAGCTCACGCGCGCGAAAGAGAGCTGGAAGACGAGAGGCTCGCGGAGAGCGCGCGGGAGAGCTTGACGATTAGCCATGCACCTCGAATGAGCATTATCAGCCAGAGCAAGACACCGCGCGAGCCCGGTTACTTTGACAGTAGCGCCGTTAAGCGCGAGGAGCCCGAGGAGGAGGTGCGCGCGGAGCTCCAGCCGGTGGGGAAGCTGAGGGACGGAGAGGAGAGCGCGTGCCTGTCTGCGGGCAGTGACACAGAGGACGGAACGCTGAAACGGAAGCAAAGGAGATACAGGACAACTTTCAGCAGCTATCAGCTGGAGGAGCTCGAGGGGGCTTTCCAGAAAACTCACTACCCCGACGTGTTCACCAGGTAAACTACAAAACAACTCAGACTCCGGCCGCGTCCTAGTGCACAGCTCCTGATCTGGAGGAGACCATCGGAGTGCGGGATTCTGCCTGCCTGTGGTCTAGTGGGCTTTCTACCCAGTAAACATTTAGCCGTTGATTCAACGTTAAAAAAACGTAATGACTACCGTCTAATCAACGTTCTCTTAAGGTTGAAAATGAAAGTTAAAAAGACGTCCAAACACAGACATCGAAAAGACGACTATTAGACGTATTGTGGACGTCCATTGACGTTATTAATTGCTCCCGAAATAAATTGTATTTATTGTAACTTGTAACTTGTATAAAACGCATTTTAGACGTCCACTGACGTTATCGATTGGTCACCACTTAACTAACTTATTAAGATGGATTTTGGACGTCCAATTACGTTTGAAATATGTCCTTGACGGACAGACTGAACTTGTTTGAACGTTCCTTGTTTACTGGGTAGGCTCTTACAGCCCACACTAACCCCCCCCCCCTATTATTTCTGGTCAAAACGGATTTAACATTAGAAGTGACGGTTTTAAAATACACATTTCAGTCACGTTAGCAAAACGAATAAACTGGAACTGAAAACTCCACTCAAATAGTGGAAATAATTTCTTAATTTTCCAGACAAATTTCAACATTTTTGCTTGAAACACAGAGACAGTAGGTAATTGAAGTAAATAAATAAATAAATAAATAAATAAATAATTACTTTTAGAAATGGTGTCTTCATCCTCCAACTCAGTCATAACATTAACTACACAAAAGTCAGGGAAAACAGCAATAAATGTTTATACAAATTCTCTCTCTCTCTCTCTCTCTCTCTCTCTCTCTCTCTCTCTCTCTCTCACTCTCTCTCTCTCTCTCTCTCTCTCTCTCTTTCTCTCTCAGGGAGGAACTGGCGATGCGCTTGGATCTGACGGAGGCGCGCGTGCAGGTCAGTTATAATTCTCATTAGGATATAAATTATAAATGTATTAACAGTTTTTACTACAATAAATGAAGATAACACTAAACGTGGCGTTTAAACCCAGACAGCGAACATATATTGGTCCACTGGCATAAAAAGGCTGGCACACCACAGACTGTAGACCAGTGCTGGTCCACCATCGGACCACTCAGATTACTGTCCTGTACAGGATATAACTCATTTATAATCTCCTCAAACAGATTAAATGCTAAAAATGTTGACACTGTGCTGGATTAAATTATTTACTTATTTATAAAAGATAACAAAAAGAACCTAATGAAGGAAATAATGTAAATTGGACTTTGAATGGAAAAGTGGCATTTTGTCTAAAATTCTGTTTAATCACCAGTGGTCCGCCCAGAAAACGCTTGTGAACTCTGCCCTCAGTGGGCCAACAGTGGTCCGCAGTCTCCTTGCTATCAGGGATGTCATTGTAAAAGTTGAAGTGAACAATGGATTTTTACCATTCACTCTGAAAATCGAGAGGAAGCTATTTTAGCTTGGTTGGTTTTTGGAATTTTCCTCGTAAACACAGGGAAGTGTTACATTTATTTGATCATTTATATGTTCTAGCCCTGAATAGCCTGAATACAAATAAAATGGAATTGCAAATGAACATTTTTACTTGTTCTGGATATGAGGTTGATAAACGAATAAAGGTTACACATTTTACACTATTTCCTCACGTCTAAGAATCATGAAAGTAATGCAGCCTTTGTGTCTTTGACAGATGAGGTAAAACCAACATGAACACAGACCAACATTTTTAAATTTGACAACATAGTGGACAGTTTTGGGTTCACTTTTAAAGAACAGAAGGCAATTAAGGCATGTCATTCATAATTCTGCATTCATTGCAGGGCAATTGGCCGAGGAGGCATCTAAAAGGAAAGGAATGGAAAATGTTATTACACATACTACATGTGCCTGTTCTAGGTGGTTTGTCCTGTCTCTAAATGCCATGGTCCATTCAGAATCAAGTTTTAGTACAACACTGCTGGTTTTTGTGTGATTTCACTATTCTCCGCATTATTGGTGCAATATTATTATAAGGAACTCAAGAAAGATAGTGAATAACACCTAATGTTTACTGCTGATACTGCTACATGAGGTCACCAGAAAAAAAGTTCAGTGCTATACTAGAGTATCATATTAGATTCTTGATTAATTTGTACACTGCCATGTGTCAGTTTTCTAGATTGCTAGCTCTTAATTTACCCATTTACTTTATAAGTCAATTTATCTGTCACCACAACATCACAACGTTCAGATCTAGAAGCATGTCTTTATGACTTTTCAGATTTCACTTTTCAGATTTTTTTTCATTTCAAAGTTGTTTAGACGTCTGGCCAATCTTTTCAATAAGGATTTGCTTGGGTTTTAGGACTGTGTTATTGCAGTCTACTGGTCAACATACATAAACAGTTCCTGCAGCCAGCCCTTGGTGAAATACCCATGGACTTCATGGATTTATAATTTCAGAACAGTTCATATGTAAATGTATTTATACCGTAATCAAGATAGATGGTTATATCCTAGTATGAGGTTGGAGGCAGCAGTGCATGGTCAGGACTTCAACTTTTTGCAGTCAGATTGTATGGATTTCTATTATTAAATAATGACAGTTTATCCAAATAATATTTCCCTTGCTGAGTTTGTCTCTGTATGGAATTCTCTCATGTTACTTCACACTTTCACTTTTCTCCAGCGTAAAAATAGTTCTTTGCTGTTGTCACACTACCACACAATGTAACAAAAGGTTTGTTCAAGATGTACTGTGTCTTGCCTTGGTGGTCGGCGGGAGTAGCCGGTTGCAGTTGGGAAGGGAGGGAAGAAAAAGCTGTATCACTGACAGTAGCCACCTGCAGCTCACGTGAGCTCTGGCAGATCTCGCGGCATTTCATTACATGAAATACATCATAATGAATTAATAAAGTAAATAAACTAAAGCTACGAGAGAGCAGGACATTATTACCTTATATACAGTGTCTTTAAAAAGATATTGGAGATTTATATTTTATCATGGAAAAAACAATTATAAGTGTAAGCAGTGCTTCTAGCCAATGAGGATTAAACTCACAGTCAAGCCCACAGTCTCTGAGCTTGCGCAGCTTGTGTAGAGCAACTGCAATGTCTAGCTCTGAAAGCTTCACCTGCCTTGAACTCACAAGATTATAACGGCATGTTTTATTGCGCTGGTGGCTAGTAAACAAATAACTAACTAGCATGCATCACACAGAGCCAGGAAGCAATTGGCCTGCACAGCGCCGGATCCAACCAGCCTATTACCTTAAAAACTGTGCATTGGTGACATCACAGATTATATTCACACATGACAAAGACTGAGAGGCAACACTGGTTTTTTAGTTCTGTTTTTGAGTTTAGCACTGGATTGTATAAGAAACATACACAGAGGAAATATATGCCACATTATGTTACTCTATCTCCATTGCAATCAGATGTAAACAACTGAAAAACAATGATTAAAAAATATCTTGCTAAGTATATTTGCTTTATCAAATTAACTGACAAAAATAGCCACTTACAGCTGAGTAAATATCATGTTTGTGTCTTCTAGGTCTGGTTCCAGAACCGTCGTGCAAAGTGGAGGAAGAGAGAGAAAGCAGGGGTCCAGGCCCACCCACTGGGCCTCCATTTCCCAGGACCTATCACTGCAGTGCAGTCTCTGTCCCATTATCTGAGTGGAGCTCCATTTACCCCCACCCCACATCCAGCCATGGAGTCAGCCTGGCCTTCCTCTCTACACAGACTCAGTCAGAGCCTACACAGCTTGGCCTCTCCACAAAGAGTCAGTTCTCTGCTCGGGGCAGCCATGTTCAGGCACCCAGCCTTCATCAGCCCCACCTTCGGAAGGTGAGACTCTTCAGTTTCCCTGCATGTTTGAGGCCTGTTTCGTCTTTCTCCCGTAAATATGAATATTACTCACATGGGGGCTTTTACCATAAACCTCTAGTTAGTTCAGAAATCAAAGTGTGCTCAGGTTCTTATCCTATCTTCCAGAAACTGAACATTTTGAGTAAATGTAGCTTGTTACATCCACGTCTCAATATAACTATCATTTAAATGTTTGATACAAGTTTTGTGGCGGTATTTCTTATATGAGTTCTGACACTGTGACATATTCATATTAACAAAATGGAATAAAAGCGTATACTGTACTGTATATTTTAAAACAGATAAAAATATACCCTGAGCAACAATCAGAGAGTGATGGTTTTCAGTTTCTGTAGCTCTGTAGTTGTTTCTAAACCTTTCAAAATGTAAAGAGTGTCTACACACCCTAACATCTGTGAATTTTACCTCTTATAAAACTTTGAATAATATGCTGAAGGTTTCTGGGCCATTGTGTGGTGTACTGTAGACAGGGCAGGATATTTCACTGGATTGTGGGTCTGAACAGATGGTGGGAACACATCCTGGAGGGGGCACCAGTCCTTCGCAGGGCAACACACACTCACACCTTTAGACACTTTTGAGTTGCCAATCCACCTACCACTACGTATTTTTGGGCCATGGAAGGAAACCAGTGGCGATTGCTCAAAGACTGCAAGGGAAGCTCAGCTTCCCCTAAAATGTAAAAAAATAAGTGATCAAATATATACTGTTGTGTGTACATGTCATTGAATAAATATGCACTACAACGCCCTCAAATTTTGTTCAGAATCAGCTTCTTATCACTGGTAAAGATGCAGCTTTCCTCTCAATCATTCCCGCAGCCTCACAGTGCTTTAAATAGTGCGGATGCTGAGCGTCCACAGAGTTCAATAGCGAAGCAGCGAAGTGCAGCGAAACGAGACAAGCCATTGGATAAATGCTGGGCTTTGTCCCGCCCATCGGATGCTCAGCGTCTCTGGGGGTCTATCGGGCAGTGGGCTGGCCTCGGCTGGCCCGGACGCTCAGCTTCTGCATGATGATTGGATGATATGTCTGAGGCTGGACCCCTTTTTGATTGACAGCGAAATGAGCGAATCAGCGATCCTTTGATGTAAAGATCCGTGGCAGCACAGGTGGACACACTTCACATGGGCCAAGGCCCTTTAAGCAGCCTAGCTCTGCTGGCCATTGAGAGGACACTAGTCAAGTCCCTGGAAAAGACGCCTTTTTGGTACGACAGGGTCAAAGATCATTTTCTTGAAAAGGAATGGAGGGTAGAATTTATGTATATATAAACCAACACATTTTATGATGTAGGCCGAAATTGAGCTTCCCCTCCTTGAAGGACCAGCATCCGCCACTGAAGGAAACCCATGCAGACCCAGGGAGAACACACCAAACTCCTCACAGACATCATCCACATTTTAAACCTTAGTGTTTTAGCCTTCTCTTTTTTTCATTGTTTATTTTTTTATTGCATTTATTTTATCCACAATATTAATTATCACCAGTTCCACCCCTTAACTAGGACTCTCCCAATTACACATGCCCTCTCTGAGACACATGACATCAACTACTGCTTCTATTTATGCTGTTAGGGTAAAAACCACAGAATAAGTCCACACACAGGGAGAGCACCAAATGCATAGATCTGTCACATTAGCTGACAATTTTGAATTAATAATGTCTGCCTTTCTTTTCAGATTCTTCACAAATATGACTCCACTAGCACTGCAGAGATTGCCCCATCCAGCTATGGAGAGTCTGCTTTTGTCTACACCACATATTCCTGAACCTACCTCCTCATCGTCTTTGTCTTCCTCTTCCTTTCCTGTGGACCGGCGTGCATCCAGCATCGCAGCTCTGCGGCTCAAAGCAAAGGAGCATTCAGCTCATTTCAGTCAGCTCAGTGTCCTTGCAGCTGGCACAACTGGAAAAGAAGCCTGATGTCTCTGTATTTACAGACAGAGAAAGAGACCAAAGCCATATTGCACTACAGCATAGAGAATCACACTGGAACTCGACTGAGGATACTAAGCTTTACGGACCAGACTTAGCTATGTGAATGCTTTTACTGATAGATTCAATGCCAAAGGTTCAACTGCAGTAAAATCTTGGCCCACCTCAGACTGCTGTATATCTTCATTATAGTTCATTCAAATTCATTTATTGTATTAATGGACAGAACATTAATAGAATATTCTAATGAATGATTTTGTTTTGTTTTTACCATTTTTTTTATTTGTTAAGGATTAAGGATTGTGTCAGTGGGGATTTAAAAGTAAGCACTATTTTTTTTAACCCCTAAAAAGACAAAAGGTGGTGACACAGGAGAATCACGTTTTACTCAAGAAACTTTTAATGGATTTGAAGAACACTTTTGTAAATGAGATCTGTGAGTGTGAAAAGACTGGTTCTACTAAAGATAAATACAGACACTGCTACATTTTTAAAAACTACATCCAATCCAAGAATCAAGAATCATTTAAGGATCTGCATAATAGATGTGTATATTTGCACATAAACCAAGTTCAACAAAGTGGTCTCATGCCTTTAGTTGGTATTTTATATAACTGCCATCTCTAAAAATGCTATAACTATTGGAAAAGGAAAAAGCTACACAAAGCTTTAGTGGACATAATTGTACATTTTTAAAAAATGAATTTTTATTGCTCTGCTCATGATAAAAAACTGATGAAATATGAAATTAGGCCAAAAATAAAAAGCGACAAAAGATGTTTTTGCAAGTAGCTTTATGCAGGACTATAGGATTTTAGTGGAAGGCAATAGTCAACATTGTCAATTCTGAAAGGATGCAGTGCTTCACTCTGCTGTTTTCCAATGGAAACTAGCTGCTAAAATTAATTAACATTGTTCTTATACGAGAAATTGCGTTCAGACTTGTAAATGAAGTTTTAGACAGAGCAATGACTGTCAACAAAGTTGATGATATTATCAGGCAGCTGAATAACAGGATTTGAAGCCTCTTGAATCCTTGTATTCTAAATTTGTTTCGCCACCATTCACACACATTAAGAAGCTTACTTCATTCCCTGCTTCCAACTTTGCTTTGTTCCCGACAAAGGGTGGATATCAGGGAGAATGGTCCTCTCTTGTAATCCTGGACTTCTTCCAATAGGCTTAAATCCTCTACACTTAAGTCATCATCCAATTAGTTTGGTATATGAAGTGATTTGTCATCTCATAGACTTCCATTCAAACACATAAGAGAAGCACTTTGTCCTATTAGCAACTGCGTTCCCTTACACCAAGCTAATCTATGATGCAATGAATAATAGGAACTGATAAGCACAAATCCCCCTCAAAGGGGGTCTTACACAGTGTTTTGTCCAGCACCCCATTCAGAGTGGGACATGTGAAAAGGTGCAGGGCTTAACATAATCAAATGAATCTCACTAATCTATTTGGGTGCTTCAAGGCTCAAGCTAAAGCTGATCTGTGGAAATGGACATTTTCGCTGTTGGTGTGTAAGAGCTGATGACTTATGGTGCAGAACTGAGGTATAATGGCTTCCTATTGGTGTGCAGGTGTTTCCTTCTTTAAAGTTACTTAAACAATAAGGACAAAGAGAATTAGAACAAAAGAACAGATTTGTTGAGAGATTTAGATGAACTGAGAACTGTGTAGATAATATTATATAAGAAAAGATGTGCTAGAAAATACCATTTCTTACAACGTACCTTCTAAAATTAAGATTAAACCATATGACAGTGTCCAAGCACCATGTGCGCTCATGCCTAAACATCTATGGGCAGATTTTTTGACAACGGCTTTCTCATGCTCCTAATGTATGTATGAGAAGAAAAACGACTTTTGTTTGTACATAGCTGAAGTTTAATTTGCCTTTAAGATTTTATTCACTGTTTGAATTACCACAGAAACTCATTTGTAACTTGAGGTTATTTCATTTTGTAATTGTTTCTGTCTTTACTTTCAGGCAATTAGCAGTCTCTTGAATTTAGAGTGGGTTCATACTTAAATAATCTGAAACAGCCAAAACAAGTCAGTATTACCCAGCTGTAGTACAAGAATAAAGCAATATCCTCATATCAGTTCATCATTTTGAATCTTTGCATGCCTCTTTGCCATTTTTCTGCCATGGGAGGAAGCCTAGCATGTCTGACAAGCCATTTTATTTTATACTCGTTTTTTTCTGACACTAGGGTTTCATAAAAACATTAGACAGGTTTCCAGCACACAAACAGACTGGAGAGCGGCAAATTGTGAGGAAAGTGTTTTTTATTACAACCAAAATATTGCCTTTAATCAACCATTAATATTGTTAAGTATTATCATTATAAAATAATTACTTAAACATCCTCAGTCCACATTGATTGATTTATGTTTTGGAGTTTTAATATACAGAAAACATCAACATATTTAATGAAAGCATTTAATTTGACACTCCAAGAATTGTTTCATACAACTGAGAATTCTGTAAAAAATAGTATGATTGTCAAAAAAAGACATGTATTGAAGAAATTTAATTTCTATACAATAAACACAAGTCAGTTTTTTAAACATTTAAAGCGCTGTCCTGTTTTGTATAATAAAGCCCCCAATTGATAAGAAAGTTTATGTCAGCGGACTATGTTAAGCCTGACAAAAAACGACTGAAACTTATTAGCTGGTAGTGGTGTTAATATTTAATGTATGGGGTCAGCCTACATTTCTTCAATTATAACCTCCCTCAGAGATTCAATATGATCAATTTCAGCTTAATCAGACACTGAGATATAGTTACCTAGCTTTAAAGGTTCCCCCTATAAGTTAATTGGCACCAAGCTTGGTAAGTTCCTCCAAAATCTTGTGAGGTACAATATGGTTAGGTTTTGTCAGATCTGGTGAAAGTGATCCTGATTAACGACAAGATGTGGCCTTATAATCACTTTTTTTGGCAGAGTTTTTACATGGATTCCATGGATCAGAAGATATGCGCCAACACATAAAATGCTGCTATCAACAGTCCTGATGGGTTATACCCACTTGCCTGAGTATTGGGGCAATTCTACACATACCCTCCATATTGGTGCTTCTATATTTGCTCCATAATCACTTTTAGGGGAAAATAAAAGAAGGACAATCAGAGGCAAATACAACAGGGGTCCATAGCACTATGGATTTGGACTCTTATAGGGAGACAAGAAAAATCTCCAAAATATTAATTTTAGGACATGGTTTAAAAAAAACATTTAATTTGTAATATAAATAAGTATAACAATATTTTATTCCAATGTAATTTTGTACTTTTACACTGACGAAAACGCACAGAGTAACTGAAACCTTGTTTTTATTCGGCCTTGTCTACTTGACGTTCACCAAAATATATTATCACTGACCACTGCTGAACTGCCCCATCACCTGCTCTCCACTAACAACACCCACCCCCTCCACCCCCTTACTGCAACTCCCCCCCTACTGCCCCCCCCCCCTTTACCTCCCCCCCACCTACCACCCCTCCGCCACATACACAAATACTTCTATTGATGCTCTCATTTGTGTCCATTATTGCTTCCTTTGAGTCCCTGCAGTGAACAGTGAAGCATGTTAATTCTTGCCCAAATCCCAAATCACAGCAATAGCAGGTATATCTATTGACTGCTTTCTGAAGAGAAGCAATGAGAGATAATTGAGTGCTTTTAAAAGCATTCAGAGTCCCAGGCAGCGTGGTAGCTTTCCTTGCCCATAACCACACATTAAACACAGGTTTTTCTGTGAACCAAATTGCTGTTAGAATTTAAGTTTATTTGAAAATCACATCTGCTCTGAAGCCAGATGATTGATCCTGAAACATTTCAAAAGCTCACTTCCACACCTCAGTTGTTAGCATAAATATATATAAGTACTGTTCATTTATGCAACTAATTTGAACCTATACACAAAACAAGGGTTAAACAATTTGCATTAGCAGCATATAAATGGAAATTTAATCAGAATTTTAACCATGAAGTTTTTTTTAAAAAAACTGCTCTCCTCAATTTTTTTGGTCTTATTTTGGAAGTTTCGATATCTTTGGCCATGTTTGGAAGAGAAAACTAATCACATGCCACATGACTGGCAAATAGTTTTTCCACTTTTTAAAAAAAGATCAATCCGCAACATAACATTTTTTGACAGTGATTATATTTGATATAGATATTTGATACTTTATATTATTTTATTGGCCAATTGTAACGTCTTTTTGAGTCACTGACTCAATATCAGCCATATGAGCCATTTGACTCAATATCAGATAGCCACTAGCCCTGCCTTAAACCAAGGGAGATTCCAAAGATGACTACTTTTAAACACAGAACAGCTCCCTGACACAGAGCATATAATTATTGTATGCATTCTTGCCTTGGTAATGGGGTGCATTTGCTAATGATGCCCTCTGTTCCAAGAGTCACTCCCTGGACCACAAAAATCAGCATGTTTATTTCAATTTTGACAGTTTTTGTGTAGCCAGCTGCTGTTAATTGAGCCATTTTACAAATATTGCAGCTTGGATGTTTAGATAATCATCATCATATAATACTTGATGATTGTCACAAAACAAATTGGAACCAGTTTTTTCTTTTGTCACTCTAAGTATTCTGCATATTCTAGACAAATCATTGACTTTGAGTATGAATGGTTACCTATCCCAGTTTAAGACAAATGCTAGAAATGGAGAACACTTGCAGGTCTCTGGCTACTCTTTACTGAAACATCTACTGTAAAATTATCTGGAATGACTTATCTGGCCACAGATTTTTTCATGATCTGTTATCGTTTCTGTCTAGCTCTGTGTCTTTTATGGTATATTTGCATTTTTTTCCATGCTTGTCAGCTGTAGCTTTCAGGCAGACATGTAACTGAGCTCACAGGTGTTTCCTATTGTGTCTGGCTATTTAAGCTCTGTATTTTCTCTCTCTCTCTCTCTCTCTCTCTGTGCATTGGTTCGTTCCTTTGTTCTCTAGTCTTTGTTCTTGGCCTTAGATTTCTCTTAGTAGTGTATGTTTGCATACGTTTCTGTTTTTATTAATTTTCACCACCTCAATAAATACTTCCATCCTCTCATTTCCTGTGATCAATTACTGACAATGTTTTGCACCAGTTTTGGAAATCCCAGAGGCTAGCTGACAGCAGTATTATCTTAAACACTTTTTTTATTTCCCAAACTTGGCCTAGTTGCCTAGTTCTGTCAAACAGAGCTTAACTGTTATATAGAATATCTAACACGGCATACAAACCTTATCAAAGCACTATCTTTTTTATTTTTAAGGAGATTGTATATAAATTGTCCAACCTTCCAACAATTGTTATAAAGGTATGCATATTGTTTCTGTCCAAAAACATGTATCTCAAACACAGCAGATGTCCTTCACATTGTGGTAAAATAGAAATGCTCCAAAATTATTTGGAATAAAATCTTTTTTACACTGACTTCCTGAAACTTAAAAAGGCTTTTCTTGTGAAGTTGGAGGTGCGTGTTTTTAATTGGACAACAATAAATGTGTAGGGCATGGGTAGGCTAATGGCCTATTGAAAATATTTGAAGTCAGTCTGCTGGTGGGTAAATTCACAATATATACACCACTATTAAATGAACATAGTCATTTTGTAGAGTTGAGTTTGATTGTTTTTGCAGGAGTAATTATACTGATGTTTAAAATGTACAGACTTAGACCTGCTGAGATATTTGTCTCGATATGGAGGGTGACTAGATATTTTAACAGTCTTTGCATTCAGATTACAGAGTACAAAGTAGAGACAATCACAGAAGCATGTTTCCACATATTCTATCATATCACGTGCTATGTTCACAGGGTCATTACAAAAAAATTCCACAGTAAAATGTATCCATCTTCAGGATATCAATAGTCTGTTATATTGTGTCTTTAGTGAGCCTTTCAGACTTTTGAAAATAAAGAGATAATATCCGCGGAAGGAAGCTAAACGTGTAGTTTTTCCACGGTGTGGAAGTTGTGCTGTGTCGTTACAGAATACGACAGAATGCAACTACTGCACCATTTAATGTGAAAGAGAAAACCCAAATTAATCGATTGCTTATCCTTTGTATCCCGGATGTGTATCTGAATTTTTAAACTCGTATTTTTGTATCTGAATTTCATCTTTCGAATTTGAGCAACTACGAAATATATTGTTTGAATTTTTTGAGATTGATTTTTTTTATCTGAATTCATTAACCTTGAATAATAACAGTGAAAATGTGTTTTTGAAAAATCATGAGTTCAATTCAAGAGCAATTATATTCAGATGCATAACTTTGAAGCACAATATTCAGAGGTGGAAATATGAAGACTTAAATTCAAAAGCAGCAAAATTCAGATGCATAATTTCAGTGCAAAAAAAATCAGTGCTACAAATTCAAGGGTGGTAATATTTCAAAGTCTGATGACAGATTTGCTTCCATATACTACTGTCAATACAATGCAAAATTTGTTTATTCCATTGCATCTTTAATGCATGATATATTTTGTTTTCCATATAAGAGAAGGGTGCACATGTCCAGAATACAAGAAGACATTGAGATTCAGAACATGAAACAAATCTGATCTACATGTAAAACATCAATGCTATCCACCCACTCGAGGTTCAAGCAGTTTACTGGAAAGACGATTTGAAACACAGCATGTGGTGCCAGTCTTCTTGAGAAGTCAGAATTTATGTTTCTAGTTCTTTGTAATCATTTGCAACTCATTTCCCAGCAAATGTATCTGAACCTGCATTTTCTGCCTCCTCTCACTCAATCCAGTCTCTCCTTTAGGAGCCATCTGACATCCCAAGTTGCAAAAACATGGGTGATAACAGAAGTTTACTTTTTGATACAGGACTGTGCATAACAACCTTTTACTCTCACTCACTGAAGTGCCCACACTAAATACTGATTGACTCTGACAGACTCTTTATAGAGAACAGGCCAGAACCCTCTCTGTTTTGAATGCACTTCATATGCACTCGAGGGGAACGCGTTACCAAAAGGCAGGCTCCCACATCAGGTATGGCATTTTTCTCCTCTCCCTCTCTTTCCCACACGATTGGAAAAAAATGTCTGTGTTCTAGATTTGGGATGTCTGCATCTTGACACTTCTGCAAATGAAGAGTTTCAATCCAAGTCATATTCAACTCATTTTAATAAACTCCCATTTGTTGAGAATGGTAAATGAATCATGATTAGTACTGACATTTCTTGTGTGTGTGTTTAATTTATTACAGTGGAAAAAAAAATAAATGTCTATAATAATATATAAATTAGCTTATAAGGAACTTTGAAAGCCAACCCTTCAAATATAATCAGCATTTCTCCACCTTCTGGATGGAAGTGAACTTTTATTTTGGAATATTGTTACCGTTTTCTCAGTTCACAGCAAAAGTTGTGAGAAAAGGTATTGTATTTTTTAGCTGTTTCTGTAAAAAATGTTTAGATGTATAATATTATTGAGAGTATGTTATTTTGGTTTTTAATGTGTAGGACACCGAAAAACTAGGGTGACCAGACGTCCTCTTTTACCTGGACATGTCCTCTTTTTTAGACTTAAAAAATGTCCAGGCGGAATTTCACAAACGTCCGGGATTTTGTTTTTCTAGAGCTTACATAGAACTTCAAGAAGCGTTTTGTTCACAAACTAGTCCCTCCCTCTCCTACTCCGATCGAGTGAGAAGGGGGAGTGGTGAAGTAGCCTAAAATCTTCGGATTGCACGGTCTGACTGTAGAGCTACCGTTATTGGTCGATAGCCTTCTCTGTAAACATTTAATTGGTCAGTCTGCATGTCAGTAGTCCTTGTTTACGTCAGGCAAAGCTCATGTACCTACCTCACCTGGAGCAGCTATGCAGAAATGTAAATGTAAGTTCTCGGATTAATTAAAAAAGAAATTCCCATGCTTTGTGTAGCAAATAAAAGTGTAAAGGACCTAAAAGCACACATAGGTTCAGCTAAGTATACAACGGCAGCGAGGGGCGAGAGCTCATCACCCTTAGCATTGGTGTGACATTCTGTTTTGGTTAGGTCTGTCTCCAGTCAAAGAAAGAGAAGCCTGGCCTTGTGTAAGTGTAAAAGATGGCTACATAACTGGTCATAACCGGTATCTCTTGGGTGCCAGTCTTGGGAGTATTTTAACCACTAATGCCATTTACAAAAACTCTGGGATACTGTGCTAAATGCAAATAAAATAGAATGCAATAAATTACTTCAACGCTATATTTACATACTGGATTCCAAAATAGTTGGGACACTAAACAAATTGTGAATAAAAACTGAATGCAATGATGTGGAGATGGCAAATTTAATATTTTTTATTTTTTTGATAAAGTCAATATTTTATTCGTAATAGAACATAGATGACAGATCAAAAGTTTAATCTGAGTAAATGTAACATTTTAAAGGAAAAATATGTTGATTTAAAATTTCACAGTGTCAACAAATCCCAAAATATTGGGACAAGTAGCAATAAGTGGCTGGAAAAAGGAAATTGAGCATATAACGAACAACTGGAAGACCAATTAACACTAATTAGGTCAGTTGACAACATGATTGGGTACAAAAAGAGCTTCTCAGAGTGTCAGTGTCTCTCTGAAGCCAAGATGGTAAAAGGATCACCAATTCCACCATTGTTGATCAGAAAGATAGTGCAGCAATACCAGAGTGGTGTTACCCAGCATAAAAAAGCAAATGTTTTTAAGTTATCATCATCAACCGTGCATAACGTCATCAAAAGATTCAGAGAATCTGGAACAATTGCTGTGCTTAAGGTTCAAGGCCATAAAACTCTACTGGATGCTCGTGATCTCCGGGCCCTTAAACATCACTGCACCTAAAACAGGAATGCCACTGTCAAGGAAATAACAGAATGGGCTCAGAAATACTTCCAGAAAGCATTGTCAGTGAACACAATCCACCGTGCCATCCGCCGTTGCCAGCTGAAACTCTACAGTGCAAAGAGGAAGCCATTTCTAAGCAAGCTCCACAAGCTCAGACATTTGCACTGGGCCAGGGGTCTTTTAAAATGGAGTGTGGCAAAATGGAAACTGTTCTGTGGTCAGATGAGTCACGATTTGAAGTTCTTTATGGAACACTGGGACGCCATGTCATCCGGACCAGAGAGGACAAGGATAACCCAAGTTACCCAAGTTCGTTCAGAAGCCTGCATCACTGATGGTATGGGGTTGCATGAGTGCTTGTGGCATGGGCAGCTTGCATGTCTGGAAAGGCACCATTAATGCAGAGAACTATGTTCAGGTTCTAGAACAACATATGCTCCCATCTAGACGTCATCTCTTTCAGGGAAGACCCTGCATTTTTCAACAAGATAATGCCAGACCACATTCTGCAGCAATCACAACATCATGGATACGTAGGAGAAGGATCTGGGTACTGAAATGGCCAGCCTGCAGTCCAGATCTTTCACCTATAGAGAACATTTGGCGCATCATAAAGAGGAAGGTGCGACAAAGAAGGCCCAAGACGACTGAACAGTTTGAGGCCTATATTAGACATGAATCGGAGAGCATTCCCATTTCTAAACTGAAACTGGTCTCCTCTGTCCCTTGACGTCTGAGTGTTGTAAGAAGAAGGGGGGATGCCACACAGTGGTAAAAAATGGCCTTGTCCCAACTTTTTGTTGACGCCATGAAATTTTGAAACAACATATTTTTCCCTTAAAATGATACATTCTCTCAGTTTAAACTTTTGATCTGTGATTTGTGTTCCATTCTGAATATAATATTAGATGTTGGCACCTCCACATCATTGCATTCAGTTTTTATTCACAATTTGTTTAGTGTCCCAACTTTTTTGGAATCTGGTTTATAATTAAGTATTTCATTTTAATTGTGTATTTTAAAAACTACAAAAACATTATTTCACATGTTAGAACTGAGAAATGTGATTGTTTTATGAAAAATGCATGGACATTTTGAAATTAATGTAAGCAACACATTACAAAAAGTTGGGAAAAAAACAAAAAGTTGGTAAATTTTGTTTTGAAAACAAACAAACAATAAACCCTTAGATTAACTAGCAGCAGGTCAGTGACATGTTTTTGGTTTTAAAAAGAGTGAGACATATTGGCAATTTAACAATTAATTTAATTCACTTAACAAACAGGAGCCTGGAAGAACAGGAGTGTGGAAGAACCATACACAGCCACAACAGCCTGGCATTTCTTCCTCATGCTGGTCACCAGTCTGGTCACACACTGCTGTGGGATAGCATCCCATTCTTCAACCAGTATTTGTTGCAAGTCAGCCAGTGTGGTTGTGTTTGTCACTCAGGCATGAACAGCACGCCCAAGCTGATCCCACAAGGGTTCAATGGGGTTGAGGTCAGGACGCTGGCAGGCCATTTCATCCTCTCCACTCCCAAATTCTGGAGGTAGTCTTTGATAAACCCCATTCTGTGGAAGTGAGCTTTGTCATCTTGAAGGATAGAGTTTGGTCCCAGACTGTGGAGATTAGGGATTGCCACTGGTTGCAGAATTCCATCTCGATATTTCTCTGCATTGAGATTGCCTCCAATTATGACAAGCCTCGTTATTCCAGTGAGGGAGATGCCGCCCCACACCATCACACTTTGACCCTACGATCCAAAGGCCGTAGGCAGAATCTGGACTCATCGCTCACCGCTGAACATAACGTTCCTCAACTTGTTCAGATTCCAGTGCACGTGTTGCCAATACCAGCGCAAATGAGCCTGACAGTGAAGGGCAGTCATGGCAGGCCTCCTGGCAGCCCGATGAGACTGGAGTTTGACTGCGTGCAGTCTGTTCCGGATTGTCTGGGCAGAGAGCCATCTGCCATATCATCCTGCAAATCTGTAGAAGACAGCCTACAGTACAGGGTGAGGAAACGATCTTCTTGGGGTGTCATCTTCTTTGGATGTCCATTTTGTGGCCTGCCCTGACATCCCCCACTATACAGAACTTGGCCTTCAATTTGGAGATGGTACTAGGGCTTACTCCAAATAATGCCTCAACTTGGTTTTGCGAAACCCCAGCTTGAAGTTGCCCTATCGCACGGGCCATATCCAGACCAGTCAAACGTGGCATGCTGATTCTTGGAGCAGACACCTACTGACCACTGTAGCAGAGCCCATGCTCATAGGTGCTGCCAATCAGGGGGTACCAGAAACTCAAACAAGTGTCAGTAGCAACAGCAAAATAACCTGTTTGACAATGGCAGAGAAGATTTGGCAAATTTTTCATGGGCGCAGTTCACATACTCAGCTCTACTGCTCATCCCACAAATGCATGTTCCTTACAAATGTGGCACCATTTAAAAGGGAAATTAACAGGCTTTCCAACGATACAAGATTTATTGCCAAGGAGCACTGTTACAATAAAGAAATAATCTACCAAACACAAATTTGCTTACTTTTTGTGTTAAGTTTATATCCATTTAACAATAGTAAACATTATTCTTAATTTTTGAATTTTTATTAAATAAAACATTTTCCGATTATATTCAGTAAAACTGTTAATGCAGAAATTGCACATAACACTTTGAAATATAATACACCATGTTATTTAAAGTTTGTATCACTTTTACTTCTCAGGTATTGATGATTGTTTATTAGCAGTGTCCCTTAATGATTTATGGAATATTGTCTAAATGGAACATATCACAATTTCTGTCCACAATTACTCATGAGATTCACACATTTCACACCAGAGAAATGTGCTCATACCACTAATTATGCATCGTCTGTGTTTTGTTTTTGGTTGGTTTTTACATTTTTTTTCTTACTGCGTAATGTTCGTAGCAATTTAATCCTATGGCAAAATTTCATTCTTCAGCAGGTCCTCTTCAGTTATAAATAAATTTATAATTTGTAATTAGTGTTTTATGTGTATATTTAATTCTCTCTTTCTCACTTTTCTGTGCTGTGTTGGTTCTGACGTGTTTTCTCTAAGCCCATTTGTTTTACAAATTTGTGCTTTAGATATACGCATTAAACCAGCATTCGACAATTGCAAATGTAATTGCTTTATGGAAAGCCCAATTTCTCTAGTTTGAGAGAAAAAAATTAGTTTCTCTAGTTCACTCTAATGGCGAGCTAACAGGTGATAAAGATTCTGTTGTTCGAGCAATGCTCTCAGTTCCAAATGACTAAACTAATTAATTGTGAAAATTGCTCAGCACTAACTGAGCTGATATATTTTTTTATTAAATTTAATTGAACATCAGCTAATACAGTATAATCCATTATGTAAACAATATCTGTCTTTTCTTTCTTTTCTGTTTCTGAATCAGGTTTCAGCCTTAAAATATATATCTTTCTGTCATCATCTGTCAGTTGCCAACTGCTCACTCACACTCTTTTTCTTCAGAGAAACTTGAAATTTGATTTATGATATGATCCCTGCTGGGTTTCCAAACATTCCAAAAGCTGATAGTACACAAAGCCTCAATCATTCGCCACCATATCTGTTCCAAAAGATGACACCACTATGTCTCTGAGAAACAGTATGAGGATGTTTCTAGGCACATCTGTTTTTGTAAATGCTGTCCTCACCCCTCACCTTCAGCTCTTGCCTATTCTGAACCTGATTGGGGTCTTTAGTTTTCACTGTGGTCCTTGTGTTCATTTTATAGGGAAGAAACTATTTGCATTTTCATTCCCAAAAATTAAGATACCTCAGTGGGTCTTGGCTCAGAATCATAATTCTTGGAAATGCTATAGAAATTTTACCTTGGCTTATGTGAATGGTTCGTAACACTTACTCATCTCATTCACAGGATTAATACAAGCCCCTCTGAAAGGCCCTTTATGGAATCAAAAGTGTTTATTTTTCACTGTATTTAAAAATTTTCAGAAAACAAAACCTCTTTGGCACATATTTGTGGTAAGCATTTTAATCAAGGTGGAAAAAAGATGTTGTTAACCTTACGTTTACTTTTAAACAGTCACCTTTCTTGACAGAACAGTGTAGTACCAAAGACCATCTTTCATGTATTTAATTTCCAGTCAATGCTGCCATTTAAATATTTTTTTTCATGAGATAAGATTGGTCATAGATAAGGTGATGCACTTTCAAAAAAGATGATAACATAAAATAACATTTAATAAATAAACAATTTTGTCAAAATAGAATTCACAAAAGGCATTAAAATGTCACTTAAAACCATGCAAGTCTTGGTAGACTACAAAAATAAATATCACCATCATAAAAACAACAGTTAAAGGTGGTTAAACTGAAAGAAATATAACGTTCATTCTTGCTTCAGATCTGAAAAGAATTCACAGATTTTTATGTCCAGCCTTACAAGCTAAGTACTGTAAGCAAGTTATTACATTGTCATTGACTCTTCCACTGACTATAAAGATGCACTTTGTATTTCTCCATTTACAGTCTGGAGTCTATTAATTGCTCTGCAGATATGTTAGCCATTTTCACCCAGGTTTTCAGTGGTCAGGACCCACACAGAGCAGAGTGGGTCAGACTCAGAGGGCTGCTGGAGCTTTTAAACACTGTACCCACTCAGTGGCAAAGTTCACCTTGTAGATGCAAAGTTAGTAATGCAGCTCACCTGTTGCTACACAGTTAGTGTAAGTCATTCTTTAGTCCTTCATCAGTGGTTACAGGACATTGTGGGATGGACCTGAATCTGAATCTCAGTCCAGCAGTGACACTGAGGTGTTTCCAAACTTCAGCAGAACTGCTGTGTCTGATCCACTCATGTCAGCACCACACACACCACCACCACCATCACCACATCAGTGTCACTTCACTGCTGCTAAAATCATCAACCACCCAAATAATACCTGATCTGTGCTGGCCCTCCTGGGGGGACCTGAAGCAAAGAGTGAGCTGAAAAAATGCTAAGAAAGCATGCACAGCAACAGAACGACTACAGTCTGTAATGAGTGTAAGAATAAATGTAAGAACAAGGCAGTAATTTTAATATTATGGCTGATCTGCGATTATAAGACGGTTTCAATTATTCAGAGTATTTTGTAGAAGCTTTGTTAAAGTTCTCTTGTCCTCTTAACACCAAACACCCAGCTCTCTCCATCAGCCAGCTATTTTTTCATTGGATGTTGTACAGGTTAAATGTCAGTGCCTCGTCACCTTTTTGCGAGACGGCTTCATGTAGGGGCTGGGAACAGACAAGCCCTCGGCTCACACTTCATCGCTTTTTTCTCCCTCAATCTCACTCCTTGTCAAATCAGTCTCCATTGTAACAAATGACACCATTTGGCTGAGATGGAATCATTTTCAAAAGTGATTTCCAGTCTTTCAAAATCAGCCATGGCAAGTCAATCAGCTGGAGCACTCAAACACTCTCCAGTGTGATTACCCGCCAATGGGGGGATTTGCAGGGTTATGGGGGTCCTACGCTCTGGGAAGGTTAGTTAACACGCTTCTCTTCAGTTTTTTTCTTTCCTAGCTTGGAATGAGACTGTAATGGTGGCGGGTTATGTCAGTGGGGGAATTTTCGAGTAGCCACAGCTTAGTTGATGACAAATTTGACACTTGTTTGGAAAGCCAGGATCCTATGCAAAAGAAAAACTCATACTACTGAAGAGAGTGGTGAATATCATGATATTGGAAAAGCAGATTACTAATCCCTCAGCCTGTTCCAGTCCAATACATATCCCATCAGAGCAACATTTCCTATGTAAACAAATCTATTCCACTGAAAAAAACAGTAATAGGCATCATGAATGTTTCTCTTCTGGTTCAAGACACAATCTTGGAAAGAAAATGGTCTTGAAACAGATTTGTACCATTTCGGGCTGTACCCTAATATGTTTCTGACATTTGACATTCTCTCATGTTTATATATAAATGTACAGTGGACAACTGTGTTCATCTTCCTTCTATTTGACTAGGAACATAAGAGAGGGGAGATGGTGGGGGGTTGGGAATCAATTCCAGCACATGTCAGCTCATTGGGAGAAAATAGCTCCACAATTGCATAATTGCGTCACTCAGTGCCTAATGCAGTGAACAGGAACAGCCCTGCAATGAATTCCACACAATTTAACCTAACAACCAAGGCATGTTGCACACCAAAGATCATTCATAGCAAACCACCAGAGGTACTATTTCTCTTTACATTTCTGAGATATTTTTAAAAATAAAGGTTCGTAAATGTTTGACTTCGAAGTAGAATACTATGACAACCTCTGCTGTAAAAATCTCTTTAAACTTCAAACTCACATATAGTGAGTTTTTTCAGGGCATCAAAATATATCACTTTAAAGTGAGCAAACAGGGAGAACACAGCAAACTCCTCACAGTGAGTGACCCAAGGTGAGGATTAAACCCAGGTCCCCAGTACGCCAAGCTCTGTGTGAATTTAAATGGTATTTTTTGGGGGGTAAAATATTTTCTTCAAATGCTTGTGCAGAGTGATGCCTTTAGAAGTCAGAAGATACAAATCATTGCAATGGAAAACAGAATTTGTATCTTAAATCATAATGATTAGAGCTAAATATAAACTGTTACTGAGAAAAAGATATAAACAGAAGCTAAGGGGCACAGCAGGTAGTGTCACAGTCACACAGCTCCAGGGACCTGGAAGTTGTGGGTTCGAGTCCTGCTCCAGGTAACTGTTTGTGAGGAGTTTGGTGTGTTCTCCCCGTGTTAGAGTGGGTTTCCAATTTCCTCCCACTGTTCAAAAACACATGTTGGTAGGTGGATTTGCGACTAAAAAATGTCTTTAGGTGTGCGTTAATGTGTGTGTGTGTTGCCCTGTGAAGAACTGGCGCCCCCTCCAGGGTGTGTTCCTGCCTTGCACCCAATGATTCCAGGTAGGCTCTGGACCCACCGCGACCCTGAACTGGATAAGGGTTACAGATAATGAATGAATGAATAATGAAATATGCAGCAAAACACTGAAACTGGGATGTGGAGTATGGTTTTATGGTCTGATAAATCTAAATTTGTAATTTCTTGTGATAATGTGCACAACTGTATAATCGACCAAATTCTCAGTCTCAGTTTTGTGGAAATATATCCTCCAGATGTATTTGAAAAACAGCAGATATTTGGAAAAGACGGAAGCCATAGAAAGGCTTCTGTGCAATATTCTCTTAAATAAATATTTTGTTTGATTTACTGCAAATATCATGAACCTAATGCCAGATTTTACTGGGAATTATATGCTGAACAGCCACTAAATTAAATGACCTTCTGACCTCTCATTTTCCATTTTACCATTTTCTTACTGCATATATGCACTACAATTGCAAACTTATTCTGTATCTGTATCTATATATTTGTGTTCTTTGTTTGCCCCTTTCTCTATTTTTCAGTGGTCAGGTCCCCCATAGAGCATTTATTAACTGGGTGGTGGATCATTCTCAGCGCTGCAGTGACAGTGATGTGGTAGTGGTGTGTTTGTGTGTGTTGTGCTGTTGCGAGTGCATCTCAGACAGCATTGCTGTTGGAGGTTTCGACTGTGAATTTAGACCTGTCATTGCACTGGTCAATTTTGTTTTGAGAAGCTAAATAATATTTGTTATTGTTTTTCATATCTCTTTTTACTCAAAGATTTGTTCCTTTGGTCTTCTGTAGTAAAGGGTTACCCTTTTATCTTTTGTTTTTGGCTGCCATTCTTTGGTGGATTTTCCAATTTGGCCAAGCAGTGGCTGTAATATATAAGCTCATTAAACAAATTGTTGTACAGACGAAGCCTTGATTGCTTTGTGAAGGAGGCCTGTTCCTGCCTCTCCTTTATCAACCTAATTCTATTCATCTCTTAGCCCTTTCCTTGACACAGGATCATCACTTTCTTTCTCTTCTTCTCCCCTTACATGCTCCTCATCTCTCCCAGCTGCTGTCTGCTGGCAAGCAGGCGTAATTGCCATAATTTGTTAAATGCCATGGCAACTCCTGGTAAAGCCAGAGGTAAATACGTAGCTCTTTGTGTGCCTGCGTTACTTCTGCTGGACTGGGCGGCGGCGTCCTTGTGCTAATGCATATTTACTTTCTCGGCTCTCAGAATAGCAGGCTGTGCTGGTGGAGGCTGTAGAGGGGTGTCCAGTGGTGTTAAATTGCCCCACTGATTAAATAGTACACTGCCTTTGGACTGGGCACTCGGCAAACACCCCCAAATATGTTCACTGTCGCTATGTAAACGTCAACATGCCTTTCTCATCCTTATAAAGGAGGAAGAGGGGGAGGGCCACCTGAGAACAAGACCTTCATCTCAGTGATTTGCTTTCTTTGACTAATTTGTCCCTATTTATTTTCACTAAGCTGCATTCCTTTGAAAGGGAGAGACCTAGAGGTGGAGGCCAAAACTTCAACAGATATATTTTTAAATTGTCATCAGATTTCTCTTAATGTTTCAGTCTAGTTATTTGCTCTGATTCCTGAGCTTGCTATATCTGCACTTTCCTATACAGCTTTAAGTGGTCTTCATTCAGCCCCTATTCAATTCCTTGCCTGGGCTTCCACACTGCAACTTAATAATAATTGCCCCTGGGCAGGATTCCAAACATTTCATTAATCCATCTTTACATTTACGTGGCATGTTGGGAGTCTTGCCCAATGTCTCTTATAAGTAAAGTGTGGTTGTTTAGGCAGGGAATTGAATAGGGAATTAATGCAACCTAATCCCGTATCAAATACACAATTGAATATTGTTAAAAAGGTAGGTTAATGCAGGGTTAGGAGTCTTACCTAAAGACTTTGCTATAGAGGGACTTTTCTGCCCAAGCAGGGAATAGAACATGTTTGTTGTGTGGAAGGTACCAGTTTTAATATATCAGATTCCAACCGATCAGCTTATTATCAAACCCTCTATGTGTTGAATTATAAGTATTAAATATTTACTAAACAGGGGGTCTCCAGGACCAGATTAAATCCTTTGGTCTTTAAAAAAAGAACTGGAGACTAACTGAGCTGTCCTGATAAGACTAATTATGCCAGTACAATGACAGGGTCCTACAAATAGTCATACCTGTTCAACAATGTAGATCACCAAGGCCTTGCCAAGATCGAAAGTCAACTGGGTCAGTTTACAGGTCTTGAGGAATCTACACTCTAAATTTTTTATTAAGAGTGATGACAAGTGATGGGTTTTTAACCCTTAAACACCAAGCCTCACTGCAAGTCTTATTTTTCTGTAACTTCTGGGACTACAATACAAACTTACCAAGCCACACACAAACTGAGAACCACTTAAGAACCTCTGTTAGAGTGTACTTACCTTGTGTTTTAAGGCCTACTGATGACCATCTTCAAGATTTAATTCTCTCCTCATCCAAGGAGATATCTGTGTGAATCTGATATCTGGGTGAATTAACCTGAACATGTTTGCTTGTGTCTCAGTGAGATCATCATTATTGTCAGGCTTTTTGTTTATGGATGCTAACAGGTGGATGCTAACAGCTCTTTCAAACTAATCCTCAGACACCAGCACGTGTGCTTATTGTCCAATTTACACTTTTAAATCACTTTTTTTCTTTTTCTTCTACAATTTGCAGCCGTGTCCAGAAATTCTTGAATCAAATTAAGTTACATTACTCTTTTGCTTAGTTTGGAATATAGACACCTTTTGTACATTTCGCTGGTTGGCTAAAATCACACCATGAGCAGCATCACTCACATAAACCAAAGCTCAGGGGGCTGAAGCACTTTATACACTTCTGATCATTACACTTGCCATTGGACTTGGTGTCTATGTGCATCTGCTCTCCCATTTCATGAGCTCATTTCTATGGACAATACCTACACAGACATTAATGGAAAACTAGGTAACATCTGGTATTTTACTCCATTGTCTCCCTGCTACGGGTCGGTGAAGCATCACAATGATGTTGATGTTGTAATTTTAAGGTGCAAGTATTACCTAATGTTCCTTTAAACATCTGTGTTAATAAGGGGTGTCTTTAAACTGCTTGACATATTGTGTTCCTACTAAGGTTCACTTCAGTGTGATGTATAAGTATAATTGTGTTAATGTGGAAAACCAGATGAAGCTCATTCATTATCACAAGCACAAGTGTGTGATAACTTGTATGTGGTTGGTGTGACTGTGTAAAGGAGCCTCCTGACATGGGTCATTTGAGTCTGAAGGTCATATTTAACTACGCATATACAGAATATATATGCTTTCATAGCCACAAAGGTCCTACTCAACAAAGATCCTGACTGTGTATGTGTCTGTGTGTCTGTATGTCTGTGTGCAAAAGTGTGTGTATGTGTGTCTGTGAGAGGTTGGTTTAGGGGGCTCAGTACGATTGCTGTTGACAGCATGCAAGTAGTCCAGGGCTCCACTTGCAGGCACTAGATTAGCACTATTATTTCTGACCAACATAACCCACCTGTCCAAATCCTTCTGTTCCGGAGGTCACCCCCATATACCCACATACCATACACAAACAAATCACTTCCAGCCCCTAGAGCCACTCACAATTTGCTTTTGGACAATGTCAGAACATGTGGCCCAAATATAAATATATAGCATTAGTTCAAAAAGACATAGTGACTGGTTTCACATGTCCTGGAGCAAATATACTTGCCTTGCCATTCCAGCTTGGTGTGACTGTCAGATTCTTAGCTGATGAGCGAATCAAGCAATAACATATTTCTATATTTTTCTAAAACATGCATACATTCACAAATATTCACTCAAAGCAAATACATCTAAAGCATGCTCGCTACTCAGAAACAGAACAACAGCAACTTCACCTGGGAGAAAAACATTGCACATCTATTTTGGTGAACTGTACATCACATAGAAAACATTCTCACACATGACAGGACATATTTGACAGTTTTGGACAAGACAGAGGAGAGCTCTGGTGTTTAAGCAATGGGGTAATGTGTGTCTGCGAACATATTTGTTGACAAGGTCAGATTCATTTGAGAGACAGTATCATGTTCTGAAATTAAAGCCTTTCCCAACATCTCTATCCAAAGCTTTTACTTTGTATGTACTATATTTATATTCAGATTTTGCAGGCTAAGCAGTCATCAAAAACCAAGACTATTGTTCCTCTGCACTTGCCATTACTTGTATGAAACATATGCTTTTTGAGATATATTACACAAATCATCCATTCACTTACAATAACTTTTTAATAGTTCTCGGCTATGATGTATAATAGTAGTGGGGAAACTAGTGATATAGGGATATTATTAAAATATATATAATAAAAAAATACTGTACAAAGCCATTTCCAGAAAAGGAATGAAAATGATCTGTAATTTGTCTCCAACACTCTTAAAAACATTTGAAAGATGCAAAGTAAGATTTTAGATTTTACAGAATATTTAAGCTTTAATCATTTCAAAACATTTCACCTCTATGTTCCAAATAAACATTTTGAAAGAACTGTTAAACACATTAAACAAAGCATTTCTCATTTCATGATTACAGAAAATATAGGTATTCCACCAACTAACTTACATAATGTTGTTAAAATTCTCACTAGAGTGAATTTAGTGTAGCCTTTAAAAATAAGTTAAACATAAACATAATGCCTAAAATGACCTAAAATGTAACTGTTCACACAATATTGTCATAGCAATTATTGCTATTAAACTCACACAAGGGTGTATTTCCATTGATTTGCAGTTATTATTACACAACAAACTTGACTTTTTACTAATGGTGCCCTCTTGTGGAAAGACTTTACCCTGCTAAACAAGATTAAGTAATAAAGTGTGAGTTAATGAGCACGAGTGTTTGAAAGCATGAACAAGAAAATGGAGAGGAGAGTATTTATTTGAGTAAGTGAGGGCATGAGTGAGAGTGCTTTTTTATCTTAAATGGTTCTTTAAAGGCCATTGCATTGAATGTTGTTTACATTCAATGCATTCAACCATGTTTTGTTTATTGCATCTAATAAATCCTTTTAGTACCTTTTTATTTTTGCTGTTTTTAATCAGTCCAATAAGGCCGAGTTAAACTTGTTAAGGATCATTCTTTCATAGCTGTTCACACTTTTAATGTGAGGTTGGTTTAGTACTCTACTTGCATGTGTATCTGATTTTACTATCTCTCATTCAGTTAGGTTTTACAGTCTCTCTTCTTAGCCAGAAGAGGACTCACAGCTGTAGCATGTCACCTGTCAATTGGCTGAATAAAGAGAGTTGGAGGTGCAGTGAAGAGAGAGGGAGATATGCTCTGATGAGTGACATTGCAGAGCCTCTGTCCTAATGAGGTGGAGAGGACGACAGGAATGGTGGGGTAAGAGGGAGAGAAAGAAAGAGAGAATCTGTATAGAGATGAGTCTCACTCTCCTAAAACAAATGCAAGCATGTTCCTAGAATTATACTATGAAGCCAAAGGTTTTCAGAAATTTCCACTTGCTTTACACTGAAGCGAGTGTTCATACCCAAATCAGTCATTGCTGCAGTTTAACTATTTTAATCACTGTTCAAAAACCTTTGGAGGGCCCCTTTTTAAGTAAGGAACCATCAAAATGAATTCCAGATGTTTAAATATGTAATGACATGTTACAATGGCAGATTGACAGCACTGCCTCTGGAGTTCTGGGGTTAACCATTAACGATGCTATGTTTCCTTTTTCTTAATGAATGAGGCGTAGGTGGGTGCTGAGTGACTCTACTGCTGCTGCTAATTAGATTCCTCTGTGGTGTAGGCCATGTTAAAATGACCCCAACACTCATTAACCTCATCCAGTCACTGATAGTATGTTTCATCAGCTGAGAGAGAGATAGAGAGAGAGAACACATGCCTTGGCTTTGGCAGTGATATGTTGCACTATTATTTATGTCCATGTACCACATCTGAAATGAACTAATCTGGATGCAAACCAACACAATACTCCAGATCAGGTTGCAGCAGTTACAGAAAAATGACTGAACTGATAGAGAGACAGAAGGACAAAAAAGAGAACAGACAGCAAGACAGAGTGAGAGAAAGAGAGATGCTGAAAGACAAGCAGTTTGTCCATGGCCTGTGAGTGTAAATGTGAGTGCTCGGTAATGTGGGGGTGATGAGGTGCTGCTTTAAACATATGCCAAACCCACCACATACTACTTCCAGCATTACAACAGGGAATATTTTGTGAAGGGAAGCTCCATTATATCTGAGAGAAATGGTGAACCATATAAAAGACACAGTCACTAAAACCCTCTATTACCACTTGAAGAGAGCATTTATATTAAAAGCCATTGTGTTATGTCTGTATCACAGAAAACTAGAGGAGCATTGAAGTAAGCGGAGGCATAAAAGCAGGTATTTGCACTTTGATTTATAATGATATTGAATAAGTCACACAAGCAACTGACCAAACTCACCTCAGTTGCCTTGAGGGTTTTCCTCATTTAAAATGGTGAAGGAGATATTAATGATGAGATTGCATAAGATAAAATCTACTTGTATAATGGAGGGTAAAGGCAAAGGAACAACAATCTTAAAAGGTTGTCAAACCTGTAGTCCAATCATGTATTCAGTTTTTCTAACTGCTTCATCATCACCAGAATCACACTGGGTTCGGGGCCTATCTAGAGTCTATGGGTAATAGATAGAAACACACCCTGGACAGGGCCTATAGGATTGGACCTATAATCCTGGAGCTGTGTGACAGTGACACTACCTGTTAAAAAATTTTAATAGAATAAAGAAAATCATAATGAGAGAAATAAATAAATTAATTAACCACAGTGGTGTTAGTCACATGTCTCAGAGAAAGTTTTTGCTAACCTTCAGTTTCCCAGCTTGGTAGCATTTTGTGACTGGGGGAGTCCTAGAAGAAAAAAAGGTTTTTGATTAAAAACTAATGATGCAGCACCCACCAAATACCAGGCACCAGATAAATAGACATGGCTCTGTTTCGTCAGTCTGGTTTGGTCTGAATGTAACCCAGCACATTTTTCCAGAACTTTTACCACATTTCATCTAGTTTTAAACATGGAGGGAGATTTTTGTGTAGACGTCTTTTCACCTACAATATTATACAACAATATAAACATTGTTAAGTCTGCTGAGACAGCTGGCCAAATAATATTTTCAAAGTCTTATCAAGTTTTTCAGTATAAATTGATTCCCTTTTAACATTCGTCAACAGTCTGAGTGCTAATTTAACACTAATAGTGTTGATTTAACACTGGTGAATTCGCTGTGCATACTGCTGTCGAGTTTTTTTTTTTCTCAACCCTCTATTGTAATAAATACCTGATGTGTGGCCACTGGGCAATGGGCCTTGTGGTCAGAGGAAGGCCATTACCCCTGGAGAGGAGGGGTGCATGCTAAAGTAGTGTGCTCATGGAACCCAAACTCAACATACTTTCACAAATCCCCAGAAATCCCCCCTCTTATTCAATACAGCCACCTGGGACAGCTACAGTGGCAAAAGAGGCATCCTGGCACTGCCAATGCAATAAATCAACATGCCACAGGGCCCCCACAAACCCCCTATGCCCCCCCCCATGCTCATCCACACTGGCCCGCACGCACACACACACACACAATCAGCAAAGAGCAAACACAGTAAAAATAACACAATGCATGGGACATTAGGTAGAATAAATACAAAGACGACAGACTGACACTGCATTCCTTAAAGATCAATGGGGGCAAATTAAATCAACCACAGACCAATGCTTTTGTTTACTGCTCGTGAGAAGATTTTAAAAAGCATTTAGTTCAGTCTAACGCAATGTTTCTCAGTGTCAGAGCCATGTACTTGCAGTGTATCTGTCAGTGTACTTGCACTTAGTCCCAAACATGATGCAAAGTTTGCACACACTAAAACCAGGATATTGCAAAATATAATTATTTTTCATCCCACCGCAGTGACCTTCTGCCACATAGATTAGTATAAAGACCGGTTTAACAAATACAGGAATGTAGTTCTTCTTAAACTCTGCATATTAATTTTCCTATTTCTGTCTTTCATTAATGAAAGTTTCCACACATCTTTCAAGCCACATGGACAACTGCTTTAAGATTTGACACTGAAGATATTTGATGAAAGTGACCAGTTTATATGTTGGTCTTTAAATGCCTGTTACATCAAAACCACTTGCCTTTGAAGTACTGGAGTATGACAACCCTTTCTGAGCTGCCATCTGTGGTCCAAACATTAAGAAGGAATTTATTGATTGTTGTAAATGCATGTTATATGTCCAGTGATATTTAATATGGCTAACTGGCAGGCTGACTTCTCGGAACATGGCTAATGTCTTCCAAAAACGTCTCACACGCAGCTTTTCTAGAACATGGGGAACGAGACAGGGATCAAGGTTATTAGGTTGTTGCAATATCACTTATGCCTCTCTCTCATCCCCAATTTGTTTGCTTCCTGGAAACCCAAATGACACAATTTGTGGTTCTGAAAACTAAGGGCACACAGCTGGCAAATGTGATATAGCACAAGGTGTCAAGGAATGTCGTGCTCTTCATTTCTCCAGCTGGACCCACCTCTCCTTGAGACCCATGGCAGCTGAGTTATATATATGTGGTCTACATTTTCACAACAGTTGCTGCCACTACAAGGATAATCAGGCTAATGTAACTCCATGACAGCCTTCCAACATACCTCTGGATTAAAGCCACCCATTGTAAATTTCTTTTAATTGCTAGTCTCCGAACTGAATTTTCATTACGACTTCAAATGCTTTGGGGCTAGTTACATACTGTAAAAAATATAGAAAACGGCAAAGAAGGCTTTAACCCATCTTCAGACTTTCCAACATTTAGCGAGTTCTTGGTAGGTCGACATGTGGATAGGTCGGGATGTCTGTTCCTCTCTTCCTTTAAGGAAACCATTTTGTCCTTTTTTCATTGCATATTTTTTTATGTGACATTAAGGCTGTCAATCATGTGTAGATGATGCTTTAGATCAGGGACAACTGATAAGAACATAGCAACCTCCTTTTCCATAGGATGGTTAAATTATTTCTAAACAAGAGAAACAAAATATTGAACAGTCAGGATATGTCTTCTTAAACAACAGCAGAGATGAACACAGTCCATTTCATGTGAGTTCAAGTCAAGATTCTGGAGTGCAAATCCATGTTGAGGTGCAGCAGGTTGTGTCGCAGTCACACAGCTCCAGGGACCTGGAGGTTATGGGTTAAATTCCCGCTCCAGGTGACTGTCTGTGGTGTGTTCTCCCAGTGTCCACGTGGGTTTCCTCCGGGTGCTCCAGTTTCCTCCCACAGTCCAAAAAAACACACATTTGTAGGTGGATTGGTGACTCAAAAGTGTCCGTAGGTGTGAGTGTGTGTGTTGCCCAGTGAAGGACTGACTCCCCCTCCAGGGTGTATTCCCGCCTTGTGCCCAATGATTGCAGGTAGGCTCTGGACCCACCGCGACCCTGAACTGGATAAGGGTTACAGATAATGAATGAATGTATGAAAGAATGAATGAAAATCCACGTTGAGTCTGAGGTCTTTGAATCCAATTATAGTTTAAACTCATTATTAACTGCAGGTATTTCATTGCAGAAAAGTTAAGATCTGTCAAGTTTGACACAGCAGTGTAAACCTTGGCCATAGCAGTAGAATACAGATTCAATCCCCCATGATGTCTCAGCCATTGAAGGCCTGACATTTAAGCATACAAACGTTTAATTTCAAAAACTGTAAACATGATAGTGTTTCCTTCAAACACAAAATATCTCATAATTAAAACAAATTTTTTATTTGTTGGCATTTTCTTTTGTGCAAAATAATGCCTAAAGCTACAGAAAGGATGTAAGTACATTTCTAATATTTTTTTTTCTTTTTTGTTTTAAAAATTTTTCAATTGTGTAGTCAGAGCCAAGTTAGGATTCTTGTTTTGAACTCTTATTAATTCAGAGTGAGAAGTAAGCCATTCAATAACGGACAGTTCTGGGGAAGACCTGGTCTTTCTGAGAAGGAATTCCATCCCTTGGGTTCCTCCAAACAGGGTTGCACGTATTTACTGCACGTCATCCAATCGGCAGCATGCCAAAATACCACACTGTTCATTTGTTCAGCCCACTTCTTCGAAGCCAAAAGGCACCTGAAGCCACTTTAGAGTTGTATTTTAGCCTAAGGCCACTGCTAAATGTGGCTGGTGAGTAACTCTGGCAGGTGATTTTGGTAGTCTGCTCTGCTAAACGTTCCACTCTGTGAAGATGCCTCACCGACACTACAGTGGCTCACTGCCATTGTACAGAGAATGTCACAAAGTCATAAATTTGTCTGTTTGTTGTTTTAATTATGGTGACAGAAGGATTAACCGATGACTCTGTACATTCGATGCAGCTATATTCATCTCTTGCTCAAAATATTAAAGAGCCATTTTACATGGATTTTATTGGGTGAGATGTGTTAAAATCAGTCACAACCATGCAACTGTGGATTGTATTATAACCTCATATGAGCAGCACAGTATGTATCCAAGATGAACAGAAAGACATCCTGAACCACTAACTGGAAAGTCCAAATGTCCTCAGGCCTCCTACCCTCTAATACCCTCAGACTCTAAAGGCCAAAATTACTCTAATTTAACAGAAAATGTAACATTCTTCATATGAGAAAAACAAAAGATACATTCATATGTAACTTTAGTGAATGAAGTTATTAAACTAACCATCTCTGACACCTACTTTATTTATTGCAGCTTTCTGAGAGAAGTATTGTAGGCTGCTGACACCTGCTGGTCATGTTATACTCATGCAGAACTGTGATGTGATCTATATAATCTGAGATATTCACGTGCCTTTATGGAAATCTATCTATCGATCTAATGCTGTACTTTTTTAATGTTTTATTTATATAAAACAATTGATGCAGAACCAAATGGCTCTATCCTTACCCTGCTGTTATTTTGGTGGCAATTGTAAATGGTGCTATAGTTGTAGGTACAGCTCGGCCAAAAAATCAAACTGAAAACAGCTGTTAAAATATTACTCCAAAAAAATACATTAAAAATGGAAACGAAACTGCAAATATTATTTCAGCAAACTAAGGTCTTCAAAACTACCAGGAAATATAACGTCTTCTACAACAAGAATATGGACTTGCGGGGCAATAAATTCCTTTTTTGTATCATTCAGTCATTGTCTGCGACCTTTTATCCAATTCAGGGTCGCGGTGGGTCCGGATTCTACCCAGAATAACAGAGAACAAGGCAGGAACATATCCTGGACAGGGCGCCAGTCCATTAAAGGGAACCACACACCTATTCACTCACACTTATAGTCACCTTTTTAAGCCAGTTTACCTACTAATTAATGTACAGACACGGAGAACTACCCAAACTCCACAAGGTGGGGCTCTTAGTATTTGTAATGAAACTGAAATGAGCTTCTTCTATTCCAATTTACCTTAAAAGCTGCCAACATTACAGAGTGAACTTTTATATTTAACATAACATTCCACCTTAAATTGTCGAGCAATTACTGTATAAGATAAATGTGGGCAGGCCAGTAAAACTCTATATATATGTCACATAGTGGGGTGTTAAGCCCACACTGGACCTGTGTTTACGATCACTGACCCTGGTGGTTATCCATATTTTGGGCCAAACATTAACACAGCTCATCTACCCATATGGTTGTGTTGGCTGGGAATCGGAAAATAATAATAAATTAAAGGTCAAAGGAACTCCTTAGAAAATATGCACCTTCACTGGTTGTTTTGGACCGTTAAAAAATGTGATATTTGTTGTAAACTTGACTCCATGTATCAACATTGCTGTAGAAAAACAGAAGATTCTCAAACCAATCCGAATGTCTTTTTTTTATAAACATATATACTCCTTTGACTTTGCTGAGCTTGTGAACGAACTCTACTACCAAAATTGTTAATAAGTGAAACAACAAAAGTATTTGACACTGGCTGGAATCAGAAAAATATTTGTAAAAACATTATAGGTTTGTGGAGGTTTTTCAGCAGGGACCATGAGATTTTCTTGATTAACAAAATGAAGTCATGTGTCAGGATGTCCTGAAAATATTGTTTTAATTTAAAGCCATTTTGTAGGATCCCAGAAACAATGCCTTGAATGACATTTCATTAAAAGGCTTATACTTTTAACGGCTTGAATATAATTGTATGCGTGCGACCGTTAGACCCCCCGGCGCTGAGGAAACTCCTGCCTCGGGATTGGCTTATGGTGTCCACTTTCTAGCGCGTCGATTGGTTAATAGTTTATAATCGGGTTATAGTAGGGAGCTTTTAGTCAATCACCGCACATTAGGCGGGGGCTTCTCTACAGTGACTAATATAAAACGTATCACGTACTTCTGTGAGCTCTCTGAGTGGAGAAACTGTAACATCCGTCATGGTGAACAGGAGACGACACGGGAGCCGTACTCAGACACAACCACGCCGCAAACCACCTCCAGCGCAGGTAAACACACATTAAACACGGCCGTATATATATATTTACGTTTTAAAATGTGTCTTGTTTAGACTTCTCATGCATTATGTACATAAGTTGCCTCCTTAAACACTGTGTGTTCTCCAGAATAACAGAAATATTAGTGCTAATTTTATAATATTTTTTTTCTGACATGGTTAGGCATGTTGATTTTATATATATATATATATATAGTCATGTACTGATTGACTCAGCACTTCTTTATTTGTGCACTTTTACCCTGTTCTTCACTGGTATTATTTGAGTGGTGAATCATTCTCAGTCCTGCAAAGTTAGTGTTTGTTTCCCTAGTTGCGATGACTTTCAGCTCTGTTGTGCACACCATATAAATAAATACTGGCAGAAATAAATTGAAATATACAAATCTGCCAGACTAAAACTGGTCCTTTACTTTTTTGCCTCTTCGGGCTAAGACAATAACATTATCAGTACAAATACTTCTATTAAATTAAAAGCTTATATTAAATTTTAATAATAAAATTGTTGCCTAACCATATAGATTTATCTATTTCATGTTGATGTATGGTGCATAATGTGTGTATGTTCAATTGGAATCTAGATATATATAATATTTCCAATACTATGGAGCTACGCATCCTACTTGATTCCAACAACACACATGGTCTTGTTCAGTTGCGGTTTAGTGGCATGCACTTAATATTGTGCTTATGTAATATTTGTATGTGTATGCCTTTGGTTTACACACCTATGTCAGAAGAAAATATGCTGGAACACTTAACATACAGTGGGACATTATAGCACCATGAATCTGTGCTAGTGTTTTATTGTAATTCTTCACACTATATGTATAATCTCTACTTTACCTTTTGTTTACAGTCTAGGGCCAGTTAGTCATTTGATGATTATCCAGCATCTCTTCTGAAATCAGAAGTGTTAATGGCATTCAGCCATGAGAACTTTAGGAGATGGTGGATGATTAGTTCTAGGTCACAAACTCTGCTCAAATTCATCACAAAAACAGTGGATGGAGTTCACTACACAAAATTCAACTCCACCCATTCATAGACATTTGCCTGAGGTCTTTATACTTATTTAGCTGAAACTTGTCATTGCACATAATGACAGTAGATATGCAGCTGTTCCAAATAATCCCCTTTTTGTTTAATGCTTTTCTATGCGGATTGTACTGTGCAGGCACAATTCGATGTCTTTCCTCAATGTTTGCCTTAATCTTACCAGAATTAATAGTAGGTTTTACAAGCTTTTGGAAATATAGGAAAATGTATTTTAAAACTTCATAACTTTACAAACTTTACCACTCACATCCTGTTTCTCGCTGTCCAGGCAGTAAGTCTGAAATATGTTAAGTAATAAGCCTGACATTTACATATGTTTAACTGTTATTAATGAGTTATTAATTCTAATGACATCTAAATTGCTGTGAAACATTATATGTGGCTAGTGTAAAAGGTCAACTAGATTGACCATATTGACAATGAGATTTTTTATTTTTTAATTTAATATTTTTTGACCTTTAAAATATCCATATCTTATGTGAGCCATGTGGAATGTCCTCTGTTGGCTTTTCTGACCAGCTGATGGTCCAAAGGCCACTGACAACATCACAGAGTTAACATGTACATCTCCTGTGTATTTATTGCGTGGCTGTGGAGCATTTGTTATTGCAGTTTCTTATCTAATTCCAGATAGGACAAGAACTGGGTGAACGAACATAAGTGATTTAAAAAACAGGCAGCTTGCCTGCCTTACTTCAGACTCTGGAAATAAACTTGTTATTTGAATACATATATTTAGTCAACTAATAGTATATTGAGTAATTTAAGAATGGTATTCAGTTTGTGTCTGGTACATGTCTGGTATGGTTTACTTTTGTGAAAACTTATATTTTTATTTGGATTTCTCAGATTGTTTCAATTTTTTAAAATCGGAATTTTTTTAGGGGATATGTGTATAAAGTACTTTTTTTTAACCTTTAACACAGATAGAAATTGTTGATCATAAACGAAACATAGGCTTGTTGTCTCTGTGGTTAAACTTGGGGCTTGTTTTAACGTTGGAGCAGTTTTACATATACTGCCCTGACTTACCTGATCCAGCATATCAGCTATACCTGAGGTGTGGTGAGACTGACAGTAGTGAAACTATGCAACTCTAGGGAACTAGGAAACATGATTAGAGAGACTATCTTTATGGCAGAAGGTGACTGAATCATCAGGTATCTCCATTTTATTCTTGGCAGATATTTATCATTTCATCAATCATCATCATCAAATTTATTTGTATAGCGCCTTTTACAACTGACGTTGTCACAAAGCAGCTTCACAGTTTCAAAACAGAACATTTAAATCAAAGCCCAATGCAAGCAAGCCGAAGGCGACAGTGGCAAGGAAAAACTCCCTCGAGGCTGGAGGAAGAAACCTTGGGAGGAACCAAGACTCACAAAGGGGACCCATCCTCCTCTGATCAAACTCATTTAAAATCATTTAAACTCAACTCAGTGTAAGCCTGCCCCATGTGGCTTGACACAAATTGCTCTCTCTTTCTGTTCTTTCTCTCTCTCTCTCTCTCTCTCTTTCTCTCTCTCTCTCTCTCACTCTCTCATTATATATCTCCCTATATGAAAGGTGAACACTTGAGGCCAGACCACACTGATTCATAAAATGCTAACTGTTGGTGCTTTTACTTAGGTGTAATTTTAGAGTCAGTAAGATTGTCTTCCTTATTCCTGTTCTCATCATTCACCCTGTTCAAGACGGTCTACATTCACCTTAATTAATGATGGCAATCTATAGTGGTTCACCCCACTGGTGATGTCCTGGAAGTTTCTCACTGCACTGTTCTTGAATGTTTTATCAGTTCACTCTGTAAAATGTTCATCCCCATCATTCACTCTGTTTTTTACTGCCATCATAAGACCACTGGTGCTGGTGTTTGATCTATATGTGCTAAAATGTAGACAAAGTTCAGGTGCTTTATGTTTGGTTTTATATAATTTATAAAATGCATGTCAAATCTTTTTGGCAGACTCTAAGGGAACCAGCAGTCTTCGCAAAAGCCTCAGGCTCTGATTGTGATGTTCTGCATGATAAGCTAACTTTAGCCCAGGCCCGGCGTGGCACTCCTGGTAAGACTCTACTACTGAGACTATTTTATGGTATATATGGTCTTTGTAGAAGCAGTGAAATCTGAGTCTGAGGTGATGGATGGTAAACATGTATGTAAGTAGAAGATCTTTGAAGCAATCTTTTACTGTATGTATGTTTTTAATTCAGTTTTTTACTGCTATTTTAACCTCAAATATAAAACCTCCACATCATGTAAAGTTACTGCACCACTGACACAATATGTGCATCAGTTTAGATCCTAGAGACGGAGGAAAGTTACACCGATGTTAGTGCGATGTTAGTTCATTTTTTGGTTTAGGTTTTATCCCAGTTTTCAACCTCTTGATGTTAAGGCCACCTAGACCACTGTGATGTTCAGTATCTCAGTTTTTGTTCTTATCTACACCCTTTTTTGTAATGTCTACAACTACAGTCCAAAAACACACACAGTGGTAGGTGGACTGGCGACTCTGAACTAGATAAGCGGTTACAGACAATGAATGAATGAATGAATGAATGTTCAGAGAACCATTTAAAAGAACATTTTTGAAGTGTCCATGGGGGAAGTGAGGGTTCTAATGAATTTTCTTCTACTTGTTCAGCTCACCGGCCTGTGAGGGTCTATGCTGATGGAATCTTTGATCTCTTCCACTCCGGCCATGCACGAGCTCTAATGCAGGCCAAAAATCTGTTCCCAAACACTTACTTGATTGTTGGAGGTGAGACACAAATGCTTAGTTCATCTATATATACATCTATGTATTAAAAAGTTCAGAGCAGGCCTAAAATGCTCAAACTTGTATACTTGCTTATCTAAGTCAGTTCAATCCTCTGTTTATCTAAGTTTGCAATGATGAGCTGACACACAAGTATAAAGGCTACACAGTGATGACAGAAGCTGAGCGTTATGAGGCTCTCATCCACTGCCGCTATGTAGATGAAGTGGTCCGCAATGCACCTTGGAGCCTCACCCCTGAATTCCTGAAGAAACATAGAGTCTGTAGTGTACATATTTCTCATAATATGCATCACTTTATTGTGTATTTTTTACATTATTACCATTTGTCATATATCTCCTTCTTCAAGAAATTTTATGCGATACAATTTTTAAAAGGCTTAGCCTGAGTGCACTTTTCTTTTACCCAGATTGACTTTGTGGCGCATGATGATATCCCATACACTTCGGCTGGATCTGATGATGTCTATAAACACATCAAAGCAGCAGGTACTGGCATACACTGCATTACACAGAACCAGATAATGTAACTTACAAAGGGGTTTAACAATGCATCATGATACCATTATATATCTGTACAAAACACTGCTTGTAACCAAAATGGCCCCTATTTGAATTTAAAAACATTATTATGTATGATGACAATTTTGTCCTGATAGTTTTAAAATTTAATTAGAGAATGAAATTGTGTACACTACTGTCTTCAAAAATGCAAAGGTAATTTCTGTAGACAAAGGAAATGAAGGTTAATGATGACCAATGAGCCACTGAAAATCAAACTCAGAGCTTCTCGATCAGTAGAAGAAGCACAAAATAAATACCAGGACTTTACAGTTAAAACAAAGAAATACTACTTGCCCTAAAGCAAAACACTCGTAGCTTTTGTACAGAAACAGTGATCATGAAACAAGCCTTGTCAGGTTTTGTTCTTTTTATTTATCACCTGCAATTTTTGCACCATTTTCGTAATATCTGGCATTCTTTCTAATTTCTGATAATTAATCAGTTTTGTTGAGAGATAAAGAATAAAATAGATGGCATTGTGGTGGTGTGTCTATTAGGAATGTTTGTAGCCACTCAGAGGACAGATGGCATCTCCACATCTGACCTCATCACACGTATAGTCAAAGATTATGACATCTACGTTAGACGGAACCTGCAGAGAGGCTACACAGCCCGGGAACTGAACGTGGGTTTTATCAATGTAAGAAATCTTTTTACATACACTTCAGAAAATAAATGCTCCTTTGTAATTCTTGGCTTTAGTTCTTCAAACATACAAACTTTTTATATCATCATATTTTTATTTATTAAAGCTGATTTTTAATTATGATTTTGAACCGTAAGAATTCATTGAAGATCCATTGACATGCTCTTTATTGGACCTTTGTCATTGCTTCAAAGATCACTTTCTGAAGAGTGTAGTGGAGCAGAATGCTGGCACTACAGTAGACTCACAGCTCCAGGGTCTCAGGGTCCTGCATTTGATGCTTGCTTCAGGTCTTGATCTGTGAGGAGTTTTGGGTGTACTTTATACGTTGACAGGAAAACAAGTATCGTCTGCAGAACCAGGTGGATAAGATGAAAGAGAAAGTGAAGACAGTGGAAGAGAAATCCAAACACTTAGTGCATCGTGTAGAGGAGAAGAGTCAGGATCTCATTTTCAAGTGGGAGGAGAAATCTCGAGAGTTTATTGGGAACTTTCTGGAGCTTTTCGGCCCTGATGGAGCATGGGTGAGTGTGCCACAGAATGAGATGACCTAGACACTGAATACATACTCTGGTCCTGAATTAAAATAAATAAGTAGAATTAAACCAGAAGATATTCTGAAGTGTATTTTGACTGATTCCATTTATAAATGTATTTATGAATTAACTAGTTTTATTCTGTAGAAATAGAGACTGACAAGTAGTTTAAATTTATTGTCAAAAAATATTGTTACCTCAGTGAAAAATGTATTCAAGTATATTTTTTAAAAAATTATAAAATGTAAAAATGTAAGCTGTATTACAGAAGTGATACTGCAATGAAAGTTAGGTAGGCCTGAGATGATTGATTCAAAGCAAATGCTGGACCTTGCCCACTGAATTTACTGGAATGAGTGTAAATGGAACATAACTGTTGGACTGTTTACCTATACGGGTTCGGATGCATTCTAAATGATGCTCACCTGTATCTATGCTTTTGTTAATGCTCCACTTCTTGAGGGTTTTAAATGAATGTAAACACAAACGTATTGTGATTTATGTCAGAGATGCTTAAGGTCCTGTTCTATTCCAAAAAACTTTAGTTTTTCTGTGCATACATTTCACTTGTCTAGTAATTATTAAGTTAGCCAATTATCTTCTACAAATGTACACGTAGAAAAACACTTTATCACCTACTCTTCTGGAAGGACTTCCCACTCGATTTTGATTGTTGCTATGTCTTAAATGTACTGAACCACACCAGCATTAGTGAGGTACTTACGTTGCATGGTTTATTCTGAATCAGAAACACCATTCTCTATCATTCCAGAGAATGCAGTTCCAATGATCCAGTGTCCAGTGCATGGGGCACTTATAGTCCTCTAGGTCAGGGGTGTCAAACTAAATCCACGGAGGGCCGTGTGGGTGCAGGTGTTCTTTTCAACCACGCAAAAGCCCCACACTACTGAAAGTCAAGATCTATTGATTAGATCCAATGATTAAAAACAGGTGGAATGAGGTGTGGCTTCTGTGTGGTTGGAAAGAAAACCTGCACCCACACGGCCCTCCGTGGATCTGGTTTGACACCCCTGCTCTAGGTCATGCCATTGTGCAAGGTGACCTTAGTCTGATGTGCAGCTTTTTTTAGAGCATACTATTTCATTTCATGTTTTTACGTGGAGATTAAACATGTCGTGCATGCTTGGTTGAAGGTCCACACTGAGTGCACTGTGAAGTTGAATTAGCTAAATATGAGGGGTGTAAGCAAACCCACTTTATTTCACTTTTGTAATATAGTCAACTGTTCTTTTGGCAGCATATGATCCAAGAAAGGAGTGGTCGTGTGCTCCAGGCTCTGTCTCCATACCAGTCTCCACGCAGCTCCCCCAGCAGCAGCCCCACCAGAGAGCGCTCCTCTTCTCCTACATCTTACAGACCCTTATCACCCCCAAATATATGATATTGTAGCATGGGAAAACTCACATCAGTAGTAACTGTGAGCAACTGCTACTGGCCCATTCATTAGAAAGGCAAAATGAGGGTGCAAATAAGGTTATACATGCACTATAAAAGCACTATTTAAAAAAAACACTGTCACACTCACATTACCGTTTTTTGCATTCCACTTATTTTCACTTATTGTTTAGAACCTAAAGCACTGAGTAGTAGATGACATTACACTGACTCTACATCTGAATACATTAATGCAAATGGTATTTATTAATGGATATTTCTATTTATAGATTCTGTCAAGTAAGAGCCCCAATGTTTGTAATTGTGTGTTTTTAAAAATAAAACACAACCCCTTTAACTACAAGCCATTCACAATACCTTTCATCTTAATTGTTTTAGAATGAAAAACATATTCAAGCTCCACTGTTTATGAACTCGTTTTTATTTTTCTTAAGGCCCCTTTAAAACAGATTACATTTACAGCTGTGGTTCTCCAATACCATTAAGGTTGTTCATTCTCCAAACGTATCATCAATTAATGGGTTAAAACTGTGTTAGAATGATGAAAATAAAGATCAGTTTTCGAAAACACAGCTTCACAGCAGTAAACAAACCTTAAATGTTAACTACAAAATCCTATAAACACATCTAGTTACCTATAAAAATATATAATCATATATCTTCAATATTGCTAGTATTAATGTTTGCACTAATACATACATGGCCTGTAAAGTGTTTTATATATATATTGTAGCTGTCCAATTAAAAACATTTATTTTTATTTTACTATATCATTTGAACACATCAGATGTTCTTCGCATTTTGGTAAATGTGATGAATGAACCAATAGAAATGCTGGAATAAAATATTTTAACATTGACTTCACATTGAAAGTTAAGAAGGTTTTCCCTTCTCCTATAAAGTTGATATTTTGGGAGATTTGTGTTATTAAGTGGACAGCAACAATATATATGTCAGGCACAGCATATAAAATGATTAAGCCAAGCTTAAAACGATTGTGATGATGACCTATATTGTCCATATGACCTTACTCTAGAACACCACATGGTCATGCTAAAGAAGCTGGACATTAAACTCTGAAGTGCTTTTTGATAGCTTATGTACAGCTGTTCTATTTTCAGACTGTCTAGACTTTCAGCTCAACCCTAAGAGTCTGTATATGGGTTTATATTTCAATTTCACTCCCTCTATATTTACTCTCTTCCTACCCACAACCACATCACCCTCTTTTCTCTGGGGTCATCAGGTAGGCACTCCCTTCATCTGTGTTTCATTTAAATAAGCCCATGACACCTCCAGAAGGCTGGAGTGTGCAAACTATCACTTTCATTCATTCATTGTCTGTAACAGCCTATACAGTTCAGGGTCGCGGTGGGTTCGAAGCCTACCCGAAATCATTGGGTGCAAGGCGGGACCACACCTTGGATGGGGTGCCAGTCTTTCACAGGACAATACATTCACTCACACCTCTCCATGTGAGTTTCATGTGATAAATCACCAGTCTCATCTCTAACATATGCTAAAGATTCCCTATAAATATAATAATAATAATAATAATAATGTCACAGCACACCACACATGGAGGGACCAGTCCTCCATGCACCTAAAAAAACCAAACACCTCAGCCACTCCACCTGTATGGTCATGCACTTCCTCAATTTTTCTGTGCTTTCCTTATCCACAAACATTAACTAGCTCTTTCAACAATTCTTGGGGGTTAAGTGTGATTTTCATATTCTGTGGATATACAAATTAAACCTGTTAATGCATGAATTGTGAATTATATTCATAAACATTGTATAAATCATTGCAATGGTGTTTTTAAATAAAATATGTACAAATTCACCTTGAGACCAGGCTGTGATACTTAGCAAGTAAAATTTTCTAATCTCCTTAATGAATTAGTTCACAAATCACAAAATGCTACCAGGGGCGGCACGGTGGCGCAGCAGGTAGTGTCGCAGTCACACAGCTCCAGGGACCTGGAGGTTGTGGGTTCGATTCCCACTCCGGGTGACTGTCTGTGAGGAGTTGGTGTGTTCTCCCTGTGTCTGCGTGGGTTTCCTCCGGGTGCTCCGGTTTCCTCCCACAGTCCAAAAACACACGTTGGTAGATATTGGTGATTGGTGACTCAAGTGAATGTGTGTGTCTGTGTTGCCCTGTGAAGGACTGGTGCCCCCTCCAGGGTGTATTCCTGCCTTGCGCCCAATGATTCCAGGTAGGCTCTGGACCCACACACTGAACTGGATAAGCGGTTACAGATAATGAATGAATGAAAATGCTACCAACTTGGGAGGGTGAGACAAGCATATATTCCTCTGAGATATGTCAAGTAAGCCATTGCATATTTTAGAAATGCTTCCAACAACACAACACAACTTAAAAGCTTAATGCACTTAAAGGAAACACTACATTCCCAGATCTGTTACGCTAACAGTCACCAGCATTGGCAAACATGAGTCAACTGACAGGGGAGAAAGGCAGCCATCTTACACATCCAGATAGAGTGAAGCCATTTGGACTTTCAAACTTGGAATTATATTTTGTTTTAAAAAAAATCATGCACTTAGATAAAAAATGAGTGAATATATAGCTCATAAATTAGTGCTGTGTTACATGGCAAAATACATATCACAGAGAATGTTTTTTAATACATTTAGTTATATCTTTGCGGTTTGTCCAAGTTATTTAAGTTGTGATGATATCAAGCAAGGGTGACATGGTGGTGCTGCAGGTAGTATCGCAGTCACATGGCGCCTGTTTCCTCCCACAGTCCAAAAACACACCTTAGTATGTGTGCTGATAGGACTCTAAAATGTCTCTAGGTGTGAGTGAATGTGTGGGTGTGTGTCGCCCTGTGATGGATTGGCACCCCCTCCAGGGTGTGTTCCTGCCCAGTGATAGGCTCCGGAACCACAGTGACCCTGAACTGGATAAGCGGTTACAGAAAATTAAGGAATGAAAAGGTTATCAAGCATATAGACAAAAATGTATAGTGACTGATAATTCATCATATTGTCCAAACTTAGCTTCCACTCTTATGTCTACTGCCAATTGCCTTTCCATATGTATCATCAGCAGTCTTCAATCCTATGCTCAGAATTATTCCCAGTATTCAGGGTCATTATTCTGACATGACCATGAATATATAAAAATGTTTTGACCTAAATCTGCAATTAAGTACTAGGAAAAATGACGACATGATGGCAATACTGGGCATAGTGACTGCATGTCAGAATATTACTCTGAAATTCCTCTAGGCCTGCAAAGATTTGCTTACAAAAGAAGCTTGCATTGTATTTTGTAACTGAGTTCAGTGCAGTAACAGTACAATACCCCTGGCAAAAAAGCCCTGACTCTTCCCTCTGGAAATGGATGTCTGCAAATTTATCCCCAAGATTTAATCAAAATATAAAACATATAACCAACTAGGAATTGGTGACATACACTTTTTTTGTTTTCATTCTGACACATGTTGATGAAAAAACTGTCTTAAGAGAACAAAGTCCAGCTTCTGGTGCTGAAGGAACACAGAAGTTAGAATATATGCTAAATTAGACAGCCCATTTAGAAGCGTAGCTGGCCAGCTAAGCTTAGATAAATAAGCTAACAGACACTTGTGGTTTAGCACAACACAGCACATGTGTTCCAGTAAACTGAGGCTCAAGCCACACACATTTACAGCGTACAGCCTCATAGCTGTCAGCACAAATCAAGTGAAGTGTCTTGGAGTGTTTTGTCTATTTTCAGCTTCCTTCCTCTCACTTTTAAGCCTACTTAACTTAGCACCAAACCCAGAACTACAGTGGACTACTTTTCTTTTGTCTCTCTGCCCCTCCCGGTGACGCTCTTAAATCTACATGAATTACCTCAATTTGCCTTGTATTTAACATGAGCTATACAGAACAGAAATCTGACACACCAGACACATCATAATTTTGAAATGCCATCCTCATTTTGAGATACCATCAACGCTTTAAAATACCATGGTATACCGAATTATTGTTATATGGCCCAAACCTATCTCATTCTAATGTACTCTATTTGTTTAATGAATTGCTGTTAAGAACATTAAAAATGTTCTGTCCATTTGGTGCTTGGCCCATTTTGTGCCTTGGAGTGTAGTGCAATCTACTAAATCTGCGTGTTTAATATAAAGCAAAATTCTGTAATACCTGAAAGAAACATTAAAAATAGGATTTTCATTTATAAAGTAAGCAGCTGCCTTTGGCACCACAGTGATTCCTTTTTCTATATTCACTTGAAATATACAATAAATTGCATGTGAAAAATAAAAAGATAACAGATAAAAAGATATCACTAACTACTCTATCTGACCTTCACCTAAACAGCAAAAATTGTGTATCCCACCACACTTCAATATTATAAAGCAAAGCTGTTAAGTGAACTTTTGGGGAAGAAGTGCTTTGGTTCGACCTAGCATTTGATGCAATAACGTGTCTCTTACAAAAGGCATGTGCAACTCTGTTTTCAACAAATGTGAAGCAACTCTAAAAGAGAATAGTTTAGATCACGTGTTTACTTTGAATGTGGACGCATCCCGTGGGTCACTGCTGGGGTTGCTCCAGTCATCAGCCTCTGGCCCCAACTGATAGTGTCTCCACACTGACTTGTTGAAAACTGGAAGACGCTCAAAAGACTCACTGGATAGTGCCTGGGGACAAGTTACGAACATTGTTTTAATTTATCAGTTTTGTTTAGAATGGTGCAATCTTTCTGGGCTCCTAGAGGTTTAAAACTTTAATATCTCCTATAATTTCCACAGAGGCCAGGAGTGGCAGTTGGTAAAAATAAAAACTATTTCCCAAAAACATTCAGTCTTCAAATGCATGTTTTATATTAACTGCAGATTTATTTCAATTTGTGCACACAAGATAAATAAATGTTATATGCAACTTGAAATATCCTATATGTAGTGTGAAACCTTTGATAAATCAGTGAGGATTACAGAAAATGAATGAATGATAACGTTGCAAATTCACAAATCAGGATGATAATTACAGGTATTAGTTGTTTCATAAAATAGTTATCTGCATAGGAATCCTGAATTGTTCTAGATTCAATATTTATAATGCAAACACAAATAAAAATATAAAAAATCATTTCATCTCTACCTATTATCCAATAAAGCACTTACTATAAGCATGTGTGTGTTTTTAAGAAACAGGAGAACAATTTTTAAATTTGTGAATGAATTGGGAAAACCTACATTCAAATTAAAAACATTCACAAAATTGAAGAAAACAAAACAGTGACTTGTAAAACATTAAGAAAACTTGCAAACACAAATTACGTATAATTCCCTCAAACAACATTCCCCCATAGACCCTCCTGTATTCCATAGATATTTGTTATACTAAAATCCTTATATTTCACCATTGAAAGTAAATTGTTTCAAACATAAAGAATATTAGCAACATATTAATAATACATTATGCATCTTTACTTATTTGAAGATGAAATGGTCATACCTTTAGATAGATGATTGCATGAGTTCCTACACCTTCCAAAGAATAAAGGTTCAGGTCTCCCTGGAAGTACCGTGCATACAGTCTGGAGATTGGCAAACCATAACCAAAACCAGCCTGCGAGAAACAGACTGTTATCATTTCATCATATGTAAACACACACACACCCACCCACACCCACACACACACAAACACACACACACACACACACACACACACAGTAAAATAATGTTATGATACTGAGGAGTTGCAAATCCCAGTGTCCAAGGAATAATGTAAAGGGACACTAGCTCAGTGCACTGGTAAAGTGTAGGTGATTGTTTATGATAGTCATGAATGTTAGTTCTCAGCAATGCTCCAGTATAGTTTGAGAAAATCGCAAAATTATTTTGAGGAAAATCTAAGATAAAGAACATTCCAAATTGTATGGATACATCCACAGTCACTGTTTTTCTGAATCTTACAATATACTAATCTAGTTCAAAAAACAACTTAGAACTAAAATGTTCTAGTCCTCAAAGTTATTTAGGAGACATTTTAGAAAACTAAACAAAAACAGTTTTACATTGTTTAAACTTTGCACTGCACTGTTTGGTGTGTGATTACCAGTGGTGGAGCCATCTTAGAGGAATTTAGTTTTGGCGTGGGGGCTGTAGAGTACATGTAGTTGAAGAGACGGTCAATCTTCCTCAAAGGAACACCACCTCCCTGATCGCTAATCTATAAAGACACACATATTAGACATTGGAGCTTATATAATAATATAGTAACATCACTCTAAACTGAAACTAAATACTTACTCATTTTACTATGTCCAAAATCCTTACTGTCATGTAACTATCATGTAATAGAAGCATTTTCTGTCCTCCAGTATGACTGATGGGTCTTTAGGTAAGGAGAGATATTTTGAAGAATGTAATACATTAAGAAATATTCTGAATTGATCCCCACCATATGTAATAATGAGATTTGATTTCTAACATAACAGAACATTGTTAATGTTCTACTCTAATTGCACAGAACTGTGCAATGTTGTTGTGCTAGTGAAAGAAGAAGGAGCTACTAAGTGGGATTGACAATAACTAAATCAATTACTTTTATGGAGAGATCTTCTTTTCCAAGAGTGACTAGTGCCTTCACAGGAGGCAGTCCTTCTTGGCTGTTCTCATGAAGCTCCACTGTAGCTCGCATAGAGTTCTGTAATAATAAATAAATACATTCAGTATTATGAACCACTGGTAGTGTCCCTGTACAAACACACAGTGAGACAAAACCATGTAACCTGAGTGCACTTGCCTTGAAGAGCTCAAAGAGCATGTGGAACAAATGTGATGGCACATAGACCACCTGAATGGGCCTGTTGGGCTTCTTGGCTAGAAAATATTGGATCCAATTGACAGCAAACAAGACCGGGAAAGACATAGGGCATATTTTAAGCATTTAAATAAAGGTTAATTAAAGTAGGTAAAGGTTTACTCTTTGTTATTTACTTGTCTGAAGAGACAAGAAACTGCACAGATTGATATCAGACAAAACAGCTGTAAGACATGCTTTAACTTTTGATTAAAAGACTATTGATGCAGTAATACAAGCACCAAAGAATGACTGACTCACTGTTGAATTCCTGGATGTGAAGCTCAGGTGCTACCATGTAATACTCTTCACAAAGCATCTTCGCTGTCTCATATGCATCTGAATGAAGAAGGACAGTCACGGATGTCAGTGGATTGGTTTCACAGCATGCAGCCACTGAACAAGTTACACCATGATGTTGAACATCTGCAATATCTGCTATCACTAATGTTAACCAAATATTTACAGACATCTAGTGCATAAAGTTTATTCATAGCACATTGATATACGCAGTGAGGATTGTATATATTCAGTCAATACCCATTATTGATTTTAAGTTACAAAGAAGATTAATATTATTATGGTCAGTTCCTAAACATTACTAAGCTCTCCCCTTTCACATAATCCCTATTGAGCAATCAGAGGGTGAGAGCTAAAACACTACACATTGTCAAGCCTTGGCTCTTGAAGCAAATTAGAGCAGCTCGATATTAGCAGAAAAGTCTGTATTAGAATAAGATGAAATATAACGTGTTCAACTTTGTTTAATAATAAAACATACTTAACATTAGAATAACAACAAGAATCCTAAAATAAGGGTTTGATTAGCACAAACTCATACCTCTCACCACCTCAACTACATTGCAGGTTGGGTCAATGCCCCCAATGTGTTTTGGATGTGCAGGGTTGATGCCATCACCAAACAGGAGAGCTACAACATAAAAATATTAAACAATTAGCACTTTTAGATCTATCTGAAACATTGTAAGGGTCCATATTGCATTTTATATATATATATATATATATAAGCAGTAAATAAGAGGACTACAACAAAAAATATAAACCTTTTTTTTTTTATTTTTACTAGTCCTCAAAACCAATAGTGAAATTAGATCAGTTTTCATGTCTTATTGCTAATTATGGAAGAAATTATTTGGGTACTATTTTGTTTAAAAGAAATTTGCATTTGTGCCCCTTTGCCAGGCATTGATAACAAAATAAAAACAAAATTATAATAAGTCTCCTAAACTTTCTAAAATGCCTTATGCATGAGGCAGCAGTTTTGTGATTTTCTGTGAGGTCAGAATACCTGTTTCCTTTTGCCACTACTGTGAAAAACTCTGACATTTTATGCTTCTCTAGAATACAGCATTTTACATTAAATCACTTTGAATGACTCTCATGGTTAAATTGTGCATATTTTCTGATATGCAGATATGCTAGATGTCCAAATCCCTTTTATTTGCAGTTCATTCCATTCCACTGAACCAGTCTGCAAGCTACTACCTCTCACATATAAATACACTCACTGTGTTGGTTGATGAGCATACGAAAAGAGATGCGGCTGGTATAGAAGCGATCCAGGAAATACTGCACATTGCTGCTGATAAAGGGGTCAAAGCCAAACTTCTCTTTGTACTCAATCACGCCCTGAGCCATTGTGGGAACCACATCATTGTGTCTGTTCCGAATCTGGATAAGAACATCTAGGAAACTGAATGAGTGTATAGAACATAAAGGGGTATAATGGAATACATAAACTTCTGAGAACCCCAATGATATCTACTGTATTATGCTCTTATACTAAGAATATAAAGTTATCAATCTTGAAATTGCATAAAAATATTTTTTTATTAAACCTCATTGGGTATACATTTTAACACCACTTCTGACATTTTGTTCAACTATTATGAGTTCTGATACTTAACCTTCATTGCTTACTTTTTACTTTAGACCTCTTATAGTATATATAACTCACTCATTGAGGGTACGAGGATCCTCCGGACTTCGATTCTCATATTCTAGCAGCTCCTCAAAGCTTTGACTGTACCTGAGAAAACAAAGTAGACATGGACTTATATGTTTAAAATGACTGTTTTTAGGACATAATGCAAGTAATTGAATGTACTGCTACAATGTTTTAATAAGTAAATGAGCAGCTCAACGGCATCTCATACGATAAGAAAATGTTCTGCCTTATCTTTGGTCCTACTGTTCTGTTGAAGATGTTTCTCTAGTAGGTTTGTAAAAAGCAAATAATTTTCTTTGTTTTTCACAAGTAAAAATATTTGTCTGTGTCTTTGATCATTCCTAGTTGGAGAACATGTCCTTTACTGTCAGTTCCTAACCATTACTAAGCTCTCCCCTTCACATAATAGCTATTGAGCAATCAGAGGGTGAGCGCTAACACACTACACATTGTCAAGCCTTGCCTCTTGAAGCAAATTAGAGCAGCTCAATATTAGCAGAATATTCTGTATTGGATATCACTGATGGGGAAAAGGGGTTTAGGAGTCATGATGATTTATTGGTGTAGAATGGTGCATTGTCCCACCCCATATTTCTGTGCTGGGCTGCAGGTTATGCAAAAATATTTCCGTTATGTTAGGTTTTAAGCCTGGGTTTGATAGCCAACTTTTAGATTTTTAGCTTGGTTCAGTTGAAATGCATTTGTTTTATACATTTTAATATAATAAGAAGAATAAGCCAACACTCAAGGTTTTACTGTAGGTATTGAATAAAGGAAAAATAGCATGCTGCTTTGATGTTCCTTTTGGTCTCTGTTTTGGTAAAGTCATTAACAGCATGACTGTGACTTCAGAATGTGTTTCACCATCCAGCCATCAAGAATCAGATCAACACCCAGTTTGCAGTGCCAAACAATTTATAGTTTGGAACCTGTACCAAGGACCACTGAATACCTGGCATACTTGGAGTTGCAATAAAACAAACATTGTAGTTCCTCAGGAACCCAACTTAAAACACTGGTGTAAAATATGCTTCATACTACTTAGCAAGAACATGCACAATATAAGCAAGCCTTTTTAATCAGGGTAAGCAAGGCCACTCCTGACTCAAGGATGGCACTGACATAAATGGTGCCAGACACAGCCGTACGGAATTCATCTGAAGTTTATTTGCTACTGTACTCACCACTGAGCTAACATTCATCACCACCCCGCCCTCATTGAGCCCCGCCCCCTCACCAGCTCTGGACCAACTGGACAGATGGCTGATTTAGCAGGTTGCCAGGCAACAAAGTAACTTCTCTCATGGTATTGGCCAATCGAACAGGCAATTCTTTCCTCAGGAACATGTAGGAAGTCTTCTCACATGCATTCTCTCTACCTGAACAAAAGATAGAGATCATAAGTGCAGTACTTCTCTCAATAATAAACATTCTCAGTGTGTGAGTCAATACATGGCTCTGTTTGTGAATATTTTTGTGCTGCTGTTCCCTTTACTGCTGCCACTGAGCTTTCCCTCAAAGGTCAGGGTCAAATGACTTTGCCAAGAAAGCGCGCCAACCAATGAATGTTGATATCAGCAAATACTTTACTATGTTTAGATGACTGATCTACCAAGATCTCCTGAAGTGAGGACCTAAAAGATAGTGTGTCAAAACTACACTACAGACTTTCTTCAACACTGTTCAAAACGTAAGAATTACTCGTTATAACAATAAAGGTTATTCCGTTATTATATACAGAATGTAGATAGCGAACTAGCTACCAAAATGTAAACTGATCATTTATTTAGTTTTCTCAAAAGTCCAAAATTATTACATAAATATATATAAAATATAAAATTACTAAACAAAATGTGTGGTTTGCCACAGTTCCTGACACAACCAATGGGGGTAAACGGGTGGAGCCATGCAAAGTGGCTCTCGATATGCCCCTGCAGTCGCTCACAGAGAGACTGATTCCAGTTTGTGTTTACAGTGTGCATGCAGGTTTGTTGTGTTGTTTTGTGAAAAGTGGTTGACAATGTGGAAGTAAAGTTATATAATAAGCAAAGCAAAATCTAAAGGGCTTGTTTTATCTCATATGTTCTGATGTAGGAAGCCCACAAAAATTAATGGGTCATTTTATTTCACAGTATTTGCCATCTATGCACTGAAACAAAAGTGCAAATGCACTGAATAAAATGTTTTTTGATTTGTTTGTTTGTTTGTTTGTTGTTTTTTTCATGAACAATCTGCACATCTGGGGTTTTAAACACAAGGGGGTTAAGTATATCTAAACTGTTAAATTATCCACATTTTTTTACTTTCCTATAATAATAATAATAATAATAATGTTTCTGTAATTTCTGTAATTCTGTAATGTTTCTGCTTTTGACAAATCCTGATAAGCATATTTATGTTGTGCAGAATTGTACATATCTGTGCCTTTAACTTTCACTTTACCCCACAGTGTCTGACATGTTCTCACCTGTATAACTCCGTTGCCTAGGATGAAAAAATCTGAACTGAAAAATGAACTGAACTGTAATGATTCGCCTGAAGAGTAATAAGGCTCTCGAGCGGCTATTAAACCGATGTTTACTGGAGTATTGCCAGTATACTGTCGCAATATGCCCTTCTCCTGGAACCTAGCGAACTCCGTCTAAAGTAAACTTGCCGATAACCGAACACTCACCGAAATCCAGAAACTGTTTGATGGACATCGGCGAGGGCGAGAAGCGTGAGTAATACTCTATTTTGGGTGTGACATCTTTCAGCAAGAAGTTAAACAACTTCATGGTTACGAAATACAGCAACAACAGCCCACTTTTGAACCCTTGGTCCGTAGAAGTGCCCTTTCCAGGATTTTTTTTAATCCGTCCGTTCACCCGCAATTTACGGAAAACACGGGTACAGTTTGCATACCTCTTCCCTCCGGAGCGGCGTCACTGTTGTACGTTTAATCGCTCGAGCCCCTCTGATCCACGGCACGTGACATCACAACGATAATGACGCAGAAGACCAGAGGGGGACGCGCTTCACCCAAACAACATACGCCACAGACACTAGTAATACAATGATTACAAGGACCTCCACTGTAGAACTAGTAATACTGCAATTATAATAAACATATATTTTAACCTACTTTAAGTCTATTAACTATACGGACAGGCCATTCACACTCTAATACTCACTAATGGACCATTTGATTAGCTTCACTTTCCATATAGGACCATTTTATTTTTCTACATTTACAGACATTTGCATCATGTATTCGGTTATAAAAAGGTTAGCTAGGTTACAAAGAAGTTCTCACTTTTTTGACACTAGTCAGGTAAAGAGAGGTAACCCTGTTTGTTTTTCCAGTAAAATGACGTTACTGAGGACAGCAGGTAGTGTCGCTGTCTCACAGTGGGTTCTAGAGCCACTCCAAGAGGCGTTTGTTCCTATGGGTTTCCTCTGGGTTCCCCGCTTTCCTCCCACGGTCCAAAACCACATGTTGGTAGGCGCATTGGCTACTCAAGGTGTCAGTGGATGTGAGTGAATGTGTGAGTATATTTCACACTCCGAAAGACTGGCACACTCTCCAGAGTGTGTTTCCACCTGGTGCCCAGTGATTCCAGGTAGGCTCTGGACCCACTGTGACCCTGAACTGCATAAGCAGTTACAGACAATGAATGAATAAATTATATTATCGAATAATGAACTGAGTGTTGGGGAAGGTAATCATAGGAAGCATTTTTCATAGATATATATAGATCCTCATTCATTCATTCGTTATCTGTAACCGCTTATCCAGTTCAGGGTCGCGGTGGGTCCAGAGCCTGCCTGGAATCATTGGGCGCAAGGCAGGAATACACCCTGGAGGGCGCGCCAGTCCTTCACAGGGCAACACACACACATTCACTCATACCTACGGATACTTTTGAGGGGGTGCCAGTCCTTCACAGGGCAACACACACACACACTCACATTTACGGACACTTTTGAGTCGCCAATCCACCTACCAACGTGTATTTTTGGACTGTGGGAGGAAACCGGAGCACCCGGAGGAAACCCACGCGGACACGGGGTGTACACACCAACTCCTCACAGTCACCCGGAGTGGGAATCGAACCCACAACCTCCAGGCCCCTGGAGCTGTGTGACAGCGACACTACCTGCTGCGCCACCGTGATCATTAATCACTATTCCAGTTTTTTTGTGCTTTAACCAATGGAATAGAATAAAAACTATATAAACATGTCATTAAGCAGTGCAATTTGCAAATGTTTACTTTGTTTTTATTGCATTAGCAAAAAATGAAAGATGGGTGTTCAAATAAAACACTCAAGCAAAAATAGAAACAATTTTTTGCACATTTATAAACAAATGTATATTTATTTAAAAACGTATTTATTTCATTATAAATCTTTTATGTATGTTCTTGGGAACACATATATAAATGAATTTTATGTATTCCTGGGGGATTTTTTCTATTTAATATAGGGATAATAAAGGGATAGATGGACCATATTACCAAGGGAGCAATAATAAATGCTGGTTCCTAGCTGATTTGAAGCATTCCTACTGCTACCATCATCAAGACATTTTAACAGTATGTAAATGGGAGCTGCCATTTTAAAGTTCTGTAAAAATATAGTAAAAATTAATAATATAAACACTAAAATTGAGACTTTTGTTTAAACAGTGATGATATGCATAATGATAACAAGCTGAATTGTGTTGGAATGTTGAAAATAGGGCTGAATGGAACTCTACTGGGAGAAAAAAGTGCACTTAGATGCAAACAAATATATTATTTCTTCATTTGATAAAAGTGCCAACATCATTATCAGCATCAGCTTATATAACATAGTCGATACACAGTTCTCATATCGGTCCTTCCACAGTTGGTAGTTGGAAGATATGTTTCGGAATATAAGTGAAGTTATAAGTAAATATGCTATTTGCTAAAATACTAATATATATATATATATATATATATGAGATAATGTGCTAGCGCTATCTGAACACTGTTTCTAGACAATGTTTTATAAGGTATTGGTAAAATTTCATAAATACACACTGTCTCTCTCTCTCTCAGGCTAAGTGCTCATCCACTGATTTAGGGTTTAGGCTGGTCTTAGTGTTCATTTCATTTTCATTTGCATGAGGGTCCAGCGTGATTGCCTCATACGTGCGTCTGTACAGCATCCGGGTCACCAGAGTAACAAGGAACATCTCCACAATCATTAGCTGTTGACTTATCACTACAGAGGGACAGAGATTATGATGTTAGATAAAATACACATGCATAAAAGCTTTTATTTTAAAGTAAGCACTCACTGACTTTAGCAAATTTGTTTCTATACATTTCCTAAAAATTTGATAAAAAGTCTAAACCTGGAGGATAAACTAAGCATAACATATCAACATATTGTTAATAGTTGGCTAGGAATGCAATAAAAAATATTTTGTGAGAGATAGATAGATAGATAGATATATAGATAGATAGAGACAAAGAGAGAGAGAGAGAGAGAGAGAGAGAGACTCACTAGATCCTCTGGCAATGGAAGAGAAGGGTGGTGAGCAGGCGATGGTGCCATCGAGGGCCAAGATACTGATAACAGCTGACTGTAACTGACTCAGAATCAGAACCAGCTGAAAACATCCAGAAGCAACATTAGCCAACTCGGTTCCTTCCTATAAATCCCCCACAATTGTTACTTGGAATTAAGCATGCTGAATGTGGATTCATATGCAGCTGACTCTGAGCATCCCATGCTATTGAAATGCATTTCTATGGAGATCATTTTTTGGTATGTGTTATTCAGCACTTTTCTCAGCAATGAGTCCATGTAGCAAAATTCACTAAAAAGTGGTTATTTATTTTTAGAAAGTGCAAGTAAACATTACACGTTCTACATTGTATATAAATCTTGATATGTAATTAGAACAACAATTGAAATGAAAACATAAAAGCAGACTGACCGCTATTGTGTGCAAACACTGACCTGATACATGGCATACTTGGGGATGAACTTGATGCTGCGCAGTGTGTTGCGTATATGCATGAACATAATGCCTACAGGCCACAAGGCAGTAATAGTCAACACTCCTATGAATGGATTTATCCAGATTGCTGCTCCTGTTATCTCCAGCTGTGAATAAATAAACACAGATAAACATACAACAGTGAAATAAAAATGATGGAGGACTACCACCATTATCTTCCTGCAAAACATGGTTTCTGAAACAGAGACATGCCAGAGAGTGAGGAGTCACTGACTCTCCTTCAAAGGTTCTATCTTACTGTGTGTGTGTGTGTGTGTGTGTGTGTGCTGTTGTGTTATTATTAGTCTGCATTGAATTACTACTAATTTCACTAGACTGACATATTTGATATATATATTCCATTAGCACAAGTCTCTGTGAAAACAACTGTGCTCATAATCAAAAATGAGAATTCTAAAGTGTATGTTACATTGGGGCAAGTGTCTGGGTGTATGTATTTGTGCCTTTATGTGTACAGAATTATGAGATCACATACATCTGATAGATCAAAATTTCCATTGGTCCACAAGACAATAGAGAAAATGGAGAGGACTGTCTTCAGGATGGCGTACTGTATAGACCCCAGCTTTAGTAGGAACAACATGCGCCTGAACAACATAGAAGTGATGTTAAAGAAACATTAGATTTAATGATTCCACATAAAACCTCATTTCCATCACTTTTTATTTATTTTTTTAATTTTATGTACTGTATATAGTCCATGTTCTGTACATTATACAGAAAATGAGCAGCTGTTTGTGATGATATAACCACAATGTTAACCTACCTTTTACCTGCACTCACTGTATATTTTATCAATTTATTATACGAATTTTACATCCATCTGTTTCTCTTTATAATTTGCTAGCCATAAATGTTCAAGACAGCGATGGTCAATGCAACAAAGCAGTCTGAAAAGTATTCATTTTTAATGAGAGCAAGTGACACTATGTGCAAATGTTGGCAACGTAAAGTGAGCAAATTATAAAAATGAGCAGATGTGAGACAGTGATTAACAATGGAAAAAATGTTCTCACATCCCACGGAATTGGTAGCATTGACCTCAGTTCTTGTTGAATATTTTTTCTGCTTTGTTTATGCATGATCTTGCAAAAGTTGATCCCTTCTATTTCCAATTCTGAGCTGTGTTTATAAACTGGAATTTCATTAAAAATGTATATATTCTGATTTTATAAAGATGACCATGGCAATTACAATGTTGTTGTGTAAAGTTGTGTAAATAGCTGTGAACAAACCTAAAGCTAATTTAATTGTTTTGTTGAATGTACAGAAAATTAAATATGCTTTCCTCAGACAAATGAAGGTCACTTATCATCAATTGTTACATGTCCAGAACATGTGGGCAGGCTGTTATTGTGCACCAAAACACTTACAGCTACCAGAAGTTTTAATTCTCTGAGTGATCTTTTTGGCCATTAGAGATCTGAGTGTGATGCGTCAAAACACCTGAGCACTTGAAATTACACTGTGTCCACATTTAAAACTAATTCTGTCCAAAAAGCAGGCTAAACTAGTAACTTTCACTGGTGACTTTTCACTGTCCAGTGTGTCAAATTTACTACATGTAAAGAAGTTCAATCTATCACATGTTCTTTTGTTTTGAGTGCTATAAATTTTAGTACCATTTAGAATTAATTTTGTCTAACTAACTTAGAGACCGCAGCTCTCTCTGACTGTGTTTACCGTGTAATAGGCACTCGAGGCAAGCATGGGCAGCAGCAGCAGCAGGGCCCTGTACTAATCCTGAAAGTCTTCTTCTCAGAGAACTTCAGAAAGACCTCTTCACCTCCACATTCCTGAATCATGAGGATTAGAACCTTATAGATTACAACTGCAAAGTATCTGCAGAGAGAAAGATGACAGAATATTATTTACATCATCCTGCACAGAGCCACACAAGTGTAATATTTTATGGGGTGCTTTTTTACAGTCCTCTGTTTATGCCTACTGAGAAAGAATGACCTGCAATACTGGAAGTTACTCATTACATGCCATAGGTCAGTGACAGTCCTTTTCATGGCACTCTAAATAGTTTCTAAAGAGTTGCTTACGAGTTAGATGCCATGTCAGTGAACATAGTTGATCTTGGGATCCACATTCCAAGGCAAGACATGGTTGCAATGACCTATAAGAAGCAGGGGCACCAGAGTAAACATTTAGATGTAATATCAATGTATATTACTGCTACCAGGTTTATATGGTATCTGCAGACAGTGCCCAATAGACCCTAAACTTGGATGAAATAACTTGCCAGTTTCTGTGTTCTGAATCTATCCAAAGTCAGTCTGGGATTTTATTCTAAATTCAAATGAAGTAACAATTGCCAAAATGTTTTAATTTTTCCAGATGAGTCTTTTGTTCAGGTTCTCAGGTGGATTTGATTGTCTCATCAGAGGCTTTTTCACAATGTTTTGTATGGTTTAATATAAGCAAAGCCAAATTTACAAACCATTACATTGTACATGAGCCAGTTAATCAAGAATCATGGTTCATTATCCTCTCTTGGATTTGTATTGTTGGGATTTAAAATATAGTCCAACAACAGAAAACAAACTTAAAAATAAAGATCTCAAAAATAAAGACGCCACAGAAAAATCAGTTTTGTGCTCAGCACAACTTTCAATCGATTGCTTTTGGGGACCCACGTTTGAGACAGGATGTGTGACTAGACACAACCCTAAAACATAAAAATATATAGGATATAACCTTACATTATTAGAGGTCCTTTACATTATTTGACTAATTTAAAAAATGTTATTACATTCTTAATGATCACAGACATCTTGAACAGCATATTCAGGAACCAAAAGTATTCTTTTAGGGGAATTCAAGCACTTAAATCTAGTTTACTCTATTAACATGTTTTATGTTAAAATGGAAGGTGGTCAGTATTCTTTAAATATCTGTGACCAAAAAAATAATAATTTTAATCCATCGCTCACACTGAAAAAACTTTAAAATCTGAAACTTATGTACAATGTTAGTGTAAAAAGCCTTACCGGTGCAGCCCCATTGACCCACATGATTGTGGTCTTCTTTGGCGAAGGTAATTTTTTGTAAATGTACACACACTGCTCCAAGTAGAGTATGAGTGACACAGTGGCCATGAATGTGAGGGCAGTATATAGAAAAATCCCAAACATATCCAGCTCTGAGAGAGAGAGCGAGAGAGAGAGAGAGCAAGAGAGAGAGAGAGAATTATTCTGTTTCTCTTATTCATCCATTCATCTTCTGTAACCACTTTAACCTGTTCAGGGTCATGGTGGTTCCAGATTTTGGGAGGAAACCTGTGCACTTGAAAGAAACCCACACAGACGCAGCGTGAAAACACCAAACTCATCACAGACAGCGATTTGAGGATGGTTTGAACCCACAACCCCAGAACCCTGGAACTGTGTGGCATTTTACTTAAATGTTAGAAGACATGTAATGCGTGAAATGAGCTGTCAGCACCATGGCAGAATATTGTGCTTTGAAACTCCTGGGCTCCAAATACTCCCTCAGAAACACAAATTCAGACAGCCAGCGTTTCTTACATTATAAATGCAAATAACCAATTCTGTCAGCAGGTCTGGTGGGGCTTTTGGTTTGCAGGTAACTGGCGGAGTGCTAAAGGGAGACCTAATTAAGACCTAATGGCATAGCCATATCTGCAAATACTCATTGAAAGCAAAGGTGTTTTGTTATATCTAAGCCACTTTGATGGTATAGTTTTGTTGTTGTTGTTGTTTTCCTTTGGGTACATCATATAAATATCTAATTTTTTGAACAGATATGAGTTATGAGTAATGACCATGGGGTAAAGCCTGATCCTGGGAGTCCAATTACTGTGACTTACCGTGTTAATTGCAACATTATTTATCTATACTATTGTATATGCGTTTACATTTTTCAATGTATTGACAACGTATTTCCTTAGAGACCCTGTAAATAAAGGGCAAACGTCAGCATTTAAATAACGTGTACGTCAGAGGCAAATAAATGAAACACAGGTTAACTTGATTTAAGCACAAAACGTATAAAAAATAGAAAAGAGTACTACTATTAAAAACGGGTCACTTACGATTTATGACCTCGGCAGCCAGCGGAGGTTCCTGTAAACATGCTGGATGAATAGTTCCGTTTAAATCGTCCATTTCAAAACGTAATGATAATTCTCCTCAGGGAAAAGTGCTAGTAATGTAGTGAACGATTCTCTAAAAATGTAATGAGTGCAGGTTTCAGTTACTTCTATTAAATATTTTTCCACTGCTGTTATATGAAGTGGATTGTCCCTCAGAGTGAAAATGAAATATGTGCTGAACTTCTTCACCGCACTGCTGATCAAAACCGACAGGTCCTCCTCCTTATTAGACGCATTATTCACACCCGTTTTGCGGCAAATCCCGCCTCCTGGCTGGTTGCTGTCTTATTTCTCTGTCCATTGGGCACATAAAACCAGTTGGAGTAGGAGGGGGGAAAGAAACGTCCTAAAGGAGCCAAGGTGATTAACTGTAAATAAATAAATAAATAAAACCTAAAGTATAGTAAGACATATTTTTGCAGCACTGACATAGACACAAATGCATGAGGTGCCTGAGGAATCATGGTGGCTTCTGGAAGTTGCCTTAATGCAGTAGTGCACTGGTCAAAACCCATCCGCTGCTTGCCTGCTCTGCAACTTGATGTTCTTTATGATAGAAACTCTTGCCGTTTGAATCCATGCGTGTGTGTCTTGGAACAGTGCAGATTAAAAACTGAAATGCTCAGAAATGATGTTGACAGCTTATTTTCTCATGACACGTTGATTAATTCAGCACTCCAACAAATCAAAGTTATTTTGCTTCATGAAACAATGCTATAACTGATGCTTATTAAGCAAGCTGAGCATCCCATTTTATTCCTCTCTGAGTGTATATGTGTGCTTATGTGTGCCGAATTCGTTTATTATACGGATTTTCTGGACGAAAAAATGTATAATTTAAAAGTACATATTCATAAAAATATACACGTAATTCAGTAGATTTGGTTAAAGCCAAACCTAACGCAGCAGGCGGAGTTTACCCGAATATAGGGTGGAGACAAACGGTGGTCATTGGGCATGTTGGTGTCTTCCATTATCCAATAAAAAGACGCAGATCGCTTTATTTGTGTTTTCAGGTTAAAAAGAGAGGAACTTGCTTCACGATTTCTTACTTTATACGAATTCTCTACAGGGGTTGGACAATGAAACTGAAACACCTGGTTTTAGACCACAATAATTTATTAGTATGGTGTAGGCCCTCCTTTTGTGGCCAATAAAGCGCCAATTCGTCTTGGGATACACGATGATACACGGCACTGACTTCAGGACACAATGTTTGTGTCCATTGGATGCACATGGTCTTACTGGTGCAATGTGCAATTAATGAAGATTGGCCTCCAGACTGGTCCAATTTAGCCATGAAACCTCCCACACTAAAATGACAGGTGTTTCACCTTCATTGTCTAATATATATATATATATATATATATATATATATATATATCAGTGGCGATTGCTCTAAGACTGCAAGGGAAGCTCAGCTTCCCCTAAAATGTCAAAAAATAAGTGATCAAATATATACTGTTGTGTGTACATGTCATTGAATAAATATACACTACAACGCGCTCAACTTTTGTTCAGAATCAGCTTCTTATCACTGGTAAAGACGCGGCTTTCCTCTCAATCATTCGCGCAGATTAACAGTGATTTAAACAGTGAGGACGCTGAGCGGCCACAGAGTTCAATGGAGAAGCAGCGAAGTGCAGCGAAACGAGACGAGTGATTGGATAAATGCTGGGCTTTGTCCCGCCCATCGGACGCTCAGCGTCTCTGGGGGTCTATGGGGCAGTGGGCTGGTCTCGGCTGGCCCGGACGCTCAGCTTCTGCATGATGATTGGATGATCTGTCTGAGGCTGAATCCCTTTTTGATTGACAGCAAAATGAGCGAATCAGTGATCCTTTGGTGTAAAGATCCGTGGGAGCATTACATTTTCATTCTGTTCTGAGTTGAACCAGACTATTTAATCCTCTTAGCGGCATTTTCTTTGCTAAAAACGACTAGTGACAAATCGAGCTTCTATTTCTGGTGGGTTTTTTGTAGCTGCTTGTGTTTGGAGACTGACTTCTATCGCAGTTTCTGTTTATATTGGCTGCTCTGCTGTCTTAAGAGCCTTGGTTAATATTTGAATCAGGTGACTCATAGTCTAAGAAATGAACTTTGAAAGGAAAGTAATTTGCTGAAAAGCCAGTGGCAATAAAGCATGGAAAGACATAAAGAGTGGATGTCCTGTCATGCATAAAGCATTTTCTAATGAACATTTTAAATGAAAAAATTAAAACAAACAAACTTCAAAAAAGTCAGTGAAGGAAAATGTGCTGAATAAAAAATATCTATATGACATTAAAAAGGCAATCCACTGATTTTTTTTAAATATTTCAAACTTAGATTCAAACGTAGTCATTCAAATTAGTTTGGTGTGACATGCCCAATTCTAGAGGAACTGATCGATTCAGGACCAGAGGATCTAGATATCTGTGGCATCATATTTAATGTAATTATTATGAAGACGTCATCTATTTTTTTTACAGTACTTATCAGGTTTTGGCTGTAAATGTTTTCATCATGTAACATTCATTTATTCATTCAGTCACCCATCATCTCTAATGTCTTTATCCTTATCAGGATCATGGTGAGTCAGAGCCCTTACCGGAATCATTAGACACTGAACAATTTTGCACAGCCAATCCATCTTGCTTTTATGTTTGTTGTAAGAAATCTGGGACACCAGGAATCTCAGTGAGAGGAAGGACATTTTACTGTTAGGAATCTTGCCCAAAAACTCTTCTTACTGTGGGATGGTATGTCTACCTGTTCAAGGAATTGAACCCTGGTCTTTTTGGTTGAAATCATTATCAATTTTATGTATAAAAACATGTAGGTTCACTGTTCATTTAATTTGTAAATTATACTATCATAACCACTGCAAAGAAATGTCAATATTTAAACGTATATACTTTGAACCATTTCACATCAAAACACTCTTAATGTCTTTAGTTACATCTCAATGATTAAACTGTGAAGACATTTTGAAATTTCAGTTGTATTCCATTTTAATGAAATTGCATTTGCGTTTAAACAACAAAGAACATAAACAAATCCCTAAAAGTCTAAAATGTTGAAAATATATCTTTACCCTCTTTACCATGGTGTATTCTGAAAAGTCAATACCTTTTGCTGTAACAAAATACACAAGGTGGTACATTTCAGTTGTTTTGTATAGATTTGTGTAAGAAATCCCATCTCAGAAGATTACAACAAAGCAGGTTTCACTAGTGATTCTAGCTACAGTTTCAAGGCTTCTGAGACGGCACCAACCATGTCCTTGGAAGGTGTCGATTTTTCATCAGTTCTCCTTGACCCGTGCAGTCAGTGGAAGTTGTTTTTGCTACAAATTTGTTTTTGTTACAAATATTCACTGACAGTAGAAATGACATTGTGTTAAATGTGAATATCCATCCAGTATATGAAATATTTTCTCCCCAAACTAAAAACACAACCAACTAGTGACTGATAAATCACCAAAGATAAATTAGTCACATTAAAACATACTGTGTAAAAGTCTAAAACCACTCTTAAATTGAACCATTGAGCAAAGGTTTTGTTTTCAAATCAGAGTGGTCATATTAGACTTAACTAATATAATTAGGGGTGTCACAGAAGTCATTTTAAAAACAAAGTTACAAGAGCAATATTTACAGTTGGGTCTATATATATTTGGACACTGACACAAATTTTATTTATTTTTTTAACCTGTTTACTGAAACATATTTGAGTTAATGTTATATAATAGATATGGACATAAAAACTACACTTTCAGTTTTCATTTGAGGGTATCCACATTAAAATTGGACGAAGGGTTTAAGAGTTTCAACTCTTTAACCTGTGCACCCCTGTTTTTAAAAAGGGACCAAATGTAATTGGACAATTGACTAAAGGGCTATTTCATGGGGAGGTGTGGGCAATTCCTTTGTTATGTCATTTTCAATTAAGCAGATAAAAGGCCTGCAGTTGATTTGAGGCATGGTGCCTGCATTTGGAAGATTTTGCTGTGAACAAAAACATGCAGTCAAAGGAGCTCTCCATGCAGATGGAACAAGCCAGCCTTAAGTTGTGAAAACAAAAAACCCAATCCGAGAAATTGCTACAATATTAGGAGTGGCAAAATCTACAGTTTGGTACATTCTAAGAAAGCAAGCACTGGTGAATTCATCAATGCAAATAGACCTGGATGCCCACGGAAGAAAACAGTGGTGGATGATCACAGAATAATTTCCATGGTGAAGAGAAAGCCCTTCACAACAGCCAACCAAGTGAAAGACACTCTCCAGGAGGTAGATGTATCAATATCCAAACTGACCTTAGACTGCATGAAAGTAAATACAGAGGGTTCACTGCACGGTGCAAGCCACTCAAACATCAAGAATAAAAAGGCTGGACTTTGCTAAAACATCTAAAAGCCAGCACAGTTCTGGAAGAACATTCTTTGGACAGATGAAACCAGGATCAACCTCTATCAGAATGATGGAAAGAAATTATGGTGAAGGTAAGTAATTGGCTCAAAAGTAATTGGACAAAAATAAATAACTGTAAATAATGTTCATTTCTAATACTTGGTTGAAAACCCTTTGTTGGCAATGACGACCTGAAGTCTTGAACTCTCCAGATGCTGAGTTTTTCTTTGTAATGCTTTTTTATTCTTGATGCTTATGAGTGGCTTGCATCATGCAGTGAACCCTCTGTATTTACTTTCATGCAGTCTTCTCTTTAAGGTCAGTTTGGATATTGATACGCCTACCTCCTGGAGAGTGTCTTTCACTTGGTTGGCTGTTGTGAAGGGCTTTCTCTTCACCATGGAAATTATTCTGCGATCATCCACCACTATTTTCTTCCGTGGGCATCCAGGTCTATTTGCATTGATGAATTCACCAGTGCGTTTGTTCTTTCTCAGGATGTACCAAACTGTAGATTTTGTCACTCCTAATATTGTAGCAATTTCACTGATATTTTTTTTTGTTTGTTTTCGTAACTTAAGGATGGTTTGTTTCACCTGCATGGAGAGCTCCTTTAACCGCATTGTGTTTTTTTTCACAGCAAAATTTTCCAAATGCAGGCACCATGCCACAAATCATCTGCAGGCCTTTTAACTGCTTAATTGAGAATGACATAACAAAGGAATTGCCCACACCTGCCCATGAAATAGCCCTTTAGTCAAATGTTCAATTACATTTGGTCCCTTTAAAAACAGGGGTGCACAGGTTAAAGATTTGAAACTCTTAAACCCTTCATCCAATTTTAATGTGGATACCCTCAAATGAAAACTGAAAGTGTAAATTATGTCCATATCCATTATATAACATTAACTCGAATATGTTTCAGTAAACAGGTAAAAAAAATTTGTCAGTGTCCAAATATATGAACCTAACTGTATATGAAGTATATAGATGACATTTACATGTGCAGCATAAGTAGGTTTTGCATTGATAAATTACCAAAAGCCAGAGTAGTAACAGTATTCTCTCCAGAGTGCAGAATGAAAGCAAAATTGTTATACAAGTAGCAGGTTCAGTAACAAAAACACAGTGCATATTAATATACTATAAACTTTACTGGGAGATCAGCAGTGTCTATGCAGAAAGGAGACTTGTTTTAGTGAGAAGCATGAAAATGAAATTAAATGAATGAAAGAGGTCTCTGAATTTTGCAGAGTACTGTATATTATGAATTTGGATTTTTTTTATACCTTATACATGTACGAAAAAAATCAGTGTTGGTACAATGCTGTATTTTAAAAGTCTATAGTGCAGTGTTCTAACTTCTTGAGCTCTAGCTCTATAAGTTGCTTCTTGCTTAAATCAAGGCTCTGTGGTACGTGGTCATCAGGTCATTCCCCTTTGACACTCTCTTTTGTAACACATTGCTGTGCACCTAAGAAACACACCCTTAATACAATGACATCTTCTCCCAAGATAATTGCAGGTAAGTAAATTATCCTAGGTGAAAAAAGTGTTTAACAACTTGTTGAAAGTCAAGGTTATAACAATAACTTCAGCTGTCATTTTGCTCTCTTAAATTCAGATTATCAAGAGCTGCCCATTGCTGTTGATCTGGGATCAGCCTGGGAGTTCCTTAGTTGAATACTGGAGCTTTTTATGCTGCATAAACTCTCAGAATATAAAGTACGGTAGAGGTTCATTAGTCACTAACAGTACAAAAAGCGTAAATGTACCTTATAAGGTACATCAGTGGTTTTAAATTCCAGTTTTGTTCCCTAAAGGTACGTTACATGCTCTTTTCCATAAAAAGACAGCTGAATATTTGTACATATTCTTTAAAAATGTGTCTAAACTAAAACAATAAAATATGACTCCAGGAGATTAAAGTAGGTGTATGAAATCAACATCATTTTAAAATTTACAGTTATAATAGAATAAGGTAACTGATTATTACTAACTGAACGTACTGAATATGTTCCCTGGAGTGGACCATCACAGTGATAGTTTTCCTGACAGTGTAGGAATTACTCATTACCCTACATCAAGACAGAGGTTAGGTTGAAAATTACTGGAGCATTCCTTAAAGGTCAGGATGGCCTTGTATCTGCTGGCACAGTGTGATACACATGAACACTAACTTATCATTTTTTGTTGTAAACTTTTATGTATATTTAAGTTTATATTTTACTTCAATATTGAACTGATTTACATTTGAAAGTGACTTCAGAAATACTCATCATAATAAACATTATATTTACAACTGGTTTTGAAGAACTGTGCAATTATAATCTGTTTTATAGCAAGTAGTGTAGTGTATGCAGGAATAAAGACCTACTTTAAGGTGAATATTCAAATATTGAAAAAACTGAAATATGTCCAGCTTTCTTTAATGATTACACTATAACTGTTAACACAACATTTAGTTATCACATATCAGTCCAGAATAGAATTCCTACACAGAAAGTCCTTAACCCTGAGGTCTCTGACCCTAAAATGAACAGTTCGCAGAATTCTCACGTTTTCACTAGCTGTTAATGGTTGTCAAATATGTCTTTGTCCTTTATTGCAATAGTTAAAACCACAGCAGTTATATGTTGTAACATATATAAATCATTTTTGAACTTCTCTCAGGTTGTCACTAGGTTGTTAAGCACCAAACTCATTTGTAAGAACCTGAAATTGTTGCCTCATCCTAATGCTAGCATATAGTATTAAAGTTCAGTAACAACTGCAGGTTTATAGATGCATGTTAACTGCTGACACTAGTCACAGTCAATGAGTAAGTGTTCAAGTGATATACAAACTTTCATCAATTTAGACAAGGGACACTCAGTATATTCTGGACAAATAGCTCAAAAGGATGACGCTGAAGTTGGTTACTTATTCGCCAGTTTCTTATTCGGATTTTCTGTTCCACCTTAAACGATGAAGAAATTTTACTGTGGAATTTTTTTGTAATGGCCCTGTGAACATAACCCTTGACACGATAGAATGTGGGGAAATTGCTTATTTGGCTAAATTCATTGGACATTATCTCTTTATTTTCAAAGCGTCTCAAAAATCTGAAAGACTCACTGAAGACACAATATAACAGACTATTAATATCCTAAAGATGAAGAAATTTTACTGTGGAATTTTTTTTGTCATGGACCTGTGAACCTGGCATGTGATATGAACATAGCATGTGGAAACATGAACTTTGGTTATACATTCATGTGAAAAGTTAAGACACCCCATGAAAGCCTTTGTCTTTTTGAACATATTTAATCATATGGACACATGAGCTTCATTTGAGCAGTACTGAGAGATGGAGCTAATGTATCTAAACAAATAAACCTGAAGAAATTAATTATAAACATAAGATGTAAAATAGGGGCGGCACAGCATGTACTGTCACAGTCACACAGCTCCAGGGACCTGGAGGTTGTGGGTTCAAGTCCCGCTCTGGGTGACTGTGTGCTCCGGTTTCCTCCCACAGTCCAAAAACACACGTGGGTAGATAAAATTGGCAACTCAAAAAAGTGTCCCTAGGTGTGAATGTGTGTATGTGTGTGTCACCCCGTGAAGGACTAGTGCCCCTTCCAGGGTGTGTTCCTACCTTGCGCCCAGTGATTCCAGGTAGGCTCTGGACTATGGACTCTGTATGTCCTATGGAAGTTTTATATTTTAATTGTCAGATTATCAAGAATCTGTAATTGATATTACATAAGGTGTAGTACAAATATAATATCCCAAAGTGTAGAGTATGTGTTTGTTTAAACACTGAATATCAGTGTTCCAATAATATCCAATATTATTATATATTTATTATTATGCCATTTTATTGCAATTAGTCAGGTTGCCTGGCAACATATTAAGATAAAAGAGGGCCTTAAATATGAAAATATATCTGTAAAAAACACAACAGGAATATGTGGTTTTCACACCAAAATACATACCAAATTCTTAAAGTACCTCAAATTTTTTTTAATAGTTTTACTTATATTCATGAAGTTTGCTCTGAAGCAAGAATTAGCACAATTTAAGCAGCTTGGCCCAGTGAGGCTAAAAAAGGCATTGATAAGATTAAGTTTACCTAAGCCCTAAAGCTTAAAAATGTAAGGAAATTTATTTAAAGGCCATCATTGACCATAATCATACAGAAATGTTTAAAATGTGATTATTTGATTAGATCATTTCACAATCTTAAACATTTCTATAAAATAACACTCTGATTCAAATGTTGGTCTTGATTGACCTTAGTGGGGTCCTACGGCCAAGATGTGCTCTCAGTTATGTCCTTTATGTCAACAAGGCTTTTACTGATGCACTGGGCATAATTGTCATGGGTATCAAAGTGTTAAATTTTATGAAGCAACTTTTGAAGTTTCTTACATACCTTGTTCAAAATCTTCATCATAATTTTCATAGCTCAAGACATGAGAACGTATGAACATAGTAATTTATCTTGATTAAGACCAGCTCTCAGTAGTTATGGTCCCAAATGTCTTTTAAATAAACTTCCTTTCATTTTTCTTACTCTGTAAATACACACAAAGTCAGTTAGTCCTTGTGAAGCCTCACTGGCCCAAACTACCTAAGACTCAGTGTGTACTTACACCCACACCCCACTAACTAATGTTACATATATACATTTTTCTCTTGGTACTTTGACTGTTTGGGATGTAATTTCTATCCACACATAGGCTTGGCCTTTAGGCCTTGTACTTGCAAACTTTGATGCCTTGTTTAGCCTCATTGGGCCAAGCTGCCCAGTAAGGCTTTTTTACACAATGTTATTCATATTTAAGGCTATCTTTTATGTTAAAATGTTGCCAGATAACCTGACTAATTAAGTGGCATAATATTATGCTATAAAATGGCATAATAATAAGAATATAATGATATTGGAAATAACCAGACATCGTGAATATACACATTGATATTCAGTGTTTAAATAAACATACCTTTATGAATTAAATTTTCACTTTGGGATATTTGTACTACACCTTCTGTAATATCATTTGCAGAATATTGATAATCTGATAATTAAAAACTAAAAATGCCATAGGACATATCCCCAAAGTTCATGTTTCTACATATTCATCATATCAGGTGCTATATTCACAGGACCATGACAAAGCAATTCCTCAGTGACATTTCTTCATCTTTAGGATTTTGATAGTCTTTTATACTGTGTCTTTGGTGAGCCTTTCAGATTTTTGAGACACTAAATGTAAAAAGATAATGTCCAATGACTTAAGCCAAATATGCATTTATATCCAATGCTATGTTCACAGGGAATTTACAAAAAAACAATTCTACTGTAAAATTTCTTCATATTCAGGATATTAATAGTCTGTTATATTGTATCTGCACCTTTCAGATGTTTGAGGTACTTTGACAATTTGGAGATAATGTCCAATGAATTTAGCCAAATGAGCAATTTCTCCACACATACTATCATGTCCAGTGCTATGCTCAAAGGGCCATTACAAATTAATTCCACAGAAAATATTTCTTTATTTTCAGGATATCAATAGTCTGTTATATTGTGTCTTCAAATAGCTTTTCAGATTTTTGAGACACTTTGAAAATAAAGAGATAATGCCCAATGAATTTAGGCACATGCCCAATTTCTCCACACATTCCATCGTGTCCAGTGCTATGTTTATAGGACAATTATAAAAAATTCCATAGTAAAATTTATTCATCTTCAGGATATTAATAGTCTGTTATATTGTGTCTTCAGTGAGCCTTTCAGATTTTTGAGCCTCTTTGAAAATAAAGAGATAATATCCACGGAATAAGGCTAATCCTGTAGTTCTTCCTCGGTATGGAAGTTGTGTTCGTACTTTGCCATCTAGCGGCGAGAATATGCAACTATTGCACCGTTTAAGGTGGATCAGAAAATCCGAATAAGAAACTGGCTAATAAGTAACCAACTTCAGCGTCGTCTCAGAAGGAGGATCAGAAATGTAATTTAGTTTTTTGGAGACGCCCTTTGCAGTGTGAGTACATCGATCCATACATCACTTTCGGCACATAAATTACACATTTACTTAGAGGTCTGTGAATGTGCGTTTATTCTGTTGGTCCCCGGTGGTGGGAGAGGGAACTGCAGGGTAAGAAAGTGAGAAAGGCTTTAAATCTCTGCCCAGTCTCTCTCTCTCACACACACACACAGGTGATAAATAGATAGAGAGAGAGAGAGAGAGAGAGAGAGAGAGAGAGACTGTTCGCCACGCAAGGTCATGTATGGCGAGGCCGACAAAATGCTTGGTGTGGTTTGAGTAAGTGTTGGGTCGAGTTCATAGCTTCTGATGGTATTTTCACTGAGTTCCCCTCAGTTTCTCTAGTGTTTGTGGCGGAGGGGAGGAGGAGGAGGTGAAAAGTAACCGCCGCCATCTTTAGGAATTGACTGGGAACGGGGTAGGGCTGTTCGAGTCCTCAAATTTTAGTGTCGACTCCCATTCTGACTCCAAGTTACGGGGATCAATTCGCTCGCAGAGCCGACTCAACACAACTAACTCGGTTCCCGAAAAACAAGACGCGGAGAATGACATTATATAAGAAACATGGTACAGTCTTAGTTATATCTAATTAATTCATTGAATGTAGTTCTTGACTATCAGCTGATTTACTTGGTCAAAATAACGGACGATGCAGCAAAAAATGGATGTTATAAAAACATTCAGTGTATACAGATATGGATAAAAAAAAAACTGGCAAAACTGCGTACAATTATTTGTGGTCATATTTTCATAACTTGCAGAACGTAATTAGGCAGAGCTGATTATATGCTATTCACTGTAATATTCAATGTTCAATAATCTTTCATTATTGATGATTTTGTTAACGTGTTTGCGTTTTGTTCACAATATCAGACACAAAAATTGTCATATCATATTGCTATCTTTTGACTAATTATATACCAGTTTTGTTTAGAGTATAGCTGGACTGTTATGTGAGTTGTGCAATGTTGTATTTTTACGCATATATGAAGTACCGACAGCAGAATATTTGTTTCAAATGTGAACGTCATTTGTGTGGAATCAATTCCAAAGGTTTGGAATCGACTCTCGATTGCTGAACGCCTGGAACCAAAGAACCGATACTTCTTGGGCTTGACTCCCAGCTCTGGAGTGGGGAGTTAGCTCTGAGAGCTGTAACACTCATTGGTTAGTGTTAGTGTTTTTGGGCCTCAGTTGGTCGTGTTATTTGCTCATGAATCATCAAGCTGCAACATAACCAGCACTTACGCCTGTGGATAATGAGAATAAAACGTTTTGACATCGCTGTTTGGACTGTCGCGCTCTGAGAGGAATAAACACGTCCAGATTTGAGTCAAAAATCTGTGCTCCAATCTATCTCTGACTCCTAGAGCTCAGCTGCTTTCTCTACGTTTCTTCTCTCAGGACAGCTGTGTGGATACTTACCCTAGCCACGTTAGCAGTCTAGATAAGTTCAGATTTTCTCCCGGAGTGCTGTTCTTCCCTAGGAAACTGGCCTTGTGGACAGGTAAGAGCTCCGCGCTTCATGAGCTAAAGCCCAGCTCTTTTAACTGGCGTGTTTGAATTGTCAGTCTGTTACACAGGACACTCAGGGTGCTACACTGTCAGAAGCCTAGCTCAAGCTAAACGAGAAGCTGAGCTTGGCTTCTTATTCGGTTTTCCGGTCCACCTTAAATAGTGCACCAGTCACAGGCATCAGACCGACACTGCTGTACCATTTAAGGTGGAACGGCGAATTCTGGTGTGACTAACTTCACCCTCGTTAGCTAAACTAGCTTCTTGCAGTAGTTTATGGTTCGTTTGATTTAATGGATAGTTTGTAACCTCTGTTTTAATGTGAAGTCGTTTTTAAAAACTTTCGCCATGCGCCCCCAATTTTAAACGACATTCATTTTAAACTTACACGACTAGTATACTCATCGTGCCTTAGCTGTTTTACCAATATACGAGTATTATTAAAGTCCTTAAACTTAACGGTAAATGTAGTTCGTTTTTTGGGGTTAGGTTATAAAGTACTGCCTAAAAACCCAGGCCACGCTGGCTGTTTTTGTCAGCAAAATATGTATGTTTTGCACGGTTCGCCCGAATCAGTTTGGTCGGGGGGTGCTTCATTTTAAGAGCGTTATATGTTAATATTTCTAATTATCGTCAGTTTTATCTGTCGGCCATTTCAAGCGAGGAGGTAAATGGTTTGCACTGTTGTCGTATGAGAAAACGTTCTGGACGCATTTATTGCAACGGCACTCCCTCCTCCTGCCGTACGCCTGATACTGACATTGAAATTGTCATTTCACGTCAGATAAACCAGAGAGCCGTGGTGTAGAGCCGGATGAATGCGCCGTATGCCATGTATATAAGCGATATTGTGCTGAAAGAGAGAAAGCTGGGCTAATCGGGTTATCACTGAGCGGGAAGTATCGGTTGTAAGCGCATTCAACGCTGTACACTGACTCTGACGTGAGTCGCATTCCTCATCGCTCTCGGTGTGTTGACATTGCGTAACACGCTCAGTGACCAGCTCTCTGCCCTGCCTCGTGTCCTGCTCTAAAGACGCTTCATGATATGAGTTTTATTTTAAAGCACAACATCTTCGCTGTTTGTCCGATGACCTGCTTGAACTGCGAAAACACCTTCTTCACGCCCTGGTGTTTTCTTTTCCATTCCTGGCTCTGGAAAACTGCATAGGTTACCCTGCATGAATTTCGTGTTATTTAATTAGCTTTACACTGCACAC